>NC_137468.1:56471200-57049601 GCF_964235325.1 Thermobia domestica
CTGAGGGAACATGATAGGCATATGCCTGCTATGTAATTATGCTGTTAGGGTAAGCGTTCACCAGGATCTTTTATAATGACGTCTAACACAGTAATAAGAATATAAACCGAAAACTGTTCTCGACAAGAAATGCGTCCGTTTTGGTTTAGATCATGGCAGTAATAGTAAAATTATTTAATGTATTACTTGCAAACTTAAACTTTTTCTCAGACTCGTGGTGTGAGATATACAAGGGTGCCAATCCTGGGGGAGGGGACGGGGGCCCGGGCTACCTTAAAGCTCATTTGGACCCTTCGCATCGTATATATGAATATACAATATTTTGCATAATTTGAATGTAATTTATCTTAAAATCCTCATATATGCCTTCTGCATCTGAATGGACCCTCCCCAAATTTACAGAGAAATCGGCGCCCTTCGGAAAATCAATGTTATTTTCCAGAGTAAATTTAAGAATTTTCTAGAAAAGATGCTTCTACCATTCGTACATCCTGTAGTATTTTATCTACTTGGGTAATGAAAGTATACGTTTCTGCGAAAGTAAAATCTTTACCTTGCTGTAATGCATTCAGTTTGTCTGTAATTCCAAAAATCTGTGTAAAGATAAACAAATACAGGATATGCTGTGTACAGATGTCAGCATAATGCATGTATAGGCCCTTAGCGTCATCTGATGAGTGCTTCTTTTTTTTCTTCCCGTAAAGCTTTACAAACTGCATATTAATTCTTCAATACGACTAACATTGTTTGACTGTAGGGTGAGCAACGCAATTTTGACTAACTTGATATAGTAGCAGGTCCGCAACCAGCCACAGAGCAGGCACGTAGCCAAGGGGTGGGTCCGGGGGGTCCGGACCCCCCTTCGGAACTAGAAATGTAAAATTAAGGAAGGATGAAACAATGAGAAACGAGAAAAAGAAGAATCAGCGTTAAAAATATAAAGCTACAGCAAGCATATGCTTACTCTTTCTTATGAGGAGCTTTGTGTACAGGAAACTGTGAGTCGGGGGGGGGGGGGGATCAAGTTGAAAATGAATATTATTGTAACGGAGCATTCCAAATTCCATCTAGCCCCATGCTAATCCTATGGGCAACAAATGATGATCGAGAGACCGGTCCGATCAGATAGACTCTAAGAAGAACTTTAGAAACTCAAAATATTATATCCTTTTCAATACTTTTTTATATTCTTTTAGTCGAGATTCTTTATTCTTTTACTCGAGAGATAGTTCATTATTGAAATACTTACTAGCATATCCTCATTTTATTGTCCTAACAAACCAATATACGTGTTGCCACTAAAGTAGTTTAGATTGATCGAGCCCCTGGTGTGTAACCAGAGTATTTCGTCTCGGACCCCCCCCTATTACGAAATCCTGGCTACGTGCCTGCACAGAGGTTTGGGGGACCATGGATATATTAGGGGGGGGCAAGTCATTAAAAATTCTGTTACACATATCTAAATTGTCTTTTTTGTGTTGAGGTCTGTGGGGGCCACGAAAAGTTTAGGAGGAGGCCATGTCCGCTAGACCCCTCTAGTTGTGGGTCTGTATACTAGGAAGTTTCAGATCAAGTGGTAATTCAATATATTGAAAGCAGGAAGCAGCTAGGAAAAATAAATACGAATACTTTTTAAAAAGGATTCTCTTTAAAAAATATTTACTTTCTATGTTGATTATGCATGCAAATAATACCAGATTAGAATGATGAGCGTAACATTGTGTATAGGACGAAAAAAAATATCCTTCTCTGTAAATAGCTTGAACACCTGAAATACAGCCTCTCATAACGCTTGCACTATCATTGGCCTAACCCACTTTCCGTCTTCACTACTGAATCAAGCCTGAAATACACCCTCATACAAGGCATTTGCAATAGCTTTTGGTGTCGCAGTAGCATTTAGACCAATCTCTTTGTTTTACAAATTAAAAAAAGCTCCACTAGTTTATCACCTTTAACATGTCTTATACGTTCACCAAGTTTCTCATTGACACTAATATCACGTGTTTCACCAGCTATAACATTGTATTTTGCAGCTGAATTTAATTCTGTAATAACTACATCCTTCACTGCTTTACTACAACACAATATAAGTTAATTTTTCGTGTTTGGTGACAGACAAAACAAATTTGCCGTGGCTTTATATGTTTTCAGGGAGATATCTAATGTAGGTTGTATGAACTGTAGAAGTAGATTGAAGTAACAAATATTATTATCTCAGGCCCCTTCAAAACATACTTACGACCTCCAAATTTAACAGACTAGTTCCAGCTATACACGATAAATACAGAAAATATTCGGGCATTTGATCCTTAATCCTAAACGCTCTTAATGCATTATATAATAATAATAATAATAATAATAATAATAATAATAATAATAATAATAATAATAATAATAATAATAATAATAATAATAAACTTAAGAGAACGAATGTTAAATGAATACATCAAAATCAATTTGGGACCACATGATACTTGTAGGGGGCCAGGTACACCCCAGGCCCCCTCTCTTACGATGTCAGTATCAACCGTACTGACCTTTAACGAACTAACTAACTAACACTATGGCTTATGGAATCCGGAGGTTCAATGCCGCGTTCACAAAAGTTCTGCACTGACTTGTTTCCTTAGCCAACTGGATCCAGTTTCTACTTGTATTCCTATCTCTGCAATATCCATCTTAATATTGTCCTCCCATCTGCGCCTAGATCTTCCTAATGGTCGTTTTCCGATTGGTCTTCCAGTCAATACTTTGAAAGCGTTTCTACATTCTTCCATCCTAGCTACATGACCTGCCGCCTGAGCCTCCTACACTGAGAAAAAAAAATGTAGGTGGCATACTTAAAAACGTAGGTTACATTCGTAATTCCTGTAGTTTCTGGACTTAACGTACAACCGTATATAACATCCTGCAGCAAACGTATAGCTGAAAAAGTATGTATTATAAGTACTGTCTGCACAAGTGCAATGACGTCATTCGTGTGACGTTATCTGCAGTAACAAGTATATACGGAGGTAATATCTAGCTTTGTGACGTCAGGGTCGTATGTAGCATGTGGGTTAATAATGACGACATACACTGACTATCAGGACGGAGCATGATTTCAAGAAGTATGCAATATACGTTCTGTACGTGTGTTTCTTGCGTTCAACCCCGAGACAGCATCTATATTGTACTTGTGCCCCATACGTACGACTAGATACAGTATACGTATTGTACGTATGTATTATACAGATTTTCCTTATGTCGCACACAGCTTGTCCAGATACAGCATACAGAATATCCGTATGCACCATACAGAGTGCATATATGTAGCTTACAGACTGTCTGCATGCAGCATATAGATTATACGTATGTCGCGTACAGGTTGGCCATATGTAATGTATAGATTGGATGTATATAGCTAATAGGTTGTCCATATGAAATATACAGATTTTACCTGTATCGAATACGTATTGCCTTCTTGTAATGTATGGATCGGACATATGCAGGATCTAGAGTGTACGTATAGTGCACCATTATTAAAGTGCTGCAACATACTGCAAAGTGCATGATACATTCTTACTGTAATGTTGTCAAATATTGTTTTACTCTGTATGGAAACAAAAATAGCTTAAAATATGGTTGATCTCCTTTGTGCCAATAATAATAAAATTAACAATACTACACTTTTCAAATCTTAGTTTGGAGCAGTGAAACTGTCCAAAGAAATGTATTTACCTGCAGGGTGTCCTATAAGTTTGGGCTTCCTGCTAATTCGTTGGAAAGCTACTGCAAAGTCAAGTGTTGAAAAGTGACACAAGCGTTAATTTTAAAATTATGGGCACAAAGCAGGGGCGGATCCAGGACGGACTTCTGGGGGGGGCGGTCGGCGGTAATACTGCTACTTTTAAGAGCTCCAAACTTGTTATGGATGGGTTTATTTATATATAAAATAAGAAAGTTTCCTCTTGTGGGGGGGGCGATCGCCCCGATCGCCCCCCTCTGGATCCGCCCCTGGCACAAAGGAGGTTAACCATATATTAAACTATTTTCGTTTCCATACAGAGTAAATCAATATGTGATATATTACTGTAAGAATTTATCATATGGTTTGCAGTTAGTTAGTTGCAGCACCTCAATAATAATGCAAAATGCACAGCCTTATACAATCCTATATTCAAACTCAAACAAGATTTACGTACAATCATTTATTAAGCTGTTATCATCCATTGCTTGTACGATATAAAGATTATTTTACTTCATTCTTTTCCTTAATAGTATCTTCTACTAAAGTGCAGTTGTTACCACAAGAGGCCTGAATAGAATTTTCCAGAAATAACTTCTCTGTACATTTTAATTAACAGGTATGTCTTTTTTTTTAAATGTCGCAATAATTAAAAGTGTGGTGTCAGCCGGAAACGTATTCGCTTACAATATGATTCCTACTCAGTACTCGCCATTAAAAATGAAACACCAAGAAGGAGACTGGGTAGATGCGCCAAAGTTCCCAGGCCGATACCTAATAGTAAGTGCAGAATACTCTTAAACGTTCGCTGTATTCGCTGTGTGACAACGTGGTGACAGCGGAGGCGTTGTGCAGCCATCGACTAAACATATTTATTCTTCCCTGCTATAGACATTCTGCAAATTTGGACTTTCCTGGATGCATCCTTCTTAGTGCAACATTTTAAGGAAAGAGCAATTTAACAGTCTCATACATTGCTTAAAGAAAGAGCAATGATTCTCAGAATTACTCGGAAGATATATATACACAATAATTTAAAACGGTTATTTCAAACTTTGCAATTCAAAGCACGAAAAGAACTATAGATAAAGGAACACTGATTTTAGCCAAATAGTAATTAGTAAACTCAATCACACTCAGTACCATTAGTTGCTTGGTGTTATCCGTAAGTCAGAGATCACGGTATCTCATTTCGTGTAGATTTTTGCATTTGTTTAACGCTAAAAATGTATTTTATCGCTAATTGAACCCAGTACCATATATATACCGACAGGACGTACCTTAGTCACAAGGTGACATGAGTGAAACACTAAACTATTCGATTGACACCTGCGGCCTTGTCAACACTAGAGAAAGTTACAAAGTGATTAAGTAAATACGGAACATAGTTCATACAAAGTATAGCGATGTATGAAGTCTCCGTTTCATACGACTTGGATAAAGGATACATCTGAAATAGCAACAAAGAAATATATAATGATTTCTCTGGATAATTTGGATTAGTCCAGAATTCGAACACACACACGCTGGTAAGTCCAACATTTTTTTTTAACTTCTTTCTTCGGATTCCCAATAAAGTTGACTACTGAAAAGCTGAGTTATAGATTCTGTATTAAAACAACACCTTCGCTAGACATGTTCAGTATACACATTGTCTTACATACAGAACAATACATTAGTTATTAATGCATGTCTGAAATAATAGTGCTTCGTATAGAATTTTACTTCATCCAATCGCAATAGCACAAAGATAAAAAATATTGCTAGGGATAATGTTCTTATTACAGAGAAAAAGAATTAAAATGACTTAACATTAACAATCATTTTCTTTAAACAGAGATAATATTTTATTATAATTTATGGAAGAAAGAAATAATTTGTAGTACAGTATCTTTATTAGGGTTATATATTCGTACAAAATAATGTAAGTACAACTGAGTCTGTCTTCAGAAAGGGCGTACTTTTAGCCACAACCTACACTGCTTCTTTTGACTGTCTTTCAAGCAGAATCCTGGTTTGATGCACGAAATACCTGCAACAAAAATCAGAAAATATTTAAAATGTTATATTCAGTGTGCTTAATTTGGTTGTACTTAACAATACAAAGTATCTTAACATTTTTGAGATTAAATGGACAAAATCTGTTCGGTCAGGTATGGACTTTTGGGTTGCACGTAGAAAAACTATGAAGTGTTTATTGATGCTGAACAACAACTCAAAATGTATTACCATTCAAAAGTAAGTGGGTACCTCAATGGTGTTCGGGCTACCATGGGGTACCTAATGTCTGTATTTTTTAGATATATGAAAATATATGTCTCTAAAATGTAAGGAACTGACATCTGTTTACCGAAAACCTCAACTCCGTAAGCCTTATGGATATCGAGATATGGGAAAATAAAGAGCGACACTACAGAACTGTGGAGTTTGCGTACTAGATGGTGCAGTTTCGGAAACGTAATTACGAGGGCTTACAACAACCTCAAAAGTAGTTTCAATTAAATACACTACACACACGCCCTGATGGGGGTTTTCGGGTACCATGATATTCCCAGAACTCTCATTTCTAAATATTCTAAAATATGTCTTAATAACGTTTTAAAGAACGTTAGAGGTGTGTGTTTACCGAAACCGCAAGTCGGTACGCCTAACAGTTACCGAAATATGGTGAAATAAAAAGCGACACCATAGGTACGTGGAGCTTGCATATTAGACAGTACAATTTAGAAAATTAATTAAAATATGACTATCAAGATATTGTCAAATAAAGGGAGGATCCATATAGTTATGGGGTTTTCGTGTTAGGTGGTAAAATTTCCGAAACCGGTCATGTAAAGTTAATAAGCATCAGTAGCAATTTCATCTTAAAATAATTAGGTATTTCCATGGAGTTTAAGAACATCATGGGGTCTACCAAGATTAAATTTTAAAAGTTTTGTAAAATATATTTTGACATTTGTAAAGAGTATTAGAAATATGTATTTACCTAAAAGTTCCAGCTAGTACATCTAGCAGCTAGAGAGACACCATACAATAAAAGCGTATTAGATCTTGAAATTTCAGAAAACAATTATTGATCCTAACAAAAGTTAAATAAGATGGTACTTATATGGATTAAGTGAGTACCTCAGACTCGTCAGTACAATTTCGATCGAAAGATTAATTCAGCTCTAAATTTTCTTTGGACAATTCCAAGCGTTCATCGGGCTCTGAAATAAAGTGAACATTTTTTGTCAATATCTAATATAGCAAGCGAGATATAAGGAATTATGCATTTTATGACGTCGTAAAAATAGAGACCCACATGGATTTGTACTTTTGAGTATTTGCTGTAAGAAGAAGAAATTTCAGAAAACAACCGTATATACCTTAATAGACAATTAAATGGGCGAGGGCACGATGGCTTAGGGGTAGAGTGCTTACCTCTAGTGTATTGGGTTCTTGGTTCGATCCACGGTCAAGTCAGTTTGTAGTGCACATCGTATTCGTGGGTTTTCTCGGGGTACTCTCTTTCCTCCCACCTTTGCATTCCATCAATTCTGTCAACAACATTCACTTGCTTTAATCATAATCTCCCTGAGACTAAAATGCATAATCGTGGGTCGCTACACTGAAATATTTCCTTTTATTTAATTTTAAAATTAAATAGGGAGTTAAGTATGATCGTATCTCTACAGGTTAAGTGAATACTCCAATAGTTTCTGCAAAAAAAGATTAGTTAAATACCCTACCACTAAGCTACTGTGTCCCCGCCCACTGAATTGTCTATTAAGGTATATACAGTAGTTTTCTGAATTTTTTTCTTATAGGAAAGAGCCAAAAGTACAAATCCGTAAAGATCTCTATTTTTACGTCATAAAATATATAATTCCTTATATCTTGGTTACTATCTTAGATATTGACAGCGAATTTTCATTCTTTTGCACAGCTCGATGAACCCTTGGAATTGCCTGAAGAAAACCTAGGACTGAACTAATCTTTCGATCGAAATTGTACTGAGGTACTGATTTAACCCATAGAAGTACCATCTTATTTAATTTTGTTGCGACCAATAATTGTTTCCGAAATTTCAGCTTTTATTTCACAGTGTTTCTCCAGATGTTAGATGTACTAGCTGGAAGTTTTGGGTAAACACATATTTCAAATACTGTTTACAAATGTCAGATTATATTTTCAAAAGCTTTTAAAATTTAATTTTGGTAGACTCCATGATGTTCTAACACTCCATGAAGATATCTAATTACTTTAAGATGAAATTGCTACTGGTGTTTATTAACTTTCCATGACCGATTTCGGAAATTTTAGCATCTAACACGAAAACCCCTTAACTGTGTTGGTCCTCCCTTTATTTGACAACATCTTGATAGCCGTTAGTCATATTTTAATTCAATTTCCGAATTGTAGCGTCAAGTATGCAAGCCCCACATACCTATAGTTTATTTTCCCATACCTCGGTATCCATAAGGCTTACCGAGTTGCAGTTTTCAGTAAAAAAAAAAAAAAATCAGTTCTTTACATTTTAGAGACATGTATTTCCATATATCTAAAACGCAGAAATTAAGTACCGCATTGGAACTCCATTGGAGTACTCACTTACTTTTGCATAGCAGGGTAAAAACGCCAGTGGTTCTCACTTTAAGGTTGAAAACATACTATTTTGTCTCTTCTCTGAGCATCGTGAATCTGTCGGAGCTGTACAATAGTTGGCAAGACTCACTGATCCTTCCTATAATGACCATGTAGTTAGAATTAAAAAAGGAGTAGCCGTTGGAGGAAAAACAATATTTTAAAATCCTTGCACCAGTAGTCGTCACCTTAAAATCAAAATGTTCCAGTAGTAGTCAGGATTTTCTACCAGTGTTCGTCACTCAAATAACTTGACATAATTTATTCAAAAACGCACTGTGTATCAGTTTAGGGTTAAGAATACAATATAAAGTAGTAAGCTTAATAACTTTGCATCACTTTTAGCACTCAAGAAATAAAATAAAAACGTTTTTACATACTTTTTAAAGCAATTTCAGAGAGAAAAATTTTAACTGAATTCAAAAGTTAACTGTATATCACTTCCACGTTAAGAGTACAATATTAAATACTATGTTTAATAACTATACGTCACTTTAAACTCTCAAGAATGAAAATAAACGTTTGTACATACATTTTAAAAACATACATTGATTAAATATTAAATTGAAAAGAAATAAGAGCATGACGCTCAAATACTTATCTATCCGGCACCCATCTTGATCCCCATAAAATATCATGAAGTGATTGATTGATTCTAAACCCAATAATAGTAATAGTAATTTAACAACAAACACAGAATATATAATTTACGCACCTTGAAATGTAGAAATTAATGATTGTAATCCCCAGCTTTCCAATAGACGTTTGATTTCTCCAAATGAAGATTCGGATATCTTGTTTCTTCTCAAGCAATAATGGGTTACAATAATCAGTTGCAGTCCAAAGCCAAGTCACTAAGTTAAGCATGAAAATAAAGAATTCATTAGTTAGATGCATACAAAATCCTACGCATATAAATCCGAATCTACTTGTATTAAATTGTAAATTTAAACAAACTAAATTATACTACTTTGGAAAGCGTCTCCAAATATAATGTTTTCATTCTAAAGTGAAGGAATTTTTAAAATCGGATGACCCGTTTGCGCTGTACACTCGCTATGCGTCCAATGTGAAATGAAAATGCAACATTGCCATTTACCTGGACCCACAACGTAAGTGAGTGAAGTTACTGTCTTTTACGCTAACATGTCGATGGCCAGCCCCCGTTTCAAACAGTAACTTCATTCACTTATGTTGTGGGTCCAGGTAAATGACAACGTTGCATTTTCATTTAAAATTGGGTGCATAAAGAGTATACAGCACAAACATCTCGTCCGATTTTTTTTAAAAAGTGTTCACTTTAGATTGAAAACTTCATATTTCGAGATGTTTTTCCTCTTACATTTTGTTGTAACTCTGATAATAACAGAGTTATCCTATGTCAGGGAACGTTTGAGACATCCTGTATACATCATAAGAAGTTCCTTTCTAAATTCTACACGGATGTTGTTTCATTGAATGTGAGGTGGGTGATACACATTAGGCCTTTTGGGAGTACGTCACACGGACGACCGTAATTTTGTGTTCAAAATTTTTATGAATTGATGGGATATGTGATACATATGGCCACGGACTAGAATTTTCTCAGTATGTCAAATATGCAATCAGATTTCATGCAGCTTAATTTGGTGAAAAGCTATTGCCAATTGAACGTTACATTTACCTCTTTCTTGCAGATGTTGAACCATGCCGTTAGCACGTGAGGAATGGATCGAAATAATCAAACTGTGGGGCGGGAGGAGTATATGTGCAGTGGTTGCCGATTGCAGTCATCCACAATGTGACTCTGTGTCACATGTTTCAGTGTCACAGTAATTAACTAAATTTGAGAAGACGGGGACATTCGTGAACATACATCGTAGCGGTTCAAACTCGCGGAACCTTTTTCCTTCCCCATTTTAAACCGGTACATGAAAATGCCATTTTCTCCATGTTTGCCTGCGCCGATTTTGAAAATTCCTTCACTAATCGATTTCTCTCGTCGAGTACTACAAGAAACAGTTAAAATCTCGCGGGCCCTTTTTTCTTCCCCATTTTGAACTGATACATGAAAATGCGATTTTCTTCATGCTTGCCTGCGCCGATTTTGACAATTCTTCACTAGTCGATTTCTCTCGTCGAGTACTACAAGAATCAGTTAAAATCTCGCGGTTCTTTTTCATTCCCCATTTTGAACCGGAACATAAAAACGAGATTTTCTCTATGTTTGCCTGCGCCGATTTTGAAAATTCCTTCACTAATCGATTTCTCTCGACGAGTACTACAAGAATCAGTTAAAATCTCGCGGAACCTTTTTCCTTCTCCATTTTGAACCGGTACATGAAAATGCCATTTTCTCCATGTTTGCCTGCGCCGATTTTGAAAATTCCTTCACTAATCGATTTCTCTCGTCGAGTACTACAAGAAACAGTTAAAATCTCGCGGGCCCTTTTTTCTTCCCCATTTTGAACTGATACATGAAAATGCGATTTTCTTCATGCTTGCCTGCGCCGATTTTGACAATTCCTTCACTAGTCGATTTCTCTCGTCGAGTATTACAAGAATCAGTTAAAATCTTGCGGCCCTTTTTTCTTCCCCACTTTGAACCGGAATATGAAAATGAGATTTTCTCTATGTTTGCCTGCGCCGATTTTGAAAATTCCTTCACTAATCGATTTCTCTCGACGAGTACTACAAGAATCAGTTAAAATCTCGCGGAACCTTTTTCCTTCCCCATTTTGAACCGGTACATGAAAATGCCATTTTCTCCATGTTTGCCTGCGCCGATTTTGAAAATTCCTTCACTAATCGATTTCTCTCGTCGTGTACAAGAATCAATTAAAATCTCGCGGTCGTCTTTTCTTCCCCATTTTGAACCGGTACATGAAAATGCGATTTTCTGCATGTTTACCTGCGCTGATTTTGAAAATTCTTTCAGTAATTTATTTCTGTTGTCGAGTACTATAAGAATCAGTTAAAATCTCGCGGGCCCTTTTTTCTTCCCCAAGCCAATATTTTTGTATATTTTGAACAAACATGGAACAAAAGTATTATATAATTCCCTTAGTAGGTTTCTCAACTTCATATTTTTCAACTTAAATTTTATTTATTTTAATTATTTATTTTCTTGTGACTCAATATTTAATTGCAATCGTTCATTGGGGAGAAGGGTGGCCATTCTCAAATATATAAATATAGTATTCTTAAAATTTATGTGTTCTCGTACTATTAGTTTCTTCCACTAGACCTGGAAATTGAAAAATTAATACCTGGAAAACCTGGAAAATTCAGGGAAATTGAGTTCCATATTTATGTATGAACACTGCTATTTACAATTTTTTTTTTCGAATAGGGAGAACTGTACAAAAGGGTGTTTTGGGAATGGTATAACAATAGGTTTCTGGGAGTGTTGTTCGAAATGAAATCTTTAAGTTTTACGTCCCACTATTATGCTGGCTAGGCTAAAGATAACGGGGTGTTGTTCGCAGTGTTGAATTCAGACATTTACACCCGGGGGGGAATGTCAACTGCTCGGGGGAGGGTTATTTTTCTGTATTTTTTTCAAGAAAGCAGCATATTTAACAATTCCATTCACATACACATCTTACCTAATATTGAGACTAATTGCTGATAAATATTCAATGAGATTATAATTTTAAGAAAACAATCGTTTGATTTCATCTAAAACATTAAATAAAGACTGGCAAAAATAGTTTACACTAAACTTTAACTGCTATTTACAGTAACTATTTTTATTATTTCCTATATTCAGTAATTACTGTTTGTTACTAATGTAAAAATTTTTAAAAAGATTTAAATTAACTGAAATATTTTTTCTCCTAAAACAAACATACTTAGGAATATCTTAATAAAAAGTTATCATTCTTTCTCACACTTCTGATTCTAAATCAAACATATTAGCCTTGGTTTCTTCACTGCATATACATCAATAGTTTAGTTGACGAAATCTTCAGTAGGATTAGTGCCGTGTCGTGGAAAATCAGCGCTTGGCGCGAGAGTATACGACGGCATCCCCGTATATATGAGTGAGGTCGACAGACCAACCGCCAAAGGTGGGAAAATTTTAAAAAGTAAACCCTGCTTTTCCTTGATTTTGAGCACTTTTCATTACTTTTTTCCTTTCATTTTATATATGTCCACATGTATTTCATTCCTCTGTTTTTCTTTCCTTCTTTTCTTTTCTTTTTCCCTCCCGAATTTTTCACCCCTTACTTCGGCGCCCGGGGCCGTCGCCCCGCTTGCCCCTCCCCCATGGAACGGCACTGAGCAGGATCTTGGCCACCTTCAATAGCAATCTTTCACTTATATACTATTATCATATTGATAAATTCTATATAAGTCTCTAATCAAGGAGGGATAACTGTTCCTCCCTGATTCCTCTAAATGACGCCCACTGAATCTCACCCTTTAACTGAATTATTTTTAATTAAAGAAAGATGTGTTTACTTTAACAATCGTAAAACACATTTACGTCTGTTACTTCCGATGCGAGAAATGGGATTTAGGCGCCCTATTTCAAATAATGTAGGAACTGTATATTTTCAAGAACTGAAGTCTGCTGACATGAGAGATTATATGGAATGATCGAAAGATCTTCCCTATCTTTCCTTTCGTATCTCAACCTGTGCTAGTGCTACCTACTAATATATAATATAGGGCGAGAGTATAGTACCTACTAAAATACAAACCTTTCTTCAACAGTTAACAATTTCATGTTCTGCCAAACTCAGTCATAGCGTTAAGAAATACAAGTTTTATTCACTATTTGGTATTCTATCTTAGATGTTACATGTTAACATTTATATAGAATGGGTCTGCGTCATTTATATGTATATTGAGAGATCGGATTTCGTCTGCACGTACACGGACAGAAAAGCAAATAATTGGGTGAAGTAATTTCTACATTTTGTGACTGAAATTTTGGGAGTTTCTCCGGGGGGGAATGAATTTTCTTCGGGGGGAGATTCCCCCCGGGCTACCCCCTGAATTCAACCCTGGTTGTTCGGTGGGGGTCAATGTTGCCAATTTTGGGTAAAGTCGCTAAATAAGGGGAATTCGACCTCAACGATAGCGTAGGTTGACCATAAAATTTTCAGTTAAAAACGGGACAGGTTCTTGCAACCCTAGACTTTTAGATCTACCTTTGTTCTTATCAGTGCCTTGATATCAGATTTCCTCCTCTCTCTCTTTGTTACAGAGCGGGTACTTATGAAAAAGGAAAGACACGTTGAAATTTGTTCAACACACAACCAACTGCTAAAACCTCTGCTGCCTTTCGAGCAGTACTGCGAACTATAGAGTATGTTTAATATAGGGAATTTCAGTTCAATTTTTGCCTCTTTGTTATTATTAATTATTAATACTTTTAAAAGGAGTAAAGATACTGGGTTTGTTATTTACTTCTTTCATTTACATAGAACGGGACGAATACTACTTTTTCCATCTACTGACGGGACGGCCGGGACACGCCACTAAAACGGGACTGTCCCGGTCAAAACGGGACGTATGGTCGCCCTACGATAGCGACAAAAAATATTTTTTTCCGATTGGAGACTTTTTTGGGTGATTTTTAAATGACGATTTACCTACTTACACATTTAGCGACTTTTTGCTCCAAACAAAATGTTCATCTGTAGAGAAGCATTATTAGTTCAAAACAGTTTTTACGTTCTTTTTTTCTGTTTGTTTGTTTTAATCAGCGCAACTGATGAAGAGTTTGGAAATACAGCATACTCACTGCCCCACAATCCTGCATTGTTATGTTACCCTTGCCCTCTAACGAAGAACAGCTACAAACTTGATGTCCTTTAGTTCGCAGAGTTTCCGTTGAGAAACACACGTAATACATCATTACCGATAGCAACAAGATTAGCTATAGATTGCGTGAATAAAGGCGAAGAAGATGTTTGTTATATTTGTCCTTTGGGGTCTTTTAATTATTCTGCACTTTTTCTTTTACAAAAAAATTGCTTAACGTAAGTACTGTAGTGTTAATTATTTCGGAACTATTTTGACCACAATATGAACAAAAGTACCCGAAACAACCTGAAATGATCCCTGAATTAAAGGATTGGTTGCGCCCTATTTACAAAGATGTGAGTAGAACCAGCGGCGCAAATCTGTCTTCAACATTGGGGGGGGGGGGGTTAGACCGTTACCATACTTTTTTTGACGATGTCCAAAATACTTATGAAGTTGAAAAACAATGTTGTGGAGGATCAGAGTTGTCTTCAGCGTTGGGAGGCTGCAGATTTGAGGCTTATTCTGGGGGACATCTATTTTATCTCACGTTCCTTTGTAGCAATCGGACAAAAATAATGAAATTTCTCCCAAAAAACACATTTCAAATCGGATTATTGGGGAGAAGTCCCCCTCAGTTCCAAGATTGGAGGGGACATGTATCCGTCATCCCCCTTCCCACGGATTTGCGCCAGTGAGTAGAACATATTGTTTAGTTTACATCTACAACTTTAAAACAATGCTTATAGACAATGAATTTCTCTATTATTTTTTATAGCGACTTTTCACCCAAAATTGGAGTCATCATATCCCGTTTCGCAAACTTATTGCCAACATTTTGGAAACTGGTTGCGAAGAGAGCTACAATGGATGAGTCGAGTTATTTCGTCGCTTCCGCTGTGAACCTAAGTACAAGATTCCAAAGAGATTAAGAAAAAATGAAATGAAACCTTTGAGTTTTACGTCCCACAGTTATGCCGGTTAGGCTAAAGGAGACGCTGATGATAAGCAATGAATGAAATGGTGGAATGAAGAAAGTGGAAGGAAACGGGAGAACCCCGAGGAAACCTACGCACAAGGTGTTTGTCCATCACAAAGTTCATTTGACGGGGGCTGGGATCGAACCCGGGACCCCAAGTACCGGAGGTGAACGCTCTACCACTGAGCCACTGCAGCTCTTAAGAGATTAAGAGTCACAAACATAGTCACTTTCAATTTTGTAATATATATAGGTCTATATATTGCATCACTGACTAATAACTAAAATCCTTGGATTGTATATATAAAAGTCGCCCCCTGCCCGTAAAAAGCTTCATTCGAACTCGGAATCGAACAATTGCATCTGTAAAACAGTGCTGATTTGATTTTAACGTTCCTTTCAGCAGCAAGGCTGTATGAGACGTGGACCTACAGATTAACGTGGAATCCGAACCACATAAGCTCCGGCCGGGAATCGAAAAAATGAAATGAAATCTTTGAGTTTTATGTCCTACGGTTATGCCGGTTAGGCTAATGGAGACGGTGATGAGTAATGAATTAAATAGTGGAATGAAGAAAGTGGGAGGAAACGGGAGAACCACGAGAAAACCCACGCACACGGTGTTTGTCCACCACAAGGTTCACTTGGCGGGGCTGGGATCGAACCCGGGACCCCAAGCACCAGAGGTGAACCTTCTACTACTGAGCCACCGCGGCCCCCGGCCGGTAATCGAACCCGGGTGTCCCACGCCAAAGGCGTGTTCACTAACCACTTAGCCACGAGGGAGCTCATCTATAAGGCAGTGTAAACAAACAAAAAAAACGCACACTGGATGTTTGCGCAACTGAGGATCAAAACATTCTCAATGGAGTATGAGAAATAGTTAACGCCAATCAAAGTGTGCTTTTGCTTATTTATTACTTCGTTAATACTTAATTCCTTCTAGAAATAGTGAAACTATACTATGAAGAAACACTAATAAACTAATAACAATTACGTTGTATTTCTTACCACACCACGACCATTTTTACCACCCATAGAATTTGAACCTAGTACTATACTGCATTAGTCACGCCGTAACGAAAGATGAACACCTGGCACTCGTAGCTTTTGAAGCTGTGTTGTAGCTACCTGTATATCACGCGGCCTGCGTTGGTACTCCTCAACATAAATACCTCACAGCCCAAAGCCAGGAAACATCACAGACAGAAGACAGGGGCACAAGCAGTGCCTGACACTTCACGAACTCTAAACCCGCCAAGACTCAACTCAACATGACCTTCAATTACGTTCTAGAAACCAAACCAATGCTAAGGCACAAACTTACCAACTTCCTATATGAAAACACAAGAAAAAAAATCTAACTTTTTTGGTTCCAAAGTGATGACATAACAATAATACTAAAAAGGTTTTAATTTTCAGTAACCCAAACATTAATTAACTAGGGAACATAACAAAGCAAAAATAAATAAAAATAAAAATAAATTAAATTAAAAAATAAAAATCTGACAAGTAAACTCTCCCTGACTACTTTTTTTTTTTAAATTTCAGTGAGGCTGTAAAATATGTCAGTATCTTCGTAAAATATATATATTTCAATGTAAACAAGTTCTTTAAACAAAAGAAAGGTTTGTAGTAGAGCGCTTACCTCTGACGCGTTAGGTCCCTGGTTCGATTCCTGCTCCCGACAAATAGCCTTTTGGTGAACACTGTAGGTGTGGTTATTCTTAAGACTTTCCAGTTTCCTTACATTTTCTTGATTCCACCATTATCATGTATCTCATTGTCACCTTCTCTCTTACATTGATGTACAATCATGGGGCGTTAAACTAAAAGCAAAAAAAAAAAAAATTTGCAAATATCCTAGTAAAAATGAGTTTTCTAGACTACACAAGTGGCCCCGCGTAGGGTAGTCGCTAGCGCTCTCGCCTTCGGTGCGAACGGTTCCGGGTTCGATCCCGGGGGAGAACTCGGTCGAAAAAGTATCAAAAGATTTTAAGTCTAGCCATCCTGAATGAGGTTTCCTTGGGTTTTCCTCATTCACAGCAGGCAAATGCCGGAGTGGTACCTAACATATAGGTCCCAGGCCGTTTTCTTCCTTCCCCAATCCTTTCTTCCCTTCCTTTCCCCGGATAGTGTACTCGCCGAGGAAAGTCATCCCTCATATGGGGTAACAAGGCCATTGATGCCGAAAGCCCAGAAATCTAAATCCTAAATCTTCACTACACAAGGAAATTTCCGCGCTGAAAACGGTTTATTAGCAATTATGTTAAGCAGTCCTGTAGTAAATCTGCACCAAGTAATAAATCGTCACATATAAAATGGAATGAATAAACACATAACATTCATTTTGCTACCTTGAAACATAATATGTTTCAAAACATTAATATTCAAAGTTTTTTTCAAAATTCAGATTCACCCATTCCATTCTCCTCAATCATTTACGAGTTACAATAGTAAGAATTGTAGTCATAAACTACATTACTTACTTAGTACTATATTAAAGCAAGTTACACTAAAAGAATATATAATTAATGGAATATTTAACTAAAGTAATAGTTAACTATTGTACTTACCCAGGCTTTTGTTTCCTTCCTCTCTTCTGTTCCGTTTGTAAACAACCTCGTTTCGCAAGCAAAAGACGGTAGTTCAATGACGTCAGCCATGGCGAAAGAAAGAGTGTCTATAGGCGGTCTGGATCTTACACACAGATGGACGTATATAACGTATAGCTGAAGTATTTAACATACGTATACGTCTGTAAAATACGGAAAATTGTTAGATGTCAGACATCCTGCAGCGACATGATGTAACATCTAAGCGGGTAAAAGGCAGTACCTCTGTAGTATATGGATAAAGTAGGCTCCGTACAGATTTCCTTAGTAAACATAACGAATCCTTGTATTTGTACAATATACCGCTGTCCGGATAATGGATTTTTCTCAGTGTAGATTTGATAACCCTAAGAATGTTTGGTAGACCGTATACATTATGTAGTTTCTCGTTATGAAGTTTCCGCCATTCTCCATTCTCTTCCCTCTTGGGTCCGAAAACTCGTCCTAGGATCTTGTTCTCAAATACTTTCGGTCTATGTTCTTCCCTCAGAGTAAGCGACCATGTTTCGTATGTTAACTCTTGAAACAAACGTAATGTATATATATATATATATATATATATATATATATATATATATATATATATATATATATATAATGCATTCATTAAATATACGGATAGTTATGCCATTTATGTTGCATCATGCACAGTAACAGTGTGTAGTGTGTATTATCTGCCATCCGATCAGCATACAGGATAATTACAAGAATTATGTAACACTGTCTGTATACCGTTACGTTCCATTAGATGAAGTTTATATACATACTGTTTGCATTATACATATTTACTATATGCCGCATACGACTTACATTTACACATTACATGAAAATACATTGTCAGATAGTTTGTCAAAACTGCAGGATATATTTGTCACTACAATATATTATTTCCCATATGCATTTCATCAAATTAAAATGAAAGTATCCATGAACTGATGCTGAGAATGTTATTAGTTTTAATTTTTTGCTATGGGGAATGATTTATGCGCTATTACAGGGGTGCCCACAAGGGGGGGCTATGACGCAAACTGCGTCATTGAAATATTTGGGGGGGGTTAAAAATCTATATAAATATGTTTGACGGGGGGGGGGTAAAATTAATCGAAAAGTTTTTTTTCATGGAAGAATACCTATGGATAGACAATTGCGGGGGGGTGCGTCATGGACATAAGGCGGGGTGGGCACCACTGCGCTATATTTAACATTTATACGAACCAAAGAGAAATTGTGTTCTAATTGTAATTCTTCAGAATAATCGTGTTCTAACTATGAACATTTTTTTGACAGCGTTTACATGCGTACAAATTTGCCATCTGGTTTCTTTTATATGTACTAAGAACATAGTGCGAATTGTGACTCAAGAACAGATGAAACGATGGCTATAATTAATTACATTACATGTATTTTCAGTCGAACAATATGACACAGTTAATAACAGTAATAGGCAGCGGACAAGAGTGGAGTATATGGTTTAATGGAATAAGTTAAATATGAAGTTACAGGTGGCTATTAATTTTCTGAAACCTGCTGCAATTCAAATAAGACAAATATATAGAGAAATAACCTAAACTAGCAACTGTAAAGACCACGATGGTTTTCACTTATTTAGATGACGTCATACATTACGAAAGAAACGAGGTGCTGTATATAGGATGCCATATATATATATATATATATATATATATATATATATATATATATAACGACTGTTAGATTTCATAAATACTGTAGTCGAATTATGTAACATGTATGCGGGAAGAAGACAATAAGTCAATAAGTATGTAGTATGCTCCACACAGATTTACTTAGTAAATATACTTAATCCGTATATATCTGAAACCTACCGCTGATGATAACTGATTTTTCTTAATCTGTTGACACAATGTGTATAGTTTATCAAACTTGCTCGAAAATACTTAACATGAGTATTGTTGTGTGCAGGATACAGTTATTACATCTCCATGTAGTTGTGCAATTCTATAATAGTCTTAGAACAAATGTTCTGAGACAAATACCTTGTAGAAGGTCATCGAACGAACTTTTGGAAGAAATTTAATAAACTCATCGGGAAACGCAGTGGACCTTAATACCTGCTTATTAATTGTAACATTACACCTACGTCAAATTCACAGATTGCAAATGGTTCTCATTGTGTCTTACTATGAATATTTCCTTCTGAGCTAAGTTATCGGGACAGAACACAGTTATGCCGACATATCGCTCTGTGTAGCAATCACCATACCATGTTTTTAAAAGGAAATAACGACCTACAAATTGAAAGATATGTTAGTTCAGTAGGTCATAGAGATGATAGCATTAAAGAAATAATAGTTGTTGTTGGGGAAAAAATCCAGCAGTCTTTGATTAAGGAGTAGACAGGAATTAACTCCTATTGTTTGTAGCTACCTTTTTAACACTCAACCAATTGTCATGAGATAAACAGCGTCTTGTTTCGTACAATGGTAGAATTTTTATGCGTTGCTAAAATTCAATATAAGCATCACCATTACCCACCAGTTTTTGTAAAGGATTTTAGATGTTTGCGACACAGTTCTGCAGACACTCCAGAGGCACGTTTGCAAGAATTTGTGAATTTGCTCCTCCAATTCATCAAGAGTTTCCGGTGTTATATGATAAACTTCCTCTTTCAGAGATCCCTAGAAGAAACAGTCACAAGTTGTTAAGTCAAGAATCTTGTTGCCCGTTCAAGGAGAGCACAATGTCTCAACCAGCGTCCTGGTAAAATGGGTGTCCAGCGACGGACAGACAGGACGTATGAAATGAGATGGAGCCTCATCTTACATAAAAATTAGGTTGTAGTACTTGCCTGTTGTGCATACAATACAGTGAACATAATCTTCAAGCATAGTAAGGTACAACTTCATCTGACGACAGGATATTGCCAAAAAGGTCGTATCCATTTTCATACCAAGCAAGGATCATTTCCCCATATTCCAACCGATGATCACAGTCTTCCGGTGATAATTTCTGGCAGTAATGTGGTTTCCATAGACGAAACTTAAACTTTCCCTTCTGAACAGCTCGGATTACGTAACGTGTTAAACCACTTTAACGAGATGCCTGTCTTTGTGATTTCTAAGGACTGCGAGTTAATATTTCCTGAACCAATTGCACATTTTCCTCCATCCGGGCTGTCAGAGGCGACCACATCTCCTAATATCTCCTACAGGAACCCAGGTTCACTATCTTCGAATGGCATTTTTTTTTTATTGTCCTTGCATCTACCGAGGCACGAAGTTCTTTCATACTGTGTCACAATCTCTTTACTTGACCACGGACTTCCATCCTTCATACTCGGAAGCCAACTAGGAACACGCAAGTAAGGTTAGATGTTGCGGCATGGTCCGCCAGTGATAATTGTAATGACACAAGTGAGATATTATGTAATAACTTCTACTGATATGAAGAATAAAATACTGTTTGTTTTATGAAACCTGATTGCGTATCATAAAAGTTATAAACAATTTTCAATAGGAAGTTAATTCCAGGCCATACTGTATGTAAGGAAAACACCATTTACATTTCTTTTGAAAGGTTTTCTGATTACATTCCTATTTTGAGAATGGTCTTGCAAAGTTTGTTACAATATACCTTTCTTTTATCATAATTTACTCAATTATATCCAAGAAATCCTTCGTGTTCTAAGCGCTTAGCGTATGCACCTTTGGCGTGGGTGAGCCAGGTTCGATTCCCGGTGGGAACTCATTTGGTTCGGATTCCACGATAATCAGTAGGTCTACGTCTCATATAGCCTCGCTGCTGAACGGAGCGTTAAACCCAAAATCAACTCAACTCAATTATATCAAAGGGGCAGGGTGGCTCAGTGGTAGGGCGCTTCCCTCTGGAGCGTGGGGTTCCTGATCGATCCCCGGCCAAATAAGTTTGTGCTCGACAACTTCGTGTCGTGGTTTTCGCGAGGTACCCCCGTTTCCTTCCACTTTATCATTCCACCAATTCTTCCATCATCATTCACTTGTCTAAATCATCGTCTCCCTTAGCCTAACAGCTATTACGTGGGACTTTTAACTGAAATGTTTCATTTTTTTTAATATAGATATATCCAAGTTTCCAAATAAGAAGATTTTCATTTAAATAAAACTCCTTTTATTTCACAAAGTTACAATTAAATTATTCCATTAACAGTAAAAAGTTAGCAAATGTGAGAAAGGAATTGACTTATTGACTTGCTTTCGGTAGGAATATTCAAATTATCTGCAAATCAAGATATACTTGACAATATTTGAGTTTCCTGTTGGGTTGGAATGACTTTACATGCTGTTAAAAGGACACAAATTTTTGTATGAAAATTTAAGCATACATTTTCTAGGTTTAGTTGTATGCAAGTAAAATAAAATAAGACTCTTCTGTATGCTGGCTTTGTGAAACATCAAGTATACTCCCTCTATCTTTCATAATATAGAGGAAAGTAATAATTGAATATCGAGAGTCCTCTTCATACGTGTAGGTGACGCGGATATTTATTCGGTCCCGGAAATATCTGTTAGACATTGAAATATCAAACACGTAAAACCCATGAACGAAGTCTCTTGCATTGGATAGTTTTTTTTTCTTTAATCTATAATTCGAAGTCTATAAATCTGGAACGTGCCAAGAAAGATTATAATTCGTAGAAGAAAAACTACGTTAACCTTTTTATCTTAGACGAATTTTACTTCCTTTCTTTTTTACGTTTTCTTCTTGTCCCGGTAGAAAAGGTCTTTCCTTCAAGATTACAGTGCGCGCCTGAAGAATTTTGTGTTTATATAATGTTGGTATGTTTACTACCTACTTTTCTTTTCCGAATTTCAATTAATAACTTGAAAACAATGTAGATCAAAATCTAAAATGTGAATCAGAAAGTATATTGAAAATACTGTATTATTAAATGAACTGAGAGTTGATTTCATTACCCTTCATTTGGTTCACAAACTTGAATATCTGACAATTATAACGTTACAAACGGGACATTCAAAACTCTGCCCTATAAGAAAACGTTTGAAACCAGTTGTTTATTTGTTTGGAATAATACTTTGCTCATTTTATAGTATTGGTGGTTCTTCCTTCACTTTGTTACAATTAGTACTATTTTGTCACTGTTAATAGATGGATGTCATTATTAGGAATATAACTTATGTATCACCAGTGGCCTATTTACGATTTTGTTTCGGTGGGGGCTTTGCCTGAAAATGTGAAAATTCTGCAAGATATTTCATATACTTTACTGTAGTAAGTAAGATTTCGGGGGGGGCGTAAGCCCGGAAGCCCCCCGTAAATACGCCACTGTGTATCACTGTTAGTATTTGTATGAATGTTAGGGATATATGTATCACTGTTAGGCGTATATGTGTCACTGTTACGGATATATGATTCACTGTTAGGATTATCTGCGTCACTGATGTGATTCACTCTTAGGAGTATCTACGGTACTGTTATGGATATGTGATTCACTGTCAGGAGTATCTGTGTCACTGTTAGGATATCTGTGTCACTGTTAGTAGTATCTACATCACTGTTAGAAATAGTTGTGTTACCGTTAGTAGTATCTGCGTCACTGTTATGGGTATATGAATTACAGTTAGGATTATCTGTGTCACTCTTAGCAGTATATGCATCAGTGCTTGCAGTATCTGTGTCACTGTTAATACTATGTGCGTCAATTTTAGGAGATTCTGCTTCACTGTTACTATCGTCGTCACTGTTAGTGATATGTGTGTCACTTTTAATATCTGCGTTCACTGTTATGGGTACGGTATCATTGTTAGGAATATTTTCGACACTGTTAGGAATATGGGAATCACTGTTACGAGTGTATCAATTTTAGAAGTATCACCGTCACTGTTTCAAGTATCTGTGTCAATGTTAGGAGTATATGTGCCACTTTTGCTCGCACGATACGCTTTCTAATTTACTATTAATTAAAATGTAAGAACAATAAATTGAAAGAAAGTTGTCCATGGTCCATTTTAAACTATACTTAAATGCTACTATGTCAAACAGAACTTGAGCTTCCTACTTTTGATGTGCATAGAAACAAACTGAAAAACTTTCAGTAATTGCGGTAAACAATTTCTGTTAGAATAAACAATGAATGTTTCACACACGAGCTGAGTATAACATGCATTTAATTATGAAGTTCTATAAACCAGTCCTTGTTGTTTCAACAACTACACTAAAGTAATTACGAGAAATTAAACTTATATTTCCAGTATGCAACATTCTGATGTAATGGCGACTGCACAAATCGGAACAATGGGAAATATGGGATTGCTATATCGCGAAAAGATACATAATCTCAGTCTACAGGAAATAAGATATTTATATATCATTATGTCGCCATGGCAAAGAAAAATGACAGTAAACTCGGGTTTCTTAATTGTATGTGGTGACGAAGTATCAAAGTGCGTATTAATATATTTGATTCACTTGAAATGATCGAGGAGTTCGTCAACCTATTGGTTCACAGCTCTTCTCTATTGAAGGTGGGGGACGCTTAACTTAGAAATATTTACAAATAACATATGTACATCTAACTCAACTCTTCAGAGAACTAAATAATATTCATCCTAAAATAAAATTCGCAATAGAACATGAAGAAAATTTGAAAATAAAAGTTTACTACGAAATCAAACCGTGGTTTTGAGACATTGGTGTATTACAAAACAAACTAAGGAGACAGTTATATTCACATTACTTCTACACACACTCAGGAAAAATTACTTTTGGAGACTATTTTACAGAAGAACTAAAGCCTATATTCAAATGAAGAATTCCTAGAATGAGAAATACAGAATGTTACATACATCGCCGGAGAAATGGAGTTAGAAGAATCAAATATAGAAATGACAAAAATTGCGTTAGAATCTTGGAGCGATGAAAATAGGGATCAAAAATGGATTGCAGTGACATATGTAAAGTACTTTTCACCCAAACTAAAAGGAATTGTCCGTTATTTCAACATAAGATGAGCTCCGTTCGCGCTCCCAACATACAAAAATCTCTTTCAAATCACAAAATATATATGGTTACATGTCCATTTGGAGTTAAACAAATAAAAAAAATTGTAATCTAAAACTGAATTATTACTGGTATTTATTGATCCTGTAGATTCGCACATAATTCGCACAAGCATTACGTATATGTGATAGTATTTAAACTATACGAACTTTAATGTATAAACAAGGCAAGGGACAAATTCACCACTTATCAAGAGGAAGACACTTACAAATCCCTCAAATGAAGAGTTGAGATCATGACCCCTTTCAGTAAAATATCTATTATCGAGACTGCAAAACTAATATATTTTTCTTGAGGCATTAACCAATATCAACTCACGATATTTATTAAAGGAATAAAAAATATCCTTTCAATTAACTTCAATAAATTACCTATTTCAGTGAAACGTCAATTGTGGAACGTAAAAGTAATAAAAATTGTTAGGCCCAAAATTCATATTTCATGTTCTAATGAGGGGCCAGAATTTATGTTTTTCTATATAAAGGTAACAGGGAAATTTATGTCGCTTTTTCAACCACAAATTTCAAACATCGATATCTCACCCTAGACGTACCTGGAAGATCAAAAATAGTCCCCATCAGCATCGACGACATTCTGCAAACGTTCTGGAAGGCTATGGATTCCATCATGGTTCAACTTGTTGGGCTGTGAAGTGAAGTAAGTATCAAGTGCATTTTGCACCTCTACTAGGGATTTGAACAGGCGTCGTCTAAGGAGATAATCCAAGGAATGGAACAGGTGATAGTTGGACGGTGAAATGGCCGGGGAGTATAGCGGATGCAATAGTGTTTCCCATCCAAGGCGTAGAATGGCGTCCCGTGTCATCCTCTTCACGTGGGGCTTAGCGTTGTCCTGTAACAGAAGGACCGTTTTGCGATTCAGAAGTGCTGGTTTTAGATCTTTGAGGGTTTCTTGAACACTGCTCAATTGCTGACCGTACACAGTTGCATTGGTGTTCTGACTATCTGGTAGCAGTTCCTGATGCACTATGCCGCGAACAGTCCACCAAACACATACAAGGACCTTCTTCTGGTACAGTGTTGGTTTCGGCTGTTTTGGAACCGGTTAATGGGATGCTAACGAATTATAACGGCACCGTGGAGCTTCGTATAGGATCCGCTTCTCATCATATGGGAACACTCTGTCCAGAAATGGCTCCTTCCTCAGACGAGACATCAAAGAAACATAGGTGTCTGCTCGCGTTTCCTTCTGGTCCAGAGTCGAATCATGTGAGACCCATCGACCCTACTTGTAGTACTTCCCAAGTTGATACAGGTGCTGCCGAATGGTTTCTAGCTCCAGTTCCTCACATATCTGGCCATTGTTTGTCTCAATTGTTGCCTGAAGATCTCATTTTGTGTGTGTGTTGGTTTTCCGGTACGTGGTGCGTCTTCGAGTGTTTCGTCACCCTTCTTGAAGTTGTTAAACAACCGCTGAACTGCTCGCGTAGTCACGACACCCTCACCAAAGGCCTGGCATATCTTCTGCCCAGCTGCAGCAACGTTTGACCAGCAGTTTCAACTCGCACGGCACACACGCCCTTATGACGCTCTGTCGAGGTCCCATGTTCACTCTGTTCTTAAAAAAGTTCAGGTGTAACTGAACTGCCACAATCATATAATATGTTGGATATACCCACATCAACAACTGATCTTCGCCTTATATTTATTCTCATTCAACTCACAGAGGTGAGGGCCAATTGAACCCAGACCTCCACAAAAAGCGGCAGAACTTTCTTTATGCTGATCTTCCCAGGAAAAGTTCCAATTTGTGGCACTGCACACATTAAAGTATAAAATGAAATTAACGTCCTTTAAATTAATTTCAAACTTTGTCCATTAGGATTAATGGAAATGGTGATTAATGAAAGTAAGTAATTACGGAGAAATGTGTGCAGTAAGAGTGTGGCTAAAAATGGAAGAGACCAGAGGAAACCAATGCTCGTCATGTTGTCAATCTTAAACTCGCGTGGCTGGAATTCGAATCTGGAATCCCTTGTACCAAATGTAAGCGCTTCTACAGAGCCACTTAGCGTCCAGCAGTGGCTGATTTAGCGAAGGCCCGGGGAGGCCTAGGATCCCCAGTTTTTTAAGTGACAAAAATAATTGAAGCTATTATTCATATATTTTTGAAAGTTTATAGTGAACACATGACATAACAATCTTAGTTTCGGTTCTGACTGTATACAGAAAAAAAGCTTTAAGTTTCTTGGTATCGTTTTTCATTTAATCGATCCTTTACTTCGAAATTAGTGTGTCGACTAATCTCTATTCTAAGTTAGCCAGGTCAATTCTTATTTAGTTGCAATATCACACTTATTTATACCAATTAAACCTAATGTGTACTTGTGTCGGAATATATTATGAGAACAAATTATGAAAGACGTGACATCTGGTGAATGTTGAAAGGAAAAGGAAAACGCAGTCTTATAGAGAAGATTACCTTAATCTGTTTGTAGTATGTTCATAGACTGAAATCATGGGAAAAAATTATAAATTAATATTAGATATTGGATTACAAATGCTAAAACTATCGTTAATCCTAAAAAAAAAAAAGGTGTTGTAAAATGGTTTGTTAGTTTCTGAAATTGTGATGGAAAGGCTACATTTAAAAAGAAATGTTAATAGACCTCTGTGTCACAAAAAATTTAAACAATTATCTTTTATTGAATTTCTCAAGAGGTTAAATGATTATAGGCCAGTAAAAATACGATTTAACAGGACTAATTGCAAAAGTAATTAAACCAACGGCAATTGTTTTATTTTTATGCTCTTGTTGAACATAGGAAAAGTATAGAAAAATCTAAGTAGGGGAACACCCTCAAAATAGCCACTTTCAATATGGCGGCCAGCACATCTTCAAATAAATTACATATATATAGTTATTTCATTTTATTTTGAGAAAACTATTAACTTTAAAATGAAAATTCTCTGCTTAACCTTTTTCATCTTTCTTTAACCTTCATTTTGACACCCAGGTCATTCAAATTGGGCTCATACTTCTAAAGTTATGGAGCAAATCATTTGTGACTTGTGATTCCGCAGGTTGTAAATAGCGGCGCAGGTACCTATGTTAAAAAGCTTTGCTGTTTTCAGAACTTCCGTAGAAGCATATGTGCTGTGTTATTTTGAAAATTATTATCATTGGTTACAATGTTTTTAGATAATTTTGTAACAAAAATAATTTTAAACTTGGATATACTGGTTTGCTTTAGGTTGCGACTTTTTAATATGCTAAATTATCATTTCTTCAATGCAATACAGATTAAATTTGCTGTGCAGTGGTTATATGTACGTTACTGGTTTAATGTTTACTGAAATATTCTATATTTGCCTTTACAGGTGATATCGTAAGATCACGTGGAGCATAAAAGTGTTTTCTTCAAATTAATGCCGTGGAAAAGTGTGTGATATGTAACGGATCCCTGAATAATGAAACAGAAACTAAGTTTGCGGGCAAAAGTTAGTTTGAGTGTAAGTAGTGCTAGTGAACAGCAAGATGATGGCTTGGTGACAACGATCGGAAGGATCGTTCATGTCTCGTGCCGTCGTGAATATTGTAACGTAAAAGTTATTAAGCGTGACTAGAAAAGGCGAGAAGAAATAACAGAAAGATCATCCGTTAATTTTATCATTACGCGCCGCTCCATAGGACAAACTTTTAGATTTCGTGAATGTTGTCTTTTTTGTGAAGAACCAGCTAAATTCTCTGAGGGCAAAAAGAGGGGTTACCAAGTATATCCAGTGCGAACGATAGACTTTCAAGAGAAAATAGGACAGGCTACCGTTAGAAGACAGGATTCTTGGGGCGGGAAGGCATTATCTCGATTACTTTCCGTCCATACTTTACCTGCAGCAGATGCTATCGAAGGTGTAATGTGTATTTCAGAACTATGAAGAATCTTCCTTTATCTCATGATGGATCTAAATGTGAAACAGAAGGGCGACCAGAATATAAAGAAAGAATAGAAGCTTTTCTTCAAGTTGACGAGTTCATCTGCTTCAAAAAAATGACGAGCAAATTACATTGACTTGGTAAAACAAATGGAAGACACAAGTGTATGAAGACTAAATTGGAAGAACACTTTGGCGATGATGTCATAATAACATAAATCAATTGGAAGCCTAATGTTGTAACTATCAGGACAGCAATATGAAATATTTTACAGAAATATATTTTAATCGTCCACAGAATTTAACCACAGAGGAAGAGAAGAAAAGGGTTATCCAGGCAACAGCTAAATTAATTAGAACTGAAATAAGTTCAATGAATGAATCGAAAAAGTAGCCTGCACCTCATGAACTATCATCTTTGAAGTATAATTTATCGTTTGTGTCAGAATCACTAAAGGAATTTCTGGAGATAATAATTGGAGGTCAAGAAAATGGTCTAAAGGTTTCTTCCGCAGGATAGTATATTGTTCAAACAAGCCGTTCTCGAGTGATTTTAGCCCCTCTTCATGTTGGTCTTGGTGTGCAGTTTTATCATCACATCGCATCCAGGTTACTAATTGTTACTCTGTATAAACTAGGACACTGTTCTTCTTATTCCGAAATTAAGAAGTTCGAAATATATGCTCCGGTATCTATTGATGATTTAAAAGGCATAGTAGGAACATTTGTTTGCGAAAGTTTTATTAAAGTCCAGTGCATTAAGTTTGTAGCAGATAATGTACGTAACAGCACAAGAACAATAGATGGTATGAACACTTTTCATGGAATGGGTATTATTGGTGTATTTAATCCTGCAATTACATACAATAAAGCTTCACCAAGGTAACATGTGACTCTCAATGAAGTGAAAAACATGAAGTATATAAAAGCAAATGTTTTTCAAAGGAAATGCAGCTTCTTCTCACCCGTTGAAATTTTCTAAATTGACAGACATATGACCTCTGAATCAGTTTACACCACTTGATGTCTTGTGGAAAATGTCGTGACGCGTAATTCCACCACGTCCATTCTGGTTAGGCATGATTCAGTCTGCTCAACAAGATTCCCTTGCTGGACGATCAATCTTTCTTCCGATGATTGACATGAACCCTTTCGACTTATCGTGCGTGCTTTCAACGCTTCAATTTGTTTGTCAAGAAGCAGCTCTTCATAGTGTTACCTTATTCTAACACTTGATCAGCCTCTTTGGTGGAAAACACAGCTGATAAAGCATGACAATTCTGTAGATACTTCCCTGATTTCTATAGTGTTGTGTTTAAGAGGTTTTCACTTACTGATGAGTTTCTTAGGTTGCATTGGCCATCTCATGAGTGGAATTGAAAGAGATATCAGAGTTAGTATACACACACATGCTGAAGTCTGTAGTTGAAGCCAAAGGCCTCCTACCCACAAGTGATGCAGCAACGTTCCATTCGATGCAGTATGCCTATGCAAGTACAATAATGGATTGAATCAAATAAGCAATTGAAGCCAGAGGAATACGGATGGAAACTGGTTGAAAATGGGTTTCTTCCGATTCCAATGTCCATGCCTATAGCTCCTTCAAATATTCTGCATCAAGCCCATCAGATGTAATGTAGACGGGATTGGGATTCTAAAAAAATGTATTTGCAGGAAACAGCAAATGGCTTGCACTGCCGCATGCGGAGAATGTCATGGTGAAAGTTGTCTTAAATCTCCTAAATCTTGTTTTGAAGACGAGTATCCAGACTATACATTATTCGGCGTAAGGTCTAAACTCCGATAAACAAAATATTTGTATCCTTCCGCTTGTCACAAATACGATTGGCTAGTGATGTATCACTCCCACTTCCCACGGGGAGGAGCACATTATACAAGTCCATTTTGACAATACTGTCTCGTGTTGTCCAGATACTTACAGCAACAGCAGAATAAAAAGAAACTCGAAAGATTAAAAAAAAAGTTATTTGAATTTCGCTCGTAAACAATTGTTGCTTAGTGAGTAAAGGTTTGCCTAGTTGGTGTTTCACCACAACACTCGCGGAAGTGGGATTCATGCCAGTTATCTTTCAGACTTTAAAAGCAGAACACCCGTCCACAGTTGAGTTGGCGCCATAATTACTGCGCATGCGTAGTGTTTATTTCTATTGTTTCATTAGCCACACTCGATTGCAGTATTATTAGACAATCCGTATTATATTTTTGTCATTTATAATAATATAACAGTTTTATATGAAGCTTCATAGTAAAGGTAATAATGCAATCACACGAAATATTTTGCGGAGGAGTACAAGCGTCGGTAGGACAACAGCAAATCAGCGAGATTTAGTTTCACGTGGCTTTGTTTATCGCAGTTTAGAGCTTACGCCGAATAATGTATAGTTCTCAACTCGCAATTTTTTTATTTCTTTGCCCTGATATGTGATTGTGTGTGTATAGTAGACATGCGAAAAGGATTATTCCTCGTTATTTTATATTTCATAAGCGTATTGAAAATAATAATAATATGTGATTGTGTGGGGCTCGGTGGCACAGTGTTAGAGCGTTTACCTCTGGTGTATGGGGTCCCTGGTTGGATCCCAACTCGCAGCCAGTGAAAGTTGTGGTCAAGGGTGGATCCAGGACGGACTTCTGGAGGGCGATGGGTTGTAATACTGCGAATTACAGCTACTTTTAAGAGTTTCAAACTCTGGGATTGGTTTTATTTATATATAAAATAAGAAAGTTTCCTCTTCTGGGAGGAGGCGATCGCCCTGATCGCCCCCGTGGATCCGCCCCTGTTTGTAGTGGATAAACACCGTGTGCGTGGGTTTCCTCGGGGTACTTCCATTTCCTCCTACTTTCTTCATTCCACCATTTTCGTTCATTTCTCATAATCACCGTCTCCTTTTAGTAGGGGAGCTTAAGGGAAGTATAATGCACTTTGTGTTAAAAAGGTGCCACTCGGATATGTTGTTCCCCTGATACAACTAAGCAGGAATCGAAGTGGCCCCACTCCGACAGGTGGCCAGAATCCAATATGGCGGCTATCAAAGATGGCCGCCTCTGCGAATTCATAGTGTTGGTTTTAAAGGCATATATCTCCTTAACTAATAGTCCGATCTTCACGATTCAAAAACTAAACGACGTAGAAGATAACAGGGTCTAACAAATTAGCAAAAGGTTTTACCTAACACTGAAATTAACACCTACAGAAATTATTTAATTTGGAACTTTACATTTCTTATGATGGAGTTTACTCATATTTTTTAAAATAACGAGTAAACGGCTGGGATTATCGAAAACAATGTCCTATAACGTTTTAAAGAGTGTTAAATTATCTTTCGTTTGGTGTATATTTTATTCAGATTGGTTAATAAACAACGAAGTTATGACAATTTAAAGATTCACGTTGAATCGATTAATTTTCCCAAATGTCGAGCGAGAGTTAATTTACCGTAATAAAACATCACTGATGGATGCTGCATTGTACGAAACAAATCATTCTCTTGTGATGTATTCTTCATAAGTCCCACTTTCACCAGAAGCACAAAGTAGCCTAACCAACAGGCCTGTATCCAGGGGGTCTAGGGGGCCGGCCCCCCTAAATTTTTGCTTGCCCCCTAAAATTTTCACGGTAGGCTTGTAAATGAACTACAGTATAATATGGTGGTGAACTATAAGATGGCTGGATCGGGGCCCCCCTACATTTTTGGGCTGGCTACCGGCCTACTGACCAAGCCCGGTTGTGAATCCAATATGGCGGTCATTAATTATGATTCATAAAAATTAGTTTCTTTCGAAATATTGACCCGAGTATCTAGATTTGTAAACGAATAGGGACAAAGTATTATCACCTATTCTATTACTATTCACTTTTATACATGAATCAAGTTTAAGAATATCTTAAGAAATTACGTTCGTAGCGTCACGATAGAAAAGTCTTATTGTTTCATCTGAACTGAAAGAGAACTGCACAAGAAGACTAAGAAATAAATTCATGTCTTTAAACCATAGACATTGGCTTTATATCCTTTACAATATTATAAGGAAATTACATAAAGCAATATATTGTTATAAATTAGAAAGTTAATAATTTCTTTCTTATTGTAAGAACAGAAACACAACACAAACACTTGGTTCGATAATTTGAAATTCACAATATGTCTTTTGGATTTTCTATGTGTACAAACAGTTTTATGATTTCGACGAACAGTTAATATTACTTTTTGTACAAGCTATTCTATAAAGAATCATACATTTAAGTTTATCTATTTATTGGTACGTTTCCAGTGGTGTAAATTTACTGTGGATCAACTGAATTTTCAAAAATTATGAGTGCTACTTACATGAAAGTTCTATTGGTCTAGATCTTCGTTTTCAGTTTCCATCGCCTTTCCACATGTTCCCCTATACAGAGAACAAAAAAACAACACGGGACGCTTGCACTTCTACAACGACATCTTGGGGTACATGTCTTGCAGGCACATTTCAAAAAGAGTTTCCTATATGTTTCGTATACAACTGGAATGGAAGTCCATGTTAGAGAAAGTTCACTTCCATTGTCAGTCCATCCCCAGTTACTGGTGAAGGAATATGTGCTATCTTCTTTATTGCCTGGCCCCAGATTTGTCCAGCTTGGTATGCTGCACGCTTGGTTTGAAGAAGCAAGGCATCACAAGTTGGAGAAAGTGCAGTAAGAGGTCTGCCCTTTTCCAAAAAGAATTTTCGCCTGGCTTAATTAACTTTAAATTTTTCACTTGTTTTTGAATATAATAGGACAACATATCGTTGCGGTGGATTAAACCAATCTTTGCCTATGTTGATTACAGTGTGTAAAATAGTTAGGAAAGCTGTGGTCACCTCTGGATACAAAAGCCGTGTTTTCCATGCTTATAATTGTCCATGTCCGAGAAAGTATGACACTGTATCACATCCTGTAAACGTGTGGAGGCCTCGTAACGCAGTTGATTTTTCTTTTCGTAATGCTTTTTAAATATGATGAACTGGGAAAAATCAGTGTTTCTTGGTGTCAAAAGATATCCATAATTCTTCTAAACCGTGTCGCTCAAAGTCTTAGAAAAACGATACAGCAAGTATTACAACATCTGTGTCTACTGTGCGGATAACTATCTTCTTGTGTGCATTTAGTGCTGTATCAAAGCAATGTAACATGATACTACTATCAGCTTCTTCTAAATGATTTCCTGATGATTTGTTTGAAAATGTTGGAAGATTTCTTGCGGTTTCTATGTGATATCCATTACTGGTAGCTACCTTAAAGTTACTTCCTTCTTTTTTAGACATAGACTTTTCAAGAAAAAGGGACAGTTCTTATTTATTTGCGTCATTACGAAGGAAATCGTTCCACGTGCTAGGAATTAGTGTAGTTGGTGTTACTTTTGTCCTTATTCCTACACCCCTGCTTTCTCTTGTGGAAGATGTTATGCTCTTTGAAGAGTATCTATCCCATATCAGATCAATTTACTTTGTATGGAATGTCTGCTTCTCTTTGAACATATTTGAAGAAATTACACTGGAAATAATCACAAAATGTTTCTACTGATACTAGTTGGAAAATGTGAACCAAAATTGCTCCATCAAATAACAAAACATCACAAAAATTAGGAAGGTGTTCTTCTTTGAACTTGGCTTCACTCTCTAGAAGCATAACTAAGTCGGACATTTTTGAGGATTGTGAATTATGGCAGAGAGACTGTGGAATTGGTTGACTCTCATGCAGAAAGAATTCATCCAAGTCAAGTCGTCTTTTTTAACTGACGCGTAGTAAGCGAGAGAATAGCTCAACGTCCATCGTAAGTAATTTTATTTCATTTGTATTTGTTTTATTTTTTTGAAGGGAAGAATGAAAGACTAGAGAAGATCTTTTCATGGGCGAAAAGAATGGCTTGGTACATTCTACTAATCTTTCTTGCACGTTGAATCTACGGATTCAATTATATCACCGCTATAGATGATTCTGGAAGCAACATTAGCAGGTCCACTATTTAATTCAAACGGATTTCCCAATTCGACGAAAACTTCTTTCATCTTTTCAACGGACGATTTAAATCTTTCTTGCACCGACGGGTAATCTTCATGGTGCTTATTATCAGTATCATATTCATTATGATATTTTGAATTCATTAATTATTAACAGTTTACTAAATTCTGGTCCCGCTGTCATCGATTTGACAAGAGCATTGTTGTCGTGTAAGAGACCAATCGCTCCGCCATCCCCTTTTATAATTGTTATTCTGTTCGTGAGCCTGATCTATAGCTATTGCAGAGAAAGTTTTTGATGTATTTCTTATCACAAAGTAACCCATTTCGAAAGCATAATCTCAGGATGTGTTTCTTCCAACTTCTTCAAATCAAAAATGCGAACGGGAAGCCAACGAACATAGTTAAGGTGGTCCATTGCGAAAAACAATTCTGCCATTAGTTTTAGCGTTTCAATGTAGAGCTTAAAATTTCCTTGACGTATGGTTCTGATGTAAATTAAGAGTAAAATCACGAGACTGTAATATATTATCCAAAACTTAATCGTTGGATACGAAGATTCCTTTTCAGTATACCAGTCATTGAAAGATTGCCCTGATGAAGAATTCTGATATGCATCACGCTTCAAATGTTGTAAAACTGTCAGAGTAATCTGATGAGCAAAACGAACTTTGGTAATGTGAGTTACTTTCAATATACTGTCAGCGGTTTCTGGTGTTGTTACATCTGACTTGTATAAAATTTCTACCCAACCATTTCCATCTAACCACTTGCCTAAAAGATGCAGGAAGGCTTGTTCGATGTGCAATCCTCCCACCATCAGAATTTGATCTTCGCCATATAATTCTGGCCAATTCCATTGAATTCGTTTTCCGAAGGCAAATAGTGGTTGATCCATTATAAGAACCGGAACTTGTCCTTTGTTGACTTTGTCTGTAAGTTCTCGTAGAACATTCATTTCGTGCCGTATCATAGCAACAGATTTAGTCTCCCTTAAACAACGGAAGCAGGCAGCATATACTTGGCATTTGCAGAGTTTCAGTTTTCGAGGCATGGTGTACAGACCAAGTGCAAATAGTGTCATTTTTTAAGCATGCTTCAAGTTAAAACTTCCAGTTTTTTTTTCTTCTGCGAAAAATTCATTTCGCGGAAGAACTTTCTCTACAAACTACGGATTGTGTTGAGGTAAAACTGGTTCCTTATTAGTGATATAAGCAGGAGGTACTAGAGCAGGGATGCAAATAACCACTCGCCCGGGGCGAGTGGTTCATCGGTGCGGGCGAGTATTTAATATCATAACCAAGGTTTAAATAATTTCTATTGTGGGATGTAGGCTAGTAGCTGTTTTCTTGGGTGAGTAAAATTTTGTTGCTTATTTGGATCTCTGTACTAGAGCATAATTATCGGGGAGAGCAGGAGCAGTTCTCATTTTTATATTCACTTATCCAGTGAGATATGGTCACGTCGAATGCCAGGGTTATTTTTAGAAGGATGTTGGAAAATACAAATGCTCATACCATGGAAAGAATCCTTTGACGCTGTGCTAGAAGGATTGTAGTCAATATTATCTAATGCTGCAACGGTTAAAATACCTCGACGAAGATTGGAAGGACAAACCCATTTTGTCACTGGGCCGCGGTGGCTCAGTGGTAGAGCGGGTTCAAGCCCTGCTCCCGCCAAGTGAACTTTGTGGTGGACAAACACCGTGTGCGTGGGTTTTCTCGGGGTTCTCCCGTTTCCTCCCACTTTCTTCATTAGACCATTTCATTCATCTCTCATCATCACCGTCTCCTTTAGCCTAACCGGCAAAACCGTGGGACATAAAACTCAAAGATTTCATTTCATTTTTCCATTTCGTCACTTTGATTTATCAAGCACTGAGAAAGACTTGAAGATATTTCCTGTACACGTGTAGACGAATTGCCTTGTGTATGCAATTCATTTATGAGAGATTTTTTTTACGAGTTTTAGCATACATGCTCAGCCCAACATAGAGAGAAAGAGGTGGCTCGCGATTGCTTTATGCCTTGCTGCTTCTGTTTCAATATCGCCTACTTTCTGATAGAAGTTATAAAATATAAGTTGACTTGCTATCAGGCGATAAACTTGAAGTTGCTTTACTTACGTTGCTATCAGGGGTGACAGATGAATCATAAAGTAACATATTAACAGCAGCTAGCAGCTATTAGTGAAGGAGGAACAGAATCTTCCTGGCAGTGAGTCTCAAATTTTCCTGTAAAATGACTCTTGTGGTTTGCCATATCCTTTCCAAGCATCTTAACAACACGACTTAGTGCCATAGCATCTTCATCAATGTCTTTCTCCAGCTCACTTATTATGTCAGATCCTTCTGAAAGCAAAACATCTCTGCCGGACAGATGAGCTGTTAGCTCTGGCTTGTGACGAAGAATCCTTTCACGAAATCTTGTACTATGAACTTCTATTTCTTCTGATTCAGGCTTCTTCATAATCGTCATTAACCGTGTTTTGTACAATTTAAAAACATCGCTCATTTTGAATCGACGACTTCTTGGTAACATAAGAATTGCGGAGGCACCTCAAAATTTTCCTTCTGTGTGTGATTCCGAAGTATTCCCGCCGAAACATTACACGGGATTTACGCCATTGTTACTTTCAATGGAAATACTTCGAGAATAGTACAGTTGTTATTGCTCCAAGTTTTTTAAACACTCAGTTCTATCCGATTCTTTTGACGTATTTCGAAACATGATTTGGAGTTCATTCCCTCCCATACTTACTCTGTGGGGCAGAAGGATGGGGGAGAGAAAAATGTTTGTTATTAATTTGTCGTACTTGTTTATAAATCTAGATACTTCAATAAATATTTCGAAAAAGACTTATCTTTATGGATGATAAATTAATGGCCGCCATATTGGATTCATATAACCGGGCTCGGTCAGGCTGTCTTGTGCTCTGGTGAAAATGAGACTTATGAAGAACACATCACAAGAGAATGATTTGTTTCGTACAATGCAGCATCCATCAGTGATGTTTTATTACGGTAAATTAACTCTCGCTCGACATTTGGGAAAATTAATCGACTCAACGTGAATCTTTAAATTGTCATAACTTCGTTGTTTATTAACCAAACTGAATAAAATATACACCAAACGAAAGATAATTTAACACTCTTTAAAACGTTATAGGACATTATTTTCGATAATCCCAGCCGTTTACTCGTTATTTTAAAAAATATGAGTAAACTCCATCATAAGAAATGTAAAGTTCCAAATTAAATAATTTCTGTAGGTGTTAATTTCAGTGTTAGGTAAAACCTTTTGCTAATTTGTTAAACCCTGTTATCTACTATGTCGTTTAGTTTTTGAATCATGAAGATTTGACTATTACTTAAGGAGATATATGCCTTTAAAACCAACACTATAAATTCGCAGAGGCGGCCATCTTTGTTAGCCGCCATATTGGATTCTGGCCACCTGTCGGAGTGGGGCCACTTCGATTCCTGCTTAGTTGTATCAGAGGAACAACATATCCGAGTGGCACCTTTTTAACACAAAGTGCAGGGTTTGGCCATTTTTTTGCCTTAAGCTCCCCTACTATTTAGCCTACCCGGCATAACGGTGAAACGTAAAACTCAAAGATTTCATTTTAATTTTTCATATGTGATTGTGCATGTATAGTGGCTAAGTTAAAATAATAATTACCCGTAACTATATATTTTATAAGTAATCTGTTTTACCAAGTACTGTTCAATTATTGTTAATGGCCAATATAAAAGAACATTTACCAAGAGATAATTTTCTGGAACTTTGGAAGTATTAGCCCGATTTTAATGATCTAGGTAACAAAATAAAGGTTAGCGAAAGGCAAACAAAAATATGGAGAGGACTTTCACTATAAAGTTAATGAGTTTGACGAAATAAGCCGAAAAGTATTATAGTCTATATAATTTATTTGAAGGTGTACTGGCCGCCATATTGAAAGTGTTCATTATGAGGGTGTTCCCCTATTTAGATTCTTCTATACATTTTGTATGTTCAAGAACATCAAGCAAAACAATTGGCGTTGGCTTCATTTCCTTTACAATTAGTGGCAGGTTAAGCGCTATTTTTCACTAGTTTTACTGGACTATTACCGGAATACTACAAGAAATAATGTGTGTGACTCGTAAGAGTGTCGCCTGTAAGAATAAAACAATTGTATAGAAACTGTTCTCCAGCAGAATAATAAAAAAAAAAATATCAAATATTGTTGATAACAAAAAACATACTTTTTAGTGATATACGAATTCGTTTTGCTCGATGTATTTGGAAACTACTGAGAATTTACCCTTAATTCTGTCATTTCAACTCTATATGGTAAACTGATTCATTCACATTGGATATTAGACCTATATTTGGACATTATTGTAGTTAAATAGAAATTGAATGTTTAATATTCATCGTAATTTTGGCATATTTTTCAATAACCACGGTGGGTACTCTCTTGTGAGTATCATATTGAAAAACTTGATGTTAGTATGCTATACTATTACAGAGGAGCCAGTAGCAGAAGGTCTGTGATAGCAGCAGTGTTGCCGCTATTCACGTGTCAAGGCTTTTTCGGTGCATCTATAAAGGCAGACGCACGTGTCACGGCTTTTTCGGTGACTTTATAATGGTAGACTCACGTGTCAAGGCTTTTTTGGTGAATCTATAATGGCAGACTCACGTGTCAAGGCCTCTTCAGTGCATCTATAGTGGCAGACTCACGTGTCAAGACTTTTTTGGTGCATCTATAATGGCAGACTCATGTGTCAAGGCTTTTTCGGTGCATCTATAAAGGCAGACGCACGTGTCAAGGCTTTTGCGGTGAATCTATAATGGCAGACTCACATGTCAAGGCCTCTTCAGTGCATCTATAATGGCAGACGCACGTGTCAAGGCCTTTTCAGTGCATCTATAATGGCAGACTCACGCGTCAAGGCTTTTTTGGTGCATCTATAATGGCAGACTCACGTGTCAAGGCCTCTTCAGTGCATCTATAATGACAGACTCACGTGTCAAGGCTTTTTCGGTGCATCTATAAAGGCAGACTCATGTGTCAAGGATTTTTCTGTGCATCTATAAAGGCAAAGGCACGTGTCACGGCTTTTTCGGTGACTCTATAATGGCAGACTCACGTGTCAAGGCCTCTTCAGTGCATCTATAATGGCAGACTCACGTGTCAAGGCTTTTCTGGTGCATCTGTAATGGCAGACTCACGTGTCAAGGCTTTTTCGGTGCATCTATAAAGGCAGACGCACGTGTCAAGGCTTTTTCGGTGAATTTATAATGGCAGACTCACGTGTCAAGGCCTCTTCAGTGCATCTATAATGGCAGACGCACGTGTCAAGGCCTCTTCAGTACATCTATAATGGCAGACTCACGCGTCAAGGCTTTTTTGGTGCATCAATAATGGCAGACTCACGTGTCAAGGCCTCTTCAGTGCATCTATAATGGCAGACTCACGTGTCAAGGCTTTTTCGGTGCATCTATAAAGGCAGACTCATGTGTCAAGGCTTTTTCGGTGCATCTATAAAGGCAGACGCACGTGTCAAGGCTTTTTCGGTGAATCTATAATGGCAGACTCACATGTCAAGGCCTCTTCAGTGCATCTATAATGGCAGACTCACGTGTCAAGACCTCTTCAGTGCATCTATAATGGCAGACTCACGTGTCAAGGCTTTCTCGGTGCATCTATAATAGCAGACTTACGTGTCAAGGCTTTTTCGGTGCATCTATAAAGGCAGACGCACGTGTCAAGCCTTTTTCGGTGAATCTATAATGGCAGACTCGCGTGTCAAGGCCTCTTCAGTGCATCTATAATGACAGACGCAAGTGTCAAGGCCTCTTCAGTGCATCTATAATGGCAGACTCACGCGTCAAAGCATTTTTGGTGCATCTATAATGGCAGACTCATGTGTCAAGGCCTCTTCAGTGCATCTATAAGGGCAGACTCACGTGTCAAGGCTTTTTCGGTGCATCTATAAAGGCAGACTCATGTGTCAAGGCTTTTTTGGTGCATCTATAAAGTCAGACGCACGTGTCAAGCCTTTTTCGGCGAATCTATAATGGCAGACTCACATGTCAAGGCCTCTTCAGTGCATCTATAATGGGATACTCACGTGTCAAGGCCTCTTCAGTGCATCTATAATGGCAGACTCACGTGTCAAGGCTTTTTCGGTGCATCTATAATAGCAGACTCATGTGTCAAGGATTTTTCTGTGCATCTATAAAGACAGACGCACGTGTCAAGCCTTTTTCGGTGAATCTATAATGGCAGATTCACGTTTCAAGACCTCTTCAGTGCATCTATAATGACAGACGCACGTGTCAAGGCCTCTTCAGTGCATCTATAATGGCAGACTCACGTGTCAAGGCTTTTTTGGTGAATCTATAATGGCAGACTCATGTGTCAAGGCCTCTTCAGTGAATCTATAATGGCAGACTCACGTGTCAAGGCTCTTTTGGTGCATCTATAATGGCAGACTCACGTGTCAAGGCTTTTTCGGTGCATCTATAAGAGCAGACTCATGTGTCAAGGCTCTTTCGGTGCATCTATAAAGGCAGACTCACCTGTCAAGGCTTTTTCGGTGAATCTATAATGGCAGACTCACGTGTCAAGGCTTTTTCGGTGCATCTATAAGAGCAGACTCATGTGTCAAGGCTTTTTCGGTGCATCTATAAAGGCAGACTCATGTGTCAAGCCTTTTTCGGTGAATCTATAATGGCAGACTCACGTGTCAAGGCCTCTTCAGTGCATCTATAATGGCAGACGCACGTGTCAAGGCTTTTTTGGTGCATCTATAATGGCAGACACACGTGTCAAGGCTTTTTCGGTGCATCTATAATAGCAGACTCATGTGTCAAGGCTTTTTCGGTGCATGTATAAAGGCAAACTCACGTGTCAAGGCTTTTTCGGTGAATCTATAATGGCAGACTCACGTGTCCAGGCCTCTTCAGTGCATCTATAATGACAGACGCACGTGTCAAGGCCTCTTCAGTGCATCTATAATGGCAGACTCACGTGTCAAGGCTTTTTTGGTGAATCTATAATGGCAGACTCATGTGTCAAGGCATCTTCAGTGAATCTATAATGGCAGACTCACGTGTCAAGGCACTTTTGGTGCATCTATAATGGCAGACTCACGTGTCAAGGCTTTTTCGGTGCATCTATAAGAGCAGACTCATGTGTCAAGGCTCTTTCGGTGCATCTATAAAGGCAGACTCACGTGTCATGGCTTTTTCGGTGCATCTATAAGAGCAGACTCATGTGTCAAGGCTTTTTCGGTGCATCTATAAAGGCAGACTCACCTGTCAAGGCTTTTTCGGTGAATCTATAATGGCAGACTCACGTGTCAAGGCCTCTTCAGTGCATCTATAATGGCAGACGCACGTGTCAAGGCTTTTGTGGTGCATCTATAATGGCAGACACACGTGTCAAGGCTTTTTCGGTGCATCTATAATAGCAGACTCATGTGTCAAGGCTTTTTCGGTGCATGTATAAAGGCAAACTCACGTGTCAAGGCTTTTTCGGTGAATCTATAATGGCAGACTCACGTGTCCAGGCCTCTTCAGTGCATCTATAATGACAGACTCACGTGTCAAGGCCTCTTCAGTGCATCTATAATGGCAGACTCACGTGTCAAGGCTTTTTCGATGCATCTGTAATGGCAGTTTTCTTGATGATGTAAACAGAGTGACCGTTGTTGGTAACACTAGCGCCAAAGTTTAGGCTGCCTTTTTCATCCGCACTTGGTAGGAAACTTTACCTTCTCCTGATGGCTCCTTTATAGTACAAGGAAAATACGCATCTTGAAGGGTTAGCATAAGCATTAAAAAAGACGTAACTTGCAAGAATATGTAGTACTACTTGCGAGATACTGCTAGCAAAAAAGTTTCAATGAATCAAGTTACAGATTTTGGAGATATGATGTCAACAATATGACCGGTATCAGAATTTGTAGTAAACGAACATACGTGTAACTTCTCACAAAGTGGAGTAGAGATAGAAATGGCCACTTTTACACCGAATTTCAGAGAATTGAATGTAAAAAATAAAATGTAGAAATTTTATTCATACCAGACACATGGTTTGAGACTAGTAACAGAAAGTGAAGGAAAGGCCTTATATGTTAGTATGTATTATATTTATTAATTGTAAATCTCCTAGAGTAGTTATACACTAGTATTACAAATTTCGACATTGTGATTTTAGGTCAATTTTTAAGACCTTTAATCTTGTATTAAAATAATTTCAATATCTATGAATATGAGTGAGTCATGTGAATTCTTAGAGTTAAAATTTTCTGTGTGTGTGTGTGTGATGGGTTCATTTTTAAAACCCTTTTCATGGCAAATTTCAACTGGACGCTTTTTATTTGTCTTGACTTTGTCAACATATGAACCGCTTACTGCAAAAAGCAAACATATCCAACATTTACACATTTTATTTTTGTGACGATAATGGTTTGTAATAGGCCAATGCATCGTTTAGCACCGAAATGACACTGTCCACTCACAAAAAAAAGGGGCATCGCAACGCCTTCAATTTTTCGTTTACTGCAGAGAGGAAACTTGTCCCGGACAAGTGCCCCATCGGCAGTAAATGAGAATTTGTAGTTTTCCCTTTAGAGTTCATTCCTTCATGTCTAATGATAGGGATTTCGTGATAATATGAAAGAAGCTGAGGAAAAAGGAAATATACTACACAGCGGATGACGTTGTTGAGCTCATAAAATCTGCCCCGACCGTCTCTAACAAGTTTTCCATTGTTCAAATGAAAGCAACTGTTATTATTATTATTATTATTATTATTATTATTATTATTATTATTATTATTATTATTATTATTATTATTATATTTATTTTTACACAATACGTTAGCACTTAACAAGCACCAAATATAGTAAATCATCTTTCTATTCCAGATGAGAATGTTTGACACTATAGGGTGAATTTCCTTCATTTGAATCTTCCTGCCTCTGTACGTGTAAATTTCCATCTACTTCTTTTCACCTATGATTTCGTTGCTGCAGCTATGTTACACGCAGTGTTACGCATTTTAAGGTACCTTTCGATACTCACAACCTTTGGGATCATTTTAACATTGATCGCTATGGAGTAAAATAGGTAATAGATGGCAATAAACAATTTTCTGCAGTCAATGTAGCATCTGAAAAATTTGTCCCATCTCTACTCTAATATAATTAGTCAACTAAAACCGGAAGTTGTTGCATCTATTACTACTTCCGGATTTTGATATTAATTGATAAAATATTATACCATCGAAACTAGAACTTCCTCACGTCGTGTACACCTGACTCTGCTATTTGTTGTTTCAGCTAAAACTTCACTTTGATACGATTACACTGTATTATCTAATGGTATCAAGTAGCTGAAAAGAAATATTTTCATACGCCAATAAACTACAAAAAATTAAAGGGAATGAGACAATCAAGGCAGAAGAAGAAGAGTAAACTCTGAACATCAAAGGAGAGATATGATCGACCGTTCATTGCATACAAGTATGGTGTCTTACCACTTCAGCTAATTTTTATTTTACCTAATACCGTACTTTATTTTATGTTGTTCACACCTGAAAATCACATTCAGAAGTTTAGACAAAATATGATTCACCTAATGAAAAGGAACTATTCCTATACAGAAAATCTGAGTGTACTTCTAAACAATACTGGAATTTCAAACCGCAGCTGCTTAGAAATATGACATGGTAACTTCAAAATCTTATAACATACTGTAGTTAGGATTACATTTCTAAAAGGAAGTATGAACTAAAATAAACTACAGTAAAATAAACAAACAGTTAAGTAAAACACAAATAAAATATTTTAAAAAAAATTGTTTTTAATAGATCTACGTCTTATGTTCTGCGACGGTATTCTCCAAATGTTATCATGGCATTTTGTGTTACAGTATTTACTAATGTACTGTTACGTGTACATTTATCTTATCTGAACTGACAAATTTGGAAATACATTGAAAGCTGTAGGGGTCATAAAACTTATCCCAACATTACAATTAAATAGTGAGTAAACTGATTTTAAATCAAGTCATTTCAGTTGTATTTGAAATAATGTATCTTGTAGTTATTTTAAATAAACGCTAATGTACGAAATAGTTGTTGTCATTGACTTTTTCTTGGCAACAAGAGTTTCACTATGCGCATCAGTTATTATATAGAATAGACATGGAAACACAACTACTTTGTGTTATGTCCTCCTTGATAACATTGTTAGGCTAAAGGAGAACTACGTCAAATGAAAATTTACATTTCTAAAATGGGGGATGTTATTTCAAACTGTGAATGATTGCGATTTGTTGAGTAAGCTAAAAGAGTGACAGCATTTTTAAGTTTTAAATTTCCAATCATTATATTATGCAAATCATATTTTTTTAAAGGGAATATGCTGTGTCAATTTTCCGTATGGAGACTAGATGTTCTTTCCGTTCCATGTTCGAGGAAAAATTCAATCTACGTTATACGACTTGATGGTGATTCGGACATCAGCACATCATCACAAGAGCTCACTGCGAATCCTTCGGAAAAACGAATTTTCAGTCATGCTTCTGGCTTTACAGTGGAATTGAAAGATTATAATGTATGAGTTAAGGAACATTTGTTTCAGAATCTATTCCAGTTACGGTGTTGACTGCCTGTACTATATTTGGTTCCCAAACCTATTGATTTATCTGAAAAGGTATTTTTGTTTTTTTACTTTAAATGAGCTACAATTTTAATGTTGACTTTTCTTATTTTTTTCTAAACCTATTTAATTCTCCTTTTACCAAGCAAAGTAACTCACTTACTTTAATTTTTGTTCTTATGATAAGATGATTAATTAAAATATTTTTAGGCGAAAAGATGGTATCATTCCATACGTTATTTATTGTAGAAAAAGTCGAACACCTTTGTGAGCTCTTGTTTAGTTTTGATCAAGAAATAAATTACGGGGTAAGTTTCTTACCCCATGTTTGGTACATTACTAGAGTTCTCAGATGTCATGGATTTATTTCATAATGATTTCAGAAGATTATATCCAGGGGGGATTGCGTTACACTGGGGTGTGAAAAGTAGTATTACAAGTATATTGAGAATTTATAATGAATACGATAGAATATATGGTCCCGGGGGAATTTTGTCGCTCCAGGAGAAAATTCCCGCGGGCAACTCAATGAAATCATCACTGCCTGGATTAACGTAATCTGTCCGCACAAGCACATATAGTACTCAAACCTTCAAATATCCCGATTTGTAATAATTTGTGAGACATTTAAAAAAATCTCACGTTTGTTAGTCATCGATATTGAACTAATAGTAGTAATGATGTCTCTGTCAATCACATTTAGAAAGTGTTTATCTATTGATAATGATTTTAGAGGTTTTAGCAATAAACAAGTGCATTACGAGGTGTATTAAGTTATAACATCTCCACTTTTTCTCAGGACTGGTAACAAATAGAAACGTCCGCTCGTCAATCGTGACAGATATAGCAACACCGTACAGCAGCGGTAAGAGTGATGACTGTTTTAGATACTTACGATACTCGAAAAATGGTGAGGTTTTAACTACAAGAATATTGTGTAATAATTCGCTTTAACCATTTGCAAGATGTGACACCGTTTGATCGCCAGTTGAGTGAGATATGTGATGATGTTGTCAGGGAGGTGTCTAATGTGCGTTCTTGGGAGCGACAGTTCAGAGAAGGCAGAACGTCGTGTTACAATAAACCAAGACAATCTCGGCCTCGCACAAGCCGATCTGACGACAATACGCACAGATCAAACTTTGGAGGCGATGTGTTCCAAAGCAACTTTCACCACTCGTTCGATCATGTCCTCAAATTGGCTTATACGAGGCCGAGATTGTCAGGGTTTGTTGTCACAAGACGTTCTGCCTTCTTTGAACTGCTGCATCCATGAACACACATTAGACACATCCTTGACACCATTATCACATATCTCACTCAACTGGCGATATATTACAAATGGTCACACCACGCAAATGGAGAAAACGACGAGTATCGTAATGATGAAAACAATCATCACTCTTACCGATGTGTGTCCTACGGTGTTGCTACCTCTACCACGCATTGAGAACGAGTGCTCGCGTATTTTAAAATTAACCACGTTTCTATCTGTTACTAGTTCTGAGAAAGAACGAAGGTGTTATCACTTTAATGCGCCTCTCACTATAATTACTGTAAATTTATATAAGATATTCCGGTTTTTTAAGTCAAAAAAATCTGAGGGTTCTATACACTAGGATTCCTTTTTTTTATAATTACATAATACTTTTGACTTAATACGCATGCACTATAACACGTGCAGCTTGCGAAAAGAAATAAATCAGTATCAAGAGAAATATATTGAACAATTGTATGTTAAGACCTATGATGATATGATGATGTATGTTAAGATATGTTATGGTACTTCAGGTTAGGTTAGGTTAGGTTACTTGAAATACAAAAAATACATACATATAGATAATTCAGTCTAATGTTGTAAGCTATTAAACTGGTATGTCCACAAATTAGATTGAAATAATCCCAATACTGTTTGGAAGGGAGTGAGTCAAATATTGTCACAAGATGGGAGAAACAAACATTCATTGAAATATGTTTTATTACCATTCTACAAACTAAAATTTGGTACTAATTTATGTGTCTTGTTTTAAATAATGTCAATAGTTTCCCCTATTTGTATTCTTTTAAAAAATAGTTCGTATTCGAATGTTTTATTTTCTTGTTATTCAAATATCTTGTAACATATACTTCAACACAAAATCTTTATGTAGAAGAGAATGGAATCTGTATCCAAAAATATAGCTGAATCAAATCCTACCATATGGTTCAAGAATAAACTGAAAGCACAGAATGTTAAGTTGAGCAAATATAGCTATATTTGGGCATAAAATGATCAAAACTCGGAATATTATATTAATATGCTGAAAGTTGGTATCAGATTGCTTTTCTAAATACATACTTTAAACCCTAAACACTAACGCCTTGTAAACAGAGACATAACATCATCAAGGTGATTACCGACAGGTTATTTGCCTTATTGTAAAATTGATATTTTTTATTTCTCGACATTTTAAGGTAAAGGCACGTATTTTCTTTATTTCTTAGAGAATATACTGTACATTATAAATTATTTATAAGATCCACTTACAATGCACTATCGCCGTTTTCAAATAAGGAGCATTAAAGACGTATGGCAATATAGCCCTCCCCCACTTTAGAAAATTGAAACAATGACTAGCTCATTCATTTGTACTACGTTTGTACCGTTTGTACCATTTTCCTTACAGGGTTGCTTGAGAGGTCAACTGGGGGGGCTATCTTGGAGCCAAGATAGCCCCCTCCCCGTATCACAGCACAAAAATTGAAATACACCATTCAAAAGCAAATCGTTTGTACCGTTTGTACCGAAAAATGTTTTGTTTGTACCCTGATAATTTTCGAGAAAAAGTGGATGACATTTAAGGGGCTATCTTGTTCGCTAGATAGGTCCCATAATGTGTACTTTTTCCATGCCCATTAATAAGTATTACGTGTTTATTCATGTGAATTTGTGTATTTAGAACTTTGGTTGTAGGCCTACATATCCAAATAAAAAAAGAACTTGTTGGGAATAACTCAACGTTAAAATTGATTCGGCGAGTAGGAAAACATTGTGAGTCCAAAATAAGCCCTGCTTCTCGAAAACTATTAGGGCACAAACAAACCTTTTTTCGGTACAAACGGTACAAACGATTTGCTTTCGAATGGTATATTTCAATTTTTTGTGCTGTGATACGTGGGGGATATCTTGGCGCGAAGATAGCCCCCCCCCAGTTGACCTCTTAAGTAACCCTATAAGGAGAATGGTACAAATGAAAATATTTTCGGTACAAACGGTACAAACGTAGTACAAACGAATGACCTAGTCATTGTTTCAATTTTCTAAAGTGGGGGGCTATCTTGCCATACGTCATTAAAGTGCTTGTATAATAAGAAGTAACTGCGTATAACTTTGAAACGAATGCTGTAAAAGCTAACAGAGTTAGTCTTGTTGAAAACTCAAACGAAATGGGATATTTCAGTTTTACATCCCACAGTTATGCCGAGTTGGCTAAACAGAAGGTGATGATAAGAATGAATGAAATGGTAGAATGAAGTAAGTGGAATTAAACGGGATAACTCCGTTAAAACCCATGCATATGGTGTTTGTTCAACACATAGTCCACTTGGCACAAGCTGGAATCGAACCAGAGACCGCATGCACTAGAAGCGAACGCTCTACTCCTGAACCTTCGTGGTCCCCGTGGAAAGCTATTGTGACGCTGTATTTACGAGTGACGCAATAGTTTAAATCTATATTAGCAAGTAGTAGCAGCATATCTAATTAATTAAGCGTTTCTGTCAATTAAAAACTGATGAAACAAGAACACAGTACGGTATCTGTAATTACAAGGTTTGAAAGTGTTATGAAAGACTAAACAAACTTCTCTGTAATCCACATAATGACTGAAAGTCCGTATTCTGTAGCTATCGTGCACATTTTATACGCTGTTTTTTCTTCCAGATCTGTTACTAGATGAAATCAAAGTAGATAAATACCTTACTCATAAATGATGTAGCCAGTAGATTATTCTAGGAAAGGTAAAGGAATTTGCATAGTAAAAGCATACCAAACCATTAATATCTCACCATAAATAAATACATACATATTTTTCAGGGATTTTTTACGAGGCTTTGCTCCACTCTGAGTTTTAGATATACATGCTTAAAATAAATTGTATATTAATATACTGACAAGAAACATAAAATACTTATGTTGGTGGAAGTCCTTGTACACCCTGACAAAATCTGAAATGACAGTACTGATATTATTATGTTCAGCATGCCACCTTATTGAAGCGTAGATGTCGACGATGAGTGATGTTAGAATCTCAGACTGTAAGAAATGTGCCAATAAAATATTGATAAGGGAACAAAAAGGTCCATTTGTTTAGGAAGGTCCATTTGTTTAACTTTGCATTTATATAAGTATAAATAAGAGGAGTGATGCGCTATGTATTCTTTCACGTTCTATACACCATGTCGTTACTACTTGCTATGGCACATATGAACACACAAGAAAGATGCATCACCACTAGTCGTCATACATATGCCCAGAATTATAGCATATCAGAGAAAAAGGGATGGGTCCTTGGTGTCCAGATCGTCCCCGAAAATTCGACGTTTGTCTAAATTTTGTCTAATTTTAGAGGTGATTTTACAAATTTATGAAGAATAATTTATCTTCATATTAGATTTGGAACTTTCCAAAAGCTTTGGATCTCTCCCGAGTAAAGTCCTCCGTAAGTGTCTGCAGCAAATCATGCAGAACAATGTTTCTTAAACATACTGATGATGTGGATAATTTGACAATTTGTACAAGAATCATACTAAAGATACCCGACACTGGTGGTATGGTCCTGCAATCCAGATCTCCGTTGATCTTCTTGCATGATGATATCTGCATCCGTCAACTGTATGGGAGTCTAACCCTAGTCATTGTTCAAAGGTCACGTTAAAAGTACGTTCTGACTTGCAGAACTTCAATGTTGCATAAAACTCACAATGAACCTAAAAATAATAACCATTAATTTTTAATGGACCACGTTTTTGTTTTATCGAAGAAAACATACTAGGTCTTAATGTACAGATTTTTCTTTATTTTTGCACAAAGGTTCAATTTCTTTGCACACGTTTCTCGCTACTTTTAGAAAGTTTGAAAATACCCTTGATGTAGGACTCCGTTTCAACTTCTCACAGATGTTGACTTACTTGTTTTTATAATATCCTCCTGCTTCGATAACTTTGTCAATGTAATTGAATTATCATAAAATAGAACAAATTATAGTCATAGAGTGCACTGTCGGTACTCTACGAAGGATGCGGCAGAATTTCTCAGCCCATTTTAATCTGGTGAATAGAGCAGAGCACGAACGTGCGCCATTCCGTAGAAAAATGATTTACTTTTGACGATATTTATTCCGCCAAAAGATAAACACCGTTTGTCACCAATACCTGTTAAGACGTTAAAGGATTAACTCCATTAACAAATTCCGCCGAATTAATCGCTCTATCTCTCAGTTACAAAAAATTCAAAAGCCGTTAGTCGACGTTTTTCATTAAAACGTTAAAGGATAAATCCATTAATGAACTCCCCGAAATAATTGCTCTAACTCTCAGTTGATAAATAAAAAATTAAAAATTAGCTTACAAATGTGAGATATGGACCATAGATACCCATCGCTAAAGTCTCCGTTAGTTGTTATTATGATAACAGATTTCCAGATAGCAGATAAGAGACAGTTTCCGTTAAAATCATCGTTATCCGTTACTCCTTTAATAGATTGAATCCATAAATGAACTCAGGCGAGATATTCACTCTAGATTTCTTATTGCAAGAAACAGAATTTAATAATCGCTTTCGTTCAAAGGTTGTTGTGTGGAGTAACTAACGGACGGAGAGACGTACTATCAACACGATATTACAAATATCATTGCGTGATCCTAAAAACAAGTCTCTCATCTTACAAACTTAAATATTATATTTAAAAAAAATCAAACTGTTTGCTTCTCAGTTTTGATGCTCACAGAAACAGATTAAAAATCTGTTTAAGTAGTTGGAATTCATAATTTTTGTGTGAACTAAGGATGGATAAATTCATGGATACATTCAGTCAATTGTGAAGAAATATAAACACAAGTCTCTGTTATTTATATAACGAGATTAATTAATTATCAGAAATTAAACTCATATTTGCAGTATTTTCAGGGACGGTGTCTCAGTGGTAGAGCGCGTAAATCTGGTGCATAGGTCCCTATATCTTAAGGTCCCGAACAAGTAAGTTTGTGGTGGACAGCGTCGTGTAAATGGGTTCTCTCGGATTTTCCCATATTCTCATTCCGCTGATTTTTCCATCATTATTCATATGTTTCAACCACCCGTTTGACTTAAATGACATAATCGTGGGACCTTAAACGAAGATTTAATTTTTGCAGTATCTTAACAGTTGAGGCGTCTTTTGTGGAAATCAGTGCTATGAAGAAAAAAATTAGGCTATGCCCTTCAGAATTGCTGAGATCACTGTACATAACTTTAAAAATATCGTGTGCTGCTTTGATAAGGACAAATTTCGGAAAAACCAAGATATTTAACCTTATAGGCTAATGAAATACAAAGTACGTAATCAAGTATTTTATCTCTTGAAATATTCTAAGTTATTCAGTGGCAACCTCCTTGTTCAATACCTAAGTAAAGGGAAAATTGTCAATGTGGAAATCCTGTTTACATATTTTTTTACGCTAGAAATTCATTCATTTTATTCGAGTCAATTATAGATTCCATACATTTCCCGCATTTATACATATTTTGCACATTATTGCCTTACTTTGTAAGATTTCCGAACTTTTAGTCCTATTAATCTTGATACACAACCTCCTTCACTGTATAACGCCAAGTAGTGATATAACTTTCCCTGGGATTCTTGAACCGCGGGAAAAGAATGGCAAAACTGTGAAATTTGAAGGAAAAAACTCTTATCGGTACATTATTTCTTTCAATATGCGAGTACATTGCATTTAATGAACTTCAAAATTTAATACTTCCTGTTTGAAATACGACAATTATGATTGATGGAGTGTTTCAAGCTATTAATAATAGAAAGTAATAAAAAAGTAAGATTTTGATTCAATTATATGTAAAAATAAATCCACTGACTCACACAATGATTAACTTATTATTACATCTCCAAAATTATCATTAGCAGAACTTAATTTTGGAGAAAAAAATCTCCTTTTATCCTAGATTGCACGCAAGACGGAATTCACTTTTGATTTGGAGGTTTAGTGTCCCGACCAGCAGAGAAGTTGTATGCGATATTGACCTACGGTTTGACGAAGATCAGAAACGTATAAACTCTCACCGGAAATCGAACCCAAGTTTCACACACGAAAGGAGTGTTCTCCTATATACTCGGTTATTAACAAGTTCTCGGGTTATTTGCTGCCAAAAGTAGTGTTCGGGCTTACAGAATTATTGTATTTTTTTCTTATTACTATTGAGAACAAAAACTAGGAGAAATACATGAAACAATCCTGTTAATTTTAGGTAAAATTCAAAGTGCACTTAAAAAGAAAAGCTTACTAAAATCAATAGAAGACGAGTTTACCCGCAATCAGGAAAGTGATTATATTTATTAAAAATAACAATGGCAAATGAAATTCTAGAAAAATTCTGTGTACTGAACACAAACTACGGCTTAGACCGCGCAGTTGTATGAAGAATAACAAAAAGAGATACATTTTATGTACGGCTTCCAGCTATAGTGTTTCACGCGCTGTATCTTTGGATCCCGATCCGTATCAAGTGGGAACAGGGAAGTTGGTTTGCATCTATCCCGCCAAGTAGAAGAAAGGGACGGGGAAAATATGGGTATGCATCAGCATGTTTCTCGGATAAACACATTCCAAATGACAAGTAATTTCTTAAAAAATAAATAAAAAAAGCTGTATTAGAGTTAGAAAGCAGTTAGAAAGCAGTAATTTGGACTAAGTTCGAACGTATTTTCTCACACAATATTGTAAGAACAGTAAAATATTCAGAAACTGAATGTTGAGTCTAATAATTTGAACACGTCTCTATACTTTTTTATAGTTTCACATTCATTACTTTCTGAAAATAATTACATAATACATTCTTTATTAGTATTCTACATTCTATTACTTGACCTTCGTACATTATCCATTACGTTTTTATATTCTCTTACTTTATCATAATTACAGTATTACTTTGTACATGTTTTATCAACTTTCTATTTTTTATTACTTAGCCATAATTATTAGATTATATTTTTTATCAACCTTGTATATTCTACTACTTTATCATAACTATTACTTTGTATAGAAAAAAACTGCCTTCAATAGATCCTTATATAAATAAATTTATCTTAAACGAAATTATTTCACAGTCTTATAAATTTCGAGGAAGAAATCGCGTTAATTTTTTTTTCGGAAACGATATTGCGTGAGCAACGGAATCATAATACACTTTTGAAGGGAAATTTGAAGTATTAGAATGGAGTGTTTACAAAAATTTTAGACATGATGTGAGAGTTATTCTCCATTATACAAGGTATACTTCATTATGACTAAAGGTACGAACAAATGGAGACAGAATTGTTTTGAAAATAGGTAGTTCTCAAACGAAAACAGTGGAATTCTTGCAATGGTACTGGCTGTTTAGATTTCATATTGGTAAGGCGTCTATATTAAATAAAGAAAGCAATGTTGCCAGTTAAGCAGGCCATTTCTTTTGTTACTCGACATTTCCTAGAAGTGTGCAAGGAATGAATCTTGCCATATCACTTCATGCAGTAACATCTATATTATACTATTGGGCTACTATATCTATACTATACTCTCAGTTCTTTGGGAAAAATTCGCACAGTGTTTCGCCAAAAAATTATTTTCACTGACAAAAATCGACTGCTTCACAGAAACCACATGTCAACGTTTTACCGCCTAATACAACTCACAAAGAACGTGTCAGATGACACCAAAATATCTTATTCATATACGGCAATATCTCACACAGCAGACGAAACAGTCATTTGGCGCCTTTCATAAATCACACAAAAATTAAAGTGAAAAAGGGGATGTGCCATATATGGCACAGCATGTGGTAAGGGATTAAGGCGTTTATCCATTCTTTAATTCTTGGATAAACGGTGCTTAACAGATGGAAAAGATAATTAAAACAGATTAAAAGAGAAATACTGAAATGAATTGATACAATCTAGAAGTTAACTTCGCTAAGGAAACCAGACTCAAAAGCCGCATGACAAGTTTATAAGCTTAACAAAAAAATTAATTAACAATTTTACTGAAGAAAACAAACGTGGTAATTAAAAAGAAATAATTAACACTTCGAAACTTCGAAACAGAAAATTAAAAAAGAATCGCTAGAAAAATAATTAGATTGTTACTTTTTCCCATACAGCAACAGTAACGCTTGTTGATAATAACAGTAAAATGACTAAAATTACATTTGAGTTAGTCCAGATTTTGTTGATGGAAAATTACTGAATGGATATACTTGTTTTTTTATTTCTTCCTATCGAGCGAAGAGATGCCACTGTAAAATTAGTCATCAAATTACCACTTTTACACGGTGAACAAATTACACAAGATCCTACGACAACCGCATTTATTTCACCTAGTTTCACTTTCTTACATTTTTCAATTTTGTTTAAATTTATGTTGGTTTTGTTGTTACTTAAGTCTTATCATAGAAAATAATCATTGGAAATGTAATGAAAGAAGTGTACTTCTTCAGTTAACTTCATAATTTCCATAATGCTTTTCTATTCATCTCTCTTATTGTTCTGACACTGCAAATAAATAAATAAATAAATAAAAATCAACGTGTAACAATATAGATTATGTAAAATTTCGATACTGAAGAGAAGCTTTAATCGTTTACTGAAAAGCCTTCGGGAAAAAATTCACGGGGTATGTGCATATAATTTAATAATATCTCTAGAAGATCATAAATTCTTTACCTAATAAACGATGTTAACTACATGCGGTAAGAAAGAAAAATCGTTGAATAAAATATGTAACCGGGGCTAGGTGGTAAAGAATTATCAATTAAAGTGAGTGGCACAGTATGTTGAACGTATGGGGGAACAGGATGTTGAATACTAACTCGTTTCTGCAAGATATTCTGGAAAACAGAAGTACACCATGTAAAGATATGGGTATAGAAATTTCGGATATCAGTATTAACACTACGTCATCATCACCTTTATTATTATTATTTAAAATATCTGTAACTTCTATTCATTGGGCAGTTGAAATCCCCTTGATAATATTCTGTCTATACCTCTTATTAATACAGTCTGAATGAGTATACATAAGTTTAGTGAAAGAATCATCAAATGGTCTGTTTCTTGTATTTTTGTTTGTGTTCTGTCCCGACTCTTCAATCCAACCGTTAAATAAAGTGGCATCATTAGTTCTACTGTAAAATGTTATCAGCATATACAGGGTGCTACAAATTGATGTAACAACCTAAAAAGGTCTCAAAATGAACCGAAATGTTCTCGAATCCCATTTTGAGAGTGAAAATACATTCCAAGGTCCAACAAACTAAAAGGATATACATAATCCGAAAATCAAAGTTCCCATAATATGATCTACAGTACTTCAGAAACCGTTCAGGTCGTTTACATGTTTGCATGTTTTGAAGTAATGTCTTATGTCAACATAGGCTTACGAATGGAAAGCAAATATGTTACTTTTCAATGTCTCCGTCCTGGATAATTGACTAACGGTTACGTCAACAACATGGAATGTGGATGTGGGAGAAACGACAGAAAGCCAATGACACTCATGGATGCGATGTTGTTTATCACAAATTTATTTGATCATGAGCCTCCAGAGCCGTAGCTAGAGGGGGGCGAGCGGGGCGGTTGCCCCGGGCGCTGATAGCAAGAGGGCGCCGAACAAGCAAGAAGAAAGAAAAGTGTCGGAAAAGAGTAAATGACGCGGCGCCTCCTAAAAGAATTTGCGCCCTATTAGATCAATATTGTTGTCGGTTTTCAAAGAAATGCATTTGTTAAAAATTTTCTTGCGCGCTCCGTTCGCAATCCAAAATTTTCAATAAGTCACAACAAGTTTTTACTTATCACTTAAAGTTATTATATACGATTAGTTAATAACGATGTGATATACAAGGTGTCGAGTAGAAGCAGGAGAGTTTTCAAAATCGGAAAAGGTCGAAGTCTGAAATACATGTTCAGCGTTGTGATGGCAATGAGTTTGCTTAGTTAATCACCCTTTTTCTACCCAATCGGATTAATCACGATGGTGAGAATGAATATATGAAAATGAAAGGTGTGAAGAGACACATGCAAGCTGCTGTTTGCGCGGAAGTGTTAAAAATGAAGGTGAACAGGGGAATAATAACATATTCGAAATCGTAGAGTAGGGGCTAAAAGGGTCGGAACTTGACCCAACGAATTTTGTCTTTTTCAGAGACTAATCACTAACAATGATTTTTTAAAATTCTATTGACATAGTAATAAAATGCTTCCAATTTGAAGGAATTTACTGGTTTAATTTCTCCATCAACTAATTGTAAAGCCAGGATTTTTTCTGTGCATGCGTATCAGTTGTGCTCTTTTTTATCTATCTAAATACGGACAAAACATAAACCGTCTCAATTGCCGTTATATTTTATAAAATATTTTTTTTACTGTAAAAGAACTAACTAACTAAATCTATGGCCTATAGAACCTGGAGGTTCAATACCGCATGCATAAAACCTCTCCATTGATTTATGTCCTTACCCAACTAAATCCAGTTTCTACTTTGTATTCCTATTTTTGCGAGATACGTCTAAATATTGTCCCCTTATCTGCGTCTAGGTCTTCCTAATGCATGTTTTCCGATTGGATTTCCAGCCCAAACTTTGAAAGCGTTCCTACTTTCTTTCGTTCTCGATACATGAGCCTCCTAGATTTGATGACTTTAACAATGTTTGGTAAAGGATGTAAATTATGCAGTTCCTCGTTATGAAGTTTCCGCCATCCCCGATTGAAGTTCCCCTAAAGTCCGAATATTCGTGTCAGGATTTTATTCTCAAATACTTTCAGTTTGCATTCTTCCTTTAAAATCAACGACTATGTTTCGCAACAATACAGAACAACAGGCATGATTATCGTTCTATATATTTTTTGAGCTTCAAATTTCTGGACAGGATTCGCGATGACAATAAATTTTAAACTGAATAATAACTGAATTTCCTGCTTACAATCGACATTTAATTTCTTCCTGCATCTGATTTTGATCTATTAATACTGATCCTAGATATTTGAAAGTATCCACTTTATTTGATACTTTGCCCCATCCATGTATTACGATCCCAGTGAACTTCCATTTATTTAGTTTTTTCTGCATTTACTTCTAAACCTGCAAGCATTTAGTAATGTCTGCATTTCTTTCTATTGTTCTCCTATCTTCTGATATCTGATTTACATCGTTAGCATACGCAATAACCTGGTGAATGCCATTCAGCTTTAGGCCCTGGTTTCTATCTTCGATTTTCCTTATAGTGTACTCCAGAATAAAGTTGAATAATAATGTCGACAACGTATCTCCTTGTTTCAGGCCATTCTCGACGAGGAAGCTCGTGGACAAAAGCTCTCCTACTCGGACTTTACTTTGGGATACGTTTAAACACAATTAACCTAACTATAGGAAAGGAAGGCAAAGCGGATCACTTAACTTCAAGGGCCTCAAATTAAGACTAGGAAACCAAAGTTTTGAGGAAATATTTTATGATTATTAAACTTTCAAATAACAATACAATAGTAACAAGGATTGCATATACATAAATTATATTGCTTAATTACTGAACTACTGCAATTTATTCACTTTGCCCCACCGGTAGGGCAAAGCGGATCATGATAGTGGGGCAAAGTGAATAAGCAAAAACTCATACGTTAAAAGTCAGGGTTTAATACAGATATGCAAAATAGAAATTGTATAGAAGAACAATATATGTGTACACAGTCTAAGATAATAAAAGAATGACACCTAAATGAACTGCTTTATCTACCAGAAGATCAAAATGTTTAATATTTTGTGTGTATTAGCCTAACACATTTAAATATAGAATTAAGTCTAGACAAATCTTGCATACACATGACCCCTAAATATGTTTAAAAAGCTCAAGTCCATAGAATTTTTTTCTTATCAAGTAGGCATCTAGTATCTAGTTTCTTTCAATCTATAGTAATCCTAATGAGTACAATCTACGTAGTAGCAAACAGATTAAAAAAAACAATAATAAGGCTAAAGGCTGAAAATAATATCACATCACACGCTTGGTTTACACAGATCACAAATGTAAATGTCTTGTCCCTTATAATAATCGGTACAATTTTCGTGAAACCATGACAGACAAATAGAACACTGAATCCAGTCTTCATTAAGTGAATCTGAATAATACTCATGACAGAACTTGCATTGGTAACTACCGTCTCCCTCTGGTGATTTTGAATGTTTTTACTTTGTAATTCCAGATGTAATTGGGAGAGCTATAGCCGCAGCAAAACATTTCTTCTTGCAGGAGAACCTTGAATGGTAGATTTCCTTCTTTTCTCTGGTACTTCCTTTACAGAAGTTGCACCAGTACTTGGTTCGGTAGACATAGTAGACTTGCTATACTTCTTCGCACTCTTCTGTTTTAAACATTCCTTGATAGGGGTACTCGTTAGTTCCTCTGCACGTAGAGACCTCAAGCTTCGCCCCCAACCCGAACAAAATTTTACCGTACGCCATCGAGGCAAAAAGTAGAGAAACGAAGAAACAAACAAAGAACTGAAGTTAATTAAAATCATTTCAAAACATGTAAAATCAAACTAATAGTTTCTTAACAGTGGTATAGAATTACATAGTTTAATATAGGCAGGGGTGTAGCCAGCAGGTTTGTGTAGGGGGGCCCGTCGTTTTGAGGGGGGGCAGCTACAATGTACAAAGCCAAAAAAAATGTGTTGTTGCTAGTGTTTTTGAGGCCTGAAAGAAAGGAAAATTTGGTTTCCTTCTGGAAGACTAAAAACACTATTTTAGCTTCTTCTTCTTCTTCTTCTTCTTCTTCTTATTATTATTATTATTATTATTATTATTATTATTATTATTATTATTATTATTATTATTATTATTATCCATAAATTATATTCAAGATAGTTTTTATTATGCTTAATCAAGCACTACTGCCCGGGACCAAACGCTATACTTTTGTGCATAACTATAAAGGTAACCAAGAAAGTTCTGTCCCTTTTCGTGGAGGTCTGTGTTCAATTGGACCTCACACTGTGAGTTGAATGCGAGTGGAGATAAGGCGAACGTCAGTTGTTGGTGTGGGCATATCCAACATACTACCTGGTTGTGGCAATTCAGACACACGTGAACTTGCGTAAAGACAGAGAGAACATGGGACATCCACAGAGCGTCATAAGAGCATGTATGCTGAACGAGTTCAAATGGAGGTCAAACGCCGCTGTAGCGAGACAGAAGATATGCCAGGCCTTTGGTGAGGGTGTCATAACGACGCGGACATTGCAGCGATCGTTTAACAAGTTTAAGAACGATAACGAAACACCCGAAAACACCACGTGCCAGAAGACCAATACGTGTATAAAGAGGAACTGGGACTATAGTTTATTCAAGGAACGTTCAGTACCTCATGTAAACAGATACACGTGGTAATTGTTTCACTTTATTGGTTAAAGAGTCTTGGAACATTCATGCGGCAGAAGAAAATAGTCCATTGTTAAATAAGCTGTTTTTCAATGTTTTTGTTGCTTGTAAGGCTCATTACCAGAAATGCAATTTCCTTACAGTTATATAACAGAAACAACACGGTGTATAAGAACTAAATTGAATTAATGCAATAAAAGAGAATGCGCATGCGCAGAAAGTGGCTTTGACCCACGGTTTACAGTATGACTGCGTGCGAGGAATATGTAAAACACCGACAGGGCACAAGCACGTGCTTCTCGAAAGAAGCGCTGACCGATAGCCAATCATCCGATGACTGGCGGAGCAATACAATTCTGTAATGTTTACATCAGGATCAGAAGGTTCGTTGAATGAACTTTACAATTCAGTATGTGGTGAAACCATTCAGCAGCACATCCATCAACTTGTGAAGCACTAAAAGTTTGGTCGATGGGTCTCTCATATTTTGACTCCGGGCCAGAAGGCAACGCGGCAGTCGCCTGTGCTTATTTACTGTTTCGGAGCCATTTCTGGACAGCGCGTTGACATGTGATAAATAGTGTGTCCTATACGAAGCTCCACGGCGCCGTCATCATTGGTTAGCATCCCATGAACCGATTTCAAAACAGCAGAAACCAGCACTGTACCAGAAGAAGGTCCTGTGTGTTTGGTGCATCGTGCATCGGGAACTGCTACCAGCTGGTCAGAGTATTAATGCAACTGTGTACTGTCAGCAGTTGAGCTGTGCTCAACAAAAACGCAAAACTCTGGAGCCATCACTTCTGAATTGCAAATGGGTCCTCGTTTACGGGACAACGCTAAGTCCTACGTGGCCAGGATGACTCAGGACACCATTTTCCGCCTTGGATGGGAAACAATATTGCAACCACTATATTCCCCGGGTATTGCACCGTCCGATTATCACCTGTTCCATTCTTTGGACAATCACCTTAGAGGACGCCAGTTCAAATCCCTAGTAAAAGTCCAAAATGCACCTGACACTTTCTTCGTTTCACGGCCCACCAAGTTCTACCGCGATGGATTGCATGGCCTTCCAGAACGTTTTCAGAAGGACGTCGATGCTGATGGGGACTATTTTTGATCTTCCAGGTTAGGTGACATATTGATGTTAGAAGGTGGTGGGTGAAAAGGCAACAAAACTTTTCTTGGTTACCTTTCTATTTAAGACCTTGTATACAGAACCTACCTACACAAGATTGATTTTCTTTGAAATTTCACTTAATTTCTTTATGGTTTCCTGACAAAAATATTTATTATTCGTGACTAAAAAAAAAACAATTATTTTATTACACTGAGTAGAAATAAAAGAGAGCGAATGAAATTACAACGAGATAGTTTGTATAAATTGATAATTACTTGTATTTATGGGCAGAAAGTGCTTCTACATAAGCACTATACCAGATATAATGTTAATTTAAAAATAACAAAAGAAGAATGTTTTTAATATATGTAAGAAACATTACATTATTATATAATTCGTTGCTATGTAGTTGTTGATAGTTACCTAACAAACATGTACGATTGGAAGACAGTCTATGTGCATATTCATTCATAGAGAATCAACGAATAAAACTGTTTAATACGTATCACCGTTTTGTAATTTCAGTATAAAAGGTGAGAATACAAGTAAATGTACTCACAGAAGATATTTTGAGGTGTGAATAATTACTACCACAAAAACTTGACTTAAATTATTAGCCGAACCAGGTTAACGATTACCTTGAGTGAATCGTTGTAAAAATTTTGGTGCCTTCACACCGGGAGTAGCTAAAAATTTTGGTTTACCTCACCCGGGAACTTGTAAATTCAATTCCCGAAGTTAAGTAAGGGTGAATTTACTTCTGCAAAAAAGTTAATGACTACGAACTTGACAAGACTGAGAAGTGGTAGAATAATCTCAAGAAATATGAACGGGGAAACAATGGAGAAAGAAATCAGTGATAGTGATAACGGTGAACAAAGTGCAGCACCAGGAATGACACTGGGAGACCGAATCTTACTACTCTTACAACGGCAAGAACAAAGCCGAAAAGAAGATATGGAACGGCAAGAACAAAGCCGAAAAGAAGATATGGAAGCCATAAAACAGACGATGGAGCAGAAGTCAGATTTATTATTCAGGCGATGAATGACATCACCTCGCAGTTTGACGAAAAGTTAAAAAGAATATCTGAGGATTGTCAAGATAGTCACAGCCATCTAATCCAAGAAGTCAGTGGTGTAAACAGGGATTTAGAAGTAATAGAATCTTCTGTACGTCAACAAAAGATCCAGGTCACGGATAACTCCAATCAGATACGTACGAACACGCAGTTGATAGCTATCTTACAAGAGGAAATTAGGACACTACAGATCAAGGACAACACATACCCCAACAACACGATTAATGATCGTGTGGAATTCCCTTGTTCGCCAGAGATGACCTCGCCTTCACCCGTATCTGATGAGGACATTATTTTGGAAGAAAATCATCCGAGGAGTTCAGATGGGCGGAAAAGAGACGGTGCAACTACACATCACGCCATAGGTAGGAATTGTCACTCAAGAAGAACACGGAATGATAAAAGGAAGGTAAAGTTAAGCGTAAAGATGAGTGAAATACGTGCCATGAGTAAGTTCAGTGGTAAGTGTAATGAGAATGCTACTTCTTTCCTAGAAAAAATTCAGGACGAGTGCAATATAATGTGTATAGATAGATCACAATATATGAAACTAATCCCTCATTTATTACTCCCACCATGTTCTTTATGGTTTAAAGCAGTACGAGATCACGTTAGTACGTATGAGGAGTTTAAAGCAGCGCTAATCGCAAATTATGAAAATGACTTTTTGCTTGCAAATAGAGATGCCACGATTAGAAACCAACATTTCAATCCTCGTTTGCACAAATCCGTTGTCGAGTTTGTTGTAAATACATACAATGAATTAAAAGTCGTAAATCCATTGCAATCAGAATCGAGAATCATAGCATCAATTCGAAATTTGTTACCGTTCAAGTTACAACAGATCCTGTTTTCTACACAGTGTATGAGTTTCAACCACTTATTAATGCTTGTTCAATGCTATGAAACTCAATACCATGCTCTGAATCAACAAGCAGGAGTAGGTAAAAGTAAAAATAATTCAGATCATTTTGTACTTGTTCGGAATCTAAATATCCGTAGTGTGAACGATACGGAACACAACATAAACCGAGTAAATTCAAGCAACCAGAACGAGCAAAATAGGCAAAGCTATGTAGGGAATCCGCCTAACCTAATTAGTCGTGGCAATCCTTATGTAAGACCATATACCCAAAATAGGTTTAAAAATAGACGAAATACATGGCGAAATTCCAGGAATACAGCAAACTACGTGGATAGACGTAATTGGAGGTCAAGAAATGGCGCTTCGCATCAAAATCCAGATATTGATGCAATTCCTGTACAGAACAGTAATACGGGGCATAATCATGATTGTGCTGTACAATGTACTTTATTAGAACCATACACGAGCAGGAATTTAAACTAATTGCAGCTGATGTGGTAGGGGTTGAACCCATATCAGCTATAGATTCTCATAAACATCTATCTTCAAATTTATGCGATAATGTCAAACTCACGTCAACTATTGACTCTTATGAACATTTATCTTCCAAATTACATGTTCATGTTAATGATGAAAACGACCTTTTACATGACGTATCTGTAAATAATTATTCGGAAATAGCAGTTAATAGATGTCAGTACCAATTTATGCCTGTAGTAAATCGTTGTTGGTCTAAAGATGATACTGTCAATGATGGTTTTGATGTTGAAGAAAATTTTGTATTTTTAAAATCATACAGTACAGCTAAAATACCTGTCAAAATCAATGGGTTAAGCACAGAAGCTTTACTTGACACAGGAGCAAACGCCTCTTTATTATCGTATTCGTTATGGAAAGCAATTACTAGTAATTATTCGAATCCTAAGTTACAAAAGGCTGAGAATCTTATTATAGTTGATTTTACCGGTAAACATAAAAAGAGAGTGGCTGGAATTACTCGTGTGACAATAGCTATTCAAGATTTTGAAATATCAATCCCCAATCTTGTAATAAAGGAACTGAATGAAAAATTAATTATGGGTTTAGATTTATTATCTCAATCGCGTGTCATGCTTGATTTTAGAAACCAAACGTTGACTATACCTGGCATACCTCAGGAAATTGTTCAGAAACTGCTTCCAAAATCCGATGAGATTGCTTGTCAATATAATAATGTTCTTAATGTATTGAATAATGTTTCTGTAAGTTCAGAAAGTGGTAAATTAAATGATCAACTAACGAAAGACACATCAAATTTGATGGATTCAAATGACGATGTATTGTTTTCTGAGTGTGTTAAGTCACTTGATAGTAGTCTTAATTTTTGATTTTTATTCAATTTAATTTTCTTTGATTTTCATTAACGATAATTTTCCAATGATTTTAACTCTTTCTTATTAATGTGAAGGATTATAATTTACTTCATGATTGATTAAACACAAAAATTGTTTACATTATGTTAATTTGTGTGGAAACTTTATTGTCAAAGATTATGTTAAGTATAAGGTTTATTATATTAAGCTAATTATCCGACAACTGTCTTCATGCACCATCTTATATGTTATTTGAATAAGATTCTTCTATATTCTGACGCCTAATGAATACAATGCATACTGTAAAATATCATTTTAAGTAATTACTATATAATGCGCCCTTGATCATGGTGACTCATGTTTGAAAATGTAATTGCTTCTTACTATTTTGAATTCGTACCCTTCGTTAGTTATATAAATAAGCGACGACGTTTTAATAATAATAAAATATATATATTAATGTAATAAAGGATAAATGATAAAGAAATGAAAGATTTATTATAAATATATTTATATGAATGAAAATAAATAATGTTATATATATGCGAGGGTCGATCAAAATGTAAAAGACGTAATTATGGAATATTGTTCTTATAAACGGACCAGTGGTTCTTAAATATAAAAGCCAAGCTTCCTTGTAACTTTTATATTCAGTCCCATCGTCGGGCGACATTTTATACAACGAGATAGTTTGTATAAATTGATAATTACTTGTATTTATGGGCAGAAAGTGCTTCTACATAAGCACTATACCAGATATAATGTTAATTTAAAATAACAAAAGAAGAATGTTTTTAATATATGTAAGAAACATTACATTATTATATAATTCGTTGCTATGTAGTTGTTGATAGTTACCTAACAAACATGTACGATTGGAAGACAGTCTATGTGCATATTCATTCATAGAGAATCAACGAATAAAACTGTTTAATACGTATCACCGTTTTGTAATTTCAGTATAAAAGGTGAGAATACAAGTAAATGTACTCACAGAAGATATTTTGAGGTGTGAATAATTACTACCACAAAAACTTGACTTAAATTATTAGCCGAACCAGGTTAACGATTACCTTGAGTGAATCGTTGTAAAATCCAAATTGAATAAAAGCATTGTTTCTCACAAAATTTTCCATCCTCTATGTCTCTTAAAACACTTGTTAAAGCATATAAAATATACTGTACAAATCAGTTTAGTACCTTTGTTTTATGGCTATATTTGTAGTACCTTTTTAAAATGTTTGTCTTCAAACTGTCAAATATAAATCGCAGTAAATTGTGTAATCTGCTGTCACAAAAAAGTATCCTATTTTTCGATTGGTATAAGGAAGAGATACTATACTATTTTTCGATCGGTATGGAAAAACAATATTTCTCCATACTATTTTACCATAAATTATTAACTAACTAACTAACTAACTCTATGGCCTATGGAACCCGGAGGTTCAGTGCCGCGTTCACAAAAGCTTTCCACTGACTTCTATCCTTAGCTAATTGCATCCAGTTTCTACTTTGTATTCCTATCTCTGCGAGATCCATCTTAATATTATCCTCCCATCTGCGCCTAGGTCTTCCTAATGGTCGTTTTCCTATGGGTCTACCAGTCAAGACTTTGAAAGCGTTTCTACTTTCTTCCATTCTGGCTACATGACCTGCCCACCTAAGCCTCCTAGACTTGACGACCCTAACAATGTTGGGTAAACCGTATAAACTATGTAGTTCCTCGTTATGAAGCTTCCGCCATTCCCCATTCTCGTTCCTCTTGGGTCCGAATATTCTTCTCAGGATCCTGTTCTCAAATACTTTCAGTCTATGTTCTTCCCTGAGAGTAAGCGACCATGTTTCGCAACCATACAGAACAAGAGGCATGATTATCGTTTTATATATTTTAAGCTTCAAATTCCTCGACAGAATTCGCGACGACAAGAGATTTTGAACCGAATAGTAACACGAATTCCCTGCTTTTAGTCGACATTTAATTTCTTCGTGAATATGATTTTCGTCTGTTAATATTGATCCTAAATATTTGAAAGTATCCACTTTATCAAAAGTATTATTTAATATTTTAACGCCTCCACAATTTGCCGTATTACGGTCCCGACGTACTTCCATGTATTTAGTTTTCTCTGCATTTACTTCTAAACCCATGTCCCTGCAAGCGTTTAATAATATCTCTGCATTTATTTCTACTGTTCTCCTATCATCCCCTATTAAATTTACATCATCAGCATATGCCATAACCTGGTGAATGCCGTTCAACTCTAGGCCCTGGTTGCTATCTTTGATTTTCCTTATGGCGTATTCCAGAACAAAGTTAAATAATAATGGCGACAACGCATCTCCTTGTTTCAGGCCATTTTCGACGTGGAAGCTCGTGGACAAAAATTGTCAACCATAAATTATTAATTGTCAATAAAGTTTGTTACTTTTAAATGAATGAAGCGAGATAATTTTACTATGATGTTTTAAAAGCTGGTCATTTGGGGGGGGGCCAGGAAACCATTTGGGGGGGCCGGGCCCCGATGGGGCCCCCCTTGGCTACACCCCTGCATATAGGATAAGTTGCGTTAACAGCCGCTGCGATTATTTAACTGAACTCCTATCCTAAGCCAACTTACTACTACAACAACTACTGATGTTACTCTACTACAACTACCACCACTACTACTATTACTACTGCTATGTTTTTGTTCCTCGAGTATTAACGGAACAAATTCAATATGAATTTCAATATTTAAAATAGCTGTGTTGCAACGTATACGTACCGTCAATACCACATTTAGTGCCAAACAGATGTTCTAAAACAGTACTGCATTATGCTTGGGGCAAAGTGAATCGCTATTCGCTTTGCCCCTTCTAAAATTATTCTCTTTGCCCCACACTACCACATGAGACAAAAGACTGTCTACAGCATATGGACGACGTATTTACGATAATTCTCAAACATGATAACATAGGTAAGATCCCACCCTGTCCATGCACAGTGTGTTCGCAAACATTCTACGGAATAGTAAGAAAATATTTCAAAATCCTTACCTCTTGAATTTTTTAGCAAAATGCGTATTTTCTTTTTTTCTCCTCTCTCGTCTAAACAACAACACGTACACACAAAACAGTAATGTCTTTCTCTTATTTCACTAGTGACGTCATAAATTGGGGCAAACATTTCCTGCCCTCTGTTTTCAGTTGACTGTAAATTGCATTATTCGCTTTGCCTCATATATCCACTTTGCCCCCCTTTCCTCTACCTCTTTCGGTATTTCAAATTCTGCAAGAATGTTGTATAATTTTTATCTCTTAATAGAATCGCAAGCCTTTCTAAAAATAAATAAATAATTGATGTACAAGGGTATTGTATTCCCATTTTTTCGAGTATTTGTCGAATGGTAAATATCTGGTCTATAGTTGATTGATTTCGTCTAAATCCACACTCATAATCTCCAATAATGTCATCCGCGTATGGAATTAATCTTGCTAATAAAATGTTTGACAGGATTTCATAGGATGTTGACACAAGAGAAATACCTCGAAAAATTTACAATCCACTTTGTCGCCTTTCTTGTGAATTGGAACAATGATTCATTTTTTTACACTTATGGTAATTCCTCCTTGTTCCAGATAAGAAGAACGAACTTGCGTATGTTGTTCCACAATTTTCCCGTCTCGCTAGCCAGAATTTCATTTTCACCCGGAGATTTGTGTTTTCTTAATTTGTTTATAGCAATTACTACTTATGTTTGGCTAGGCTCTGAAATTGATGTTTCTCCTGTGCATCTCCCTTTCCCAACAACTATTATTTTCCCCCATGGTTTGGCTGCGTGTTAAGCAAAACATCATAGGAATCTTTCCAACTATTCAAGATGCTATCTATATAAGTAAGAATTGTTCCGTCGTATCTCTTTAATATATACACGCGACGTTGATACCCTTTCTTAAATTCGTTCATGCCCTTGGACATGTCTCTAATTTTTTCTTTTACTATTATCTTCAACTTCATTAATTTAAGCTTTCAGAAATCGCGTTTCTCTTTTCTAACCTTTTTATAAGTTTCCCGTCTGATGCCAATGAAATTTTGTGTAGTTATAACGTTCGGATTTTGTAGCCAACGCAGTTTCGCCTATTTTGCGTTCTCTGTTAGTTTGGTGCATTCCTGGTCAAAATATGATTTGTTCCTACGAATTTCCAAGTGACGCAACTTTTCTCTTGCTGAACTTTTAATACTAGCCCTAATTTGAATCGAAGTATCCTCTACATTAGAGCTCTCAAAACCTTCTAAAAACGAGAATTTGTTACACTTCAATCAGATATTCCTCTCTCGCCTCGTTCTCCACTAATTTCTTTAAACTACGAGTAAACACAGAGCCGGCCTTAGGTAGTGCGGGGCCCGATTGCGAACTTTTTGCGGGGCCTCAGGTTTACAACTAATTTGCACCAAGATCTGTAGAACCTATATATATTCCAAAGGAACGGAGGGGTTCCCGAACATGCTGTAAAGGAAAGAAGTGTCACACGTTGTTAATCCCGTGCGCATACGTAGCTGCGTTTTCAAATATGCATTTTTCAATAGAGTAAGTATGATTTTCTAAGTGACGTTTTTAACCGCACTCTCTACGATGTATTGTTTTTAAGCTGTTGGCCTCTGAAGTTCATGTTCCCACGCTTTCGACACTCTGTCACTCCTAAACGGGACGGAATTTTCCCCATGTTCACTAGGACTTTTTTGCTTCTTTTTAGATGTACTATCCCCCGTCCAAGTTTGTCCACGTAGTTATCATTCACCCTGTATATATATATATATATATATATATATATATATATATATATATATATATATATATATATATATATATATATATATATATATAGGGTTGCCCTGACATATGGCAACTCTCTTGTTATCAGAGTAACAACAAAATATAAGAGGAGAAACCGTATCCAAATATTATATTTTCAATCTAAAGTGAAGGAACCTTTTAATCGGACGAGCCGTTTGGGCTGTACACTCTTTATGCACCCAATATTAAATAAAAATGCAATGTTACCATTTACTTGGACCCACAACATAAAGTGATTGGGGACATGTTTGAAATGGGGCTGGCCATCGACACGTTAGCGTAAAAGACAGTAACTTCATTCACTTATGTTGTTGCTTCAGGTAAATTGCAACATTGCATTTTCGTTTAACATTGGGCGCATAAAAAAGTGGACAGGCCAAACGGCTCATCCGACTTAAAAGAAAGAGTGAAAACGTCATATTTGAAGACGGTTTCTCCTCTTACATTTTGTTGTGACTCTGATAATAAAAGTTACCCTATGTCAGGGGACTTTTGAGACACTCTGTATATAATTGCACTCTCCCTGCTGGTCTAGTGGTTATATCCACTTCCCTGTATAACGTTTTTCCATCTGCAAAATGTTCTGTTGAAAACACTTATCCTGTTCGTTACTTATAGCAGCTAATTTTTCAGAGAATTAACCCAAATGGAAACAAACTGAATGAATTTTAAAATACATATTTCACCTTTGTGCTTCGCAATTTATCAAGAAGGTTCTGTACCAGTATTTCATAGTTTTCTTCTTTTACAAGTAAACGTATCGATGTCGAAATCTAGTTTCTTGCCCAAACTTGGTAGAGAAGTGTGAAATATCAGGAAACGAAGTAAAATTTAAAGTGCTTCCGTTCATAAAGACGGCCGCAGAGGCCAGAAACCTGATTGATCAGACTAAGTCACAACAACGTGCTTCAAGTTTGAAAATTTCATTTTATTTGAAGGACGACACCGGAAGGAAGTAGACATCTACTTGATGGTATGCTTATCATAGCAGCCATCTTGAAGTCCCCCATCTTGTATCTCGTTCGACTTTTTTTTAAAATAGGAAGAGGGTCATGTAATATATCAAATATATCAATCCGGCTAGAATTTTACGAGAAATATAATTGTGAAGTCTGTGTTTTCATAAGTTTATATTTGTAAGACATAATGAAGTGTACATTGATATGAATTCGTTGGTTCGATTATTTCTTAACAGCTGCATATTTTTTGAAAAGAATTCAAGTCAGGAAAACCTTATGTACGCTAGTGAGAATATCGTAGGTAGCTACTTATGAAAGGTATAATCAGCTTGAAATCGTTATCGACTGCAGACAAAATAAAATGGTAATGAGACGATCACAAACCTTAAGAAACTGATGGAAGATGGATTACATATTTTCCATTAGATTATTTGAGTTAGAATACAAACTTTCATAGGCAGCCACCTATTGAGAGCACATTAATAGTTTGGTTTTCCTGACCTGATTTTAAGAAAAATACATCGACGAGATTTTTCGCAGGAGAGAGCAAAATTTGCCCTCTGGTTTTGTATTTTTAATATAGCTATAATAAGAGAAAGGATACAAAAAAGCTGTACTGAAGCTGATTTATTTGATACCATCTCTGTATCACATGGCATAATAAGTAGTATCACATGACATAATAAGTAAGAACGCCAGGAACTTTTACTTAGTAGAGTGTTCAAAATAAAGGAGGGTGTGCACCCAGAATAGTGATATACATTTTTACACAAACGCAAAGAAAACAATTTTTTACGCCCAGGGGTGTGTGTACGGAAATTTTGGAAAGTGTTAGAGGTGTTGAGGATGTGCAGAATATTCCCTGGATATATTATCTGTTTTTACAACAGAAGTTATAAACGTAAAAAGATAAAGAAACTAATGCAGCATTAAATTCAGAAAGTATTTGTTTATACTCGAAAACTTAATTCAAACTATTCATTTACTTATTAGGGAGAGGTCATACCCTTCCTTGTGGAGTCCATGGATGTTCCTGTGTTGTAATAATGTTGTTGTATGTACTTGACAATCGAGAGTAGCAGAGCCATCTTAACGATACCATAACTACTTGGCCGGGATCCCACGAGCACAATAACATGTATTAATTACATGTATTAGGAGCAAATTTTAATCATAGGGACCACAATACACTTGTTTGCTCTGGGGCCTAATATGCTGTTAAAACGGCACTGGAGAGTAGATTAAACTAGAGAGTAGAATAGACAGCACTAGCGCGGGGCCCGATTGGAAGTAATCGGTCCAATCGGCTTAAAGCCGGCCCTCAGTAAACATCTCCGTTTTCAGATGTTGAATATTCTCTTTATTCAACAATAATCTCTCTCCTATTATCGCTGTTACCAGATAGTGATCAATGTTACCGTCAGGTCGTCTGGAAGACCGAACATCAATTATGCTAGACTGTATTCTTCTATCTACTTAAATGTCTTAAGTTTGATTGTGTGTTCTTCCATCTGGTGACGTGGTTTATGAACGTCGCGATGTGGGAAATTTTGAACTCTTCACAATTAAGATTTTTGGATGTTTCAATGTTCACGAAATTAACCCCGTTGTCATTATTTTCCTTATTCAGACTGTTTCCCCTATAACCGGTTTGAAAACATCCTGTTGTCCTACCTTCGCATTGAAATCCTCTAATAGAATTTTCATATGGTATCGCGGGATTTGAACGAATACCCGGGATACTTCTTAAAAAGGTATTTTTTATATCGTCACCCTTATTTTCTGTTGGGGAATGTACATTTAAAATAATAGTATAACATCACCTACGCTTAAGAGTAATAAAAGAAAGTCTATCATTTACAAATTCAACTCGTTTAATTGCTGATATTAAAAGAATCAAAATTAAAATGCTATTGGCGTGGTCACATACAAAATAAAATTACAAAAGTTTACAATTATTAATGGAAATTAATGTTGTCACCCATTTTGAACATTTTAAAAGGACATAGTTTCTAATGTATTGAAATTTCATTTCTTATCGATAGTATGAAACGTCACAAATAGATGTATTGTAAATTTCCGTAATTGTTCTTCAAGTGAGTTTGTAGAAAACCACAGGTAGTTTTGTCAAGTTTAACACAAAGTCCAAAATAAGCCTGTTGAAAACACCTCTTATTTGTAAAAGAATACATAGTGATCGCTTTTGGCTGTTGCAATGGTCTGCCCAAGCAGCATAACAACAATTCAGTGTAGTATAACAATAGCTGCTGCTTTCCTTATAAGTAAAAATAAATAAAAATAAGAAACTTGCTGTAGTGAATGGATGGAGCGCCGAAATCTCTAGCTACGACTCTGGGAACTTCACACGTTATATTGTAATTTCATGTTGTTTATAAACTATGAACTAAGAACAAGGAAGAAATAGAAATCTTACTGTATATTTTGCAACTAATTCAAATATAACGTTCTCGGCGCAATATCCATTCCGGAAAAAAAAATAATTGTAATTCGACTATATTTTATTGTAGGTATTAATATGGAAAAATACTGCTATATCTGAAATTTAATTATGATAATAAGGCTATTCACGGGAAAATATTTGAGTTTCTGGAATATATTTTCGGGAGAAAAAGAACGTATTTCTTCGTAGCTATCCTCTATTGAGCAAGTAATTAATTCCAGAAGCAAACAGCCGTGGAACAACGAATTTAAAAAACTAATGTTTTTTTTTTTAATTTCTGCGCTGAACAATAGAACACTAACTACATGTGCACTTGTTTGTCAATTCTGCTGCAATAGCAGCTAAACAAAAAAGTTATTGTTTTTATCAGAAAAGCAGGTTGTCAATACCTAACGGTGATTATGATGCTTATATAATCGGATCACACATTCATTTAAGCTAGATTTAGTTCCAGCATACGATTATTCAGTTCTTTCGACAAACAAAACACCTCCAAATTGTGGTGTTTTGCACTGGCGTTTGCGAATATATCGCAAAACGTTAACTAACTATATTTTCAAAGGTAAATTCTGGTTTAAAATTATAGTAACTAATATTGAGTTGATTTTGAGTTTAACGTCCCTTTCAGCAGCGAGGCTATATAAGACGGGACCCGCTGATTAATATAAAATTCGAACCACATGAGCTCCCACCTGAAATCGAACCCAGGTCTCCCACGCCAAAGGTAACTAATATTGAATTAAAGAGGTTTCCGAAATGAAGAGGAAGCTGGAAGTTCAATTATTTAACTAGGTTTTGTGTTAAATCAATGGCTTACTTCAAAATTAGTACGTCTACTGTGCTTCACTCTACGCTTGTCAGGGCAGCCAAAGCCGTGAAAGGTTTGTAAAAGAATATTAAGCCTCTTTTATAGATACTTGTATTGTTATCGAGCGCTAATGAAACAATTTTGGAATAAGAATGTATATTTTATATATTTTCATTCAAAAATTAACTTAATTAAGGTTAATGGTCGTCCAGATTATGCACAATCAGTGGCGTATTTACGATTTTGTTTCGGGAGGGGCTTTGCTAACTTTCGGGTGGGGGCTTTGCTTGGAAATGTGAAAATTCTGCAAGATATTTCATTTACTTTGCTATACTAAGTAAGATTTCGGGGGGGCTTAAACCCGGAAGCCACCCCCCTAAATACGCCACTGTGCACAATTAAATATAATAATAATAACATGGCTATTGTTTAGCTTTGGGGGGGGCAGTTTTTTTTACCTTTTTTTTGCGATATTTTATTCTTATCCGGCCGTTTTGTGGTTTCATACGTTAAAGTTAGGTTACCAACATTAAATTCAGACAGTATTGCCGAGCGAGCATTAGCGAGTGAAGGCGGGTTAGAGCCCCGCAGGGCATTTTGTTTTCTGTCTTGTTACCAAGAATTCACTTCCTTCTGTCACATAAATTACTTCTAGTTACCTTTACGGTTTGTATAGGTCTTCTACTGCCTTAAGAAAAATGTGTACGACACTTTCCTGACTACTTGAACATCAGTATCAACTCATTTCTCCTGTAAATCATCCTATTTTTTGCCAGTAGTGGCCCCAACTCTAAATATTTACCAATAAATAATAATAATAATAATAATAATAATAATAATAATAATAATAATAATAATAATAATAATAATAATAATTATTATTATTATTATTATTATTATTATTATTATTATTATTATTATTATTATTATTATTATTATTATTATTATTATTATTTATTCGTTCAGATTAAACAGAAGCATGCCTATGAAATTCTTGAAATTGTAGCACAAAACTTGAATGCAATAGACAGGAATGTTAACGTAGCTGTACCAATCCAAGCTAAAAAGGATTTTCCGTTATTTCAACATAACATTAGGTTTTCTTCCCAGGAAAAGTTCCAATTTGCGGCACTGCACATATTAAAGTGTAAAATGAAATGAACGCCCTTTAATTTAATTTAAAACTTTGTCCATTAGGTTTAATGGAACTGGTGATTAATGAAAGTAAGTAATTATGGAGAAATGTGTGGGAGGAAATGGGGGAAACCCGAGGAAACGAATGCTCGTCTTGTTGTCAATCTCAAACTCGCATGGCTGGAATTCGAATCTGGAATCCCTTGAACCAAATGTAAGCGTTTCTACAGAGCCACTTGGCGTCCAGAAGTGGCTGATTTAGCCCAGGGCCGGAGAGACCTAGGATCCCCAGTTTTTTGAGTGACAAAAATAATTGAAGCTATTTTTTATATATTTTTGAAAGTTTATTGTAAACTCATGATATACTTATCTTAGTTTCGGTTCTGACTGAACACCCCAGTTTCTATCACCGCCACTGCCGTCCAATCCCGAAATAAATTGAAGATACACGTATTAGTGTATCTAACTAGTGAAGGTCACGAGGTGTTATTCTGACCTCATATCGATACTATGCTCAATCGACTCGATTTTACGTATGAAACAATTACGCAAACGGAGAAATCCTCGATCGTAAGCATGTTTGAATTACGAGCGTTAAAAGCTCAAAAGTCAACAGGTTAGGCAAAAAGTTTGAAGTAACTAGTTCTTTTTAAATATATGTTTCATTTTTTTTGTATCAGAAGTTTTCTTGGGTGCCCAGCACAGTGGTGAGGTCAAAACGTACGCATTGTGATAGTCTAAGTTAGGGCTTTTATTAGGGTGGAGGTAAAAGGAATAGCGTCTTAGAACTTGCAAATTGCCTTTGTTTTCCTCACCGGGTCGATAGGCTGATAAAATGTATTTCCCACCCCTTTTAGGCTGTATTGTCATTCAAAAGTCACTTTCCTATGTGACCACCTTCAAATTGAACAATGACATTTGTCTCCGAAACGCTTGGCTGCGAAACTAATGTGAACGAGACTCCGAACCAAGTCGGCCTCTACTTATACATTATGGAAGACGGTGTTTCAATATCTCATCGCTAGCAATTTTGTTTCAATTTTTCAACGGATTTTAATAGCTACTGTTCGAAAATAGTGGCCAAGCTTCAGGAAATATTTTACGATAAGCGGCAATAAATGTGGCCAAAAACCAAACAATCGGCTAGCGACGATTTATGCAAACATCAGTTTTCTCCAGAATAAAAGTCACTTTGTTCTCAGCTTTGAGGGCACACTTTCGCTAATCATTTTTCTTTAATTTTTGCCTATTTTGTCCCTGAATATCTTCAAGTAGGCTGCAGGGAAGCAAACTGGTTCACACTGGTTTTTCATGAATCTAGTAAATTGGACCACGAGAAACATGAATTTGAAGGAATTTTGACGATTCGAATTTCGGAACTCGAGATATTCGAATTTGAAGTCACCAGGGAAGCAAACTGGTTCACACTGGTTTTTCATGAATCTAGTAAATTAGACCACGAGAAACATGAATTTGAAGGAATTTTGACGATTCGAATTTCGGAACTCGAGATATTCGAATTTGAAGCCACCAGGGAAGCAAACTGGTTCACACTGGTTTTTCATGAATCTAGTAAACTGGACCACGAGAAACATGAATCTGAAGGAATTTTGACGATTCGAATTTTGGAACTCGAGATATTCGAATTTGAAGTCACCAGGGAAGGAAACTGGTTCACACTGGTTTTTCATGAATCTAGTAAATTAGACCACGAGAAACGTGAATTTGAAGGAATTTTGACGATTCGAATTTCGGAACTCGAGATATTCGAATTTGAAGTCACCAGGGAAGGAAACTGGTTCACACTGTTTTTTCATGATTTGAGTAAATTAGACCACGAGATACATGAATTTGAAGGAATTTTGACGTTTCGAATTTCGCAACTGGAAATATTCGAATTTGAAGTCACAAGCGAAGCAAGCTGATTCACACCGGTTATTGACAATTATCATAAATTAAACTGTGAGAAACATTGATTCGAAATAAATTTGACGATCACACTTTTGAAACTGAAGATACTTGATTTTGAAATATGGATGCCGTTGCGACGGTTTCCTGCATAATTTTGATATGAACCTTTCTGTGGACTCCGATACATGAAAATTTGTTTCCCTTTTCCTTTCGTATGTAGTAATTAGGACTTTCCGAATCGTAATAGTTTGTTTGATTTATTGATAAATAGTAGTGTATATAACAAATAACTCTTGTTTATCGAATATTCTACTTTTTAGTTTTTGGCACGTAGCCTACTATATATTTTTCTACTAGCCTACTATATTTAAAGTACTCCTTTATATTTTATTGACTGAGCGGCACGCTGAAGCAACATAAGTAGAAACGTAGAAAATAGGAAATGGCACTACCTAAGCATAATATACTTAAAAAGATCGAAATATTTACAAGTGAATAAAACGAGTGACGATCAATCAGAAGTAATCGTGTTCATCTGCTTTGGATATATTGGAGTAAAAGTTCTCTTCCTCCTCCTCCTCCTCCTCCTCCTCCTCCTTCTTCTTCTTCTTCTTCTTCTTCTTCTTATTATTATTATTATTATTATTACAGTAAAACTTGTATGAAACTGAATGTATTGGATTCAACATTTTCTTACGTTTGGGTCAGATTTCCGTTTTGCACAAATTTGGGAAGAAATAAAATTAACCATTGGGACTTTAAAAGGTTTCCGATATAGATAAATTTTCGCCTTATTTAAGTTTTGATTAATACAAATTTCACTGTACATAAAAATAATTTGTTTTACTCTTATGTTATGTGGAGTTCAAGAAACTAGTGGAAAATATTAACTATAGGAGCATTTTATATATGATGCCGTATAGATGGCAGAAAAGAAATAATGTTTCCGGTACATAAAGTTTCAGCTTCATGTTTGATGTAATTTGTAACTAACTTACAGGTTATTTTGTAATAATTAGTTATTTCCTGGAAATTAATATTTAAATACAAATTGCATAACAGATGAAGCAGTGGCAAAAGCCAATGATTACAACAGAAAAGAACGACGAGGGCATATGGCCCGAACTGGTAAACTTGACAAAGGACAACTTTCTTAGCATATTCAATTCTGAAGAGTTCGCAATTAAATTTCTGCAGAAATACCAGTTAGTTCATCGTCCAGAAGATGAGTACAGGGAGGAGTTCACCTGCTTTGTGTGCCACAGTCACTTACGGGTCATAAATCAGAAAGATCTGAAATTGGGTTGGGGCTTTCGCTGCTCGAACCAAGGATGCAGATCACGAAATTATTCAGAATGTAAGCGTCTCAAGCGAAAGTGCAAACCACCATGTGGACAGCGATACTCCCCTCTTCACAACACAGTTTTTGAGAACACCCATTTGAAATTTACGGAGATCCTTCATCTCATTTACATTTGGCTACAGGGAGACGAAACACGACGAATGGATGCTTTTGAAAGAACTAACGTTACCCCACGTGTTATTTCAGAGTGGACAAAAGTGTTCCGAGAAATATGTCATTATGCTGTCGGTAAGCGGCGAAAACTCACCGGAGAAATCGAGATGGATGAATGTCATCTGTATACTCGTAAAAATCATCAAGGCCGGAAACTGAGAGGAGATTCTCTGTGGGCCGTTGGTGCTGTTGAAAAAGACACTGGATACTGCTTCGTGGAAATTACAGAAACGAGAAATGCAGAAATCCTGGAGCAAATAATCCGTGATAATATTGAAGAAGGATCAACAGTGACAACAGATCATTGGTCTGGATATAATAATATATCCAAAAATTGCAATGTTAACCACAAAAGAGTAAATCATTCAGAGTGCTTTACAAAACTTAATGTAAAAATCACGAGGGAAGGGGATTCATATAAGTCCGACCTTGTAAAAGTAACAACAAATCACTGCGAAAATATGTGGGGGGAAATGAGACCTCACATCAAATGTGTCCGCGTATACAGAAATAAAGAAGGAGAGCTCATCGAATTCGCATCCACGTATTGCGATCAATTTGTGTACTTCCAGAATATTCTCAGGCCTTTCAAATACAATCATAAAGGCTATACATTAAAAGATTGGCGGCGAATGTTTCAACAGTTCTTGATCGACATTCGGAACGTTTACCCTGGCATTGGTGGAGTGCGATATGAACACCCTAAAGATGTAGAAGAACTTGATGTCTATTTGGTCGAGGAGCCTCGTCGACACAACCCTTCCTTACTTGAGATGGATCTTTCTGAAGCTCATTTAGAGTCACTAGGAACGCAAGTACAACGTAAGGAGGTGACATTCTCTGAAACACTAGCCAAGCCAGATCAACATTCATCTTCCCAGCCATTGGGTCAGTTTCTGGAAGAGCTGAACACCCGATCTCGTGATGCTCTCACATGGATACGCTTTCATCACGCAGCTGAAGATCTCAATGCTTTTCTCCCAACTCTTCATTGGGTTAGTGAAGTTTTCCAAACTGTTCAACATCAAGAACAGATCTGCGGCTGGCAAATTCCACCAAATCATCCCTCAAGAGATACACATCATATGCAGCGACACCCTCAGTTGGCTTTCTTACTTAGTGATTTCACAATTCCACATATAAATGGTTTGGGTAACTGTTTGTTCAACGCAATTAGCTTTGCTCTCTTTGGTCATGAGTTTTACGCCTATTTTTTACGACTCTACACCGTCAAATATATGTGGGAAAATCGAAACTGGATACTCACTCCTCGAGCAGATCCTCAAGATGAACTTCAACGCGTCCAATTCTTTATTGACAACGAAGGAGATCTCCTAAACTATATATATCATAGCTCTGAGGTAGTTACTAACGAAAATATGAATGAAGGAGGTATAGCTCGAGAAGGCTGGGGAGCAAATATCCATATGGCCATTCTGGCAAGAGCACTTTGCAGACCAATACACTGTTATAGTCCGAGTAGAAGAACAGGATTACCAGCAATTGATCAATGTCAAACTATTCAAGAAAAAGTAGAATTATTGAGGTGCGGGAACCGATATACACTTGATGTTAACAATGAACATGAGCCCTTAAGAATTTGGGTTCTTGACGCACATATTGAACCTCTAATCAAGATTCGAGAAGATTTGAATCCTCATTTTCTTGAGTTGTAAACATTTTGAGACTGGTACTTACTATACATTAAACCTAGCCTATATAGTGTAATTTGTTATTCTGTATATTATATCTATGTTGTACCTGCATGCCATTCATCTAATTAAAATGCATAAATTTAGAATACAGAGAGGATGTATGAGCATTTAAACAAGTGCCGTTCGTAATTTTCAAATCTATATGTAGGAACATGTGAAGCAACCTATCAAGAACCGCAAAATTATCATTAGTTTACAAAATGACTGAATGTCTTGCATTAAAAACTGTTGACTCAACGAAAGTTAATACCCATACCCTAAACAAACAACATGCCCGAAAGTAGAATAAATACACGATTGAGTCACAAATTGCTAATCCTAGAATGCCTGTAGTTGTTCAAAAAATCTAAATCAAAAGCAATAATACAGTACTCTGGTAGTGATATACAACATCAAAAACAATAGCAATAATAATAATAATAACTTTGAGCCTCCCGAGGAGTTATGGTACTTTCAGATATGTTGTTTGTTCAGAGTATAATTTCAGTCGACGACTACTCAAAATGTGTCAATTTAAAAAGACATAAAGAGGCACTTCGTTCACAACTAGCAGCCTCTAGTTATAGTTCCAAAAATTGAAAAAAAAAATCCCCCAAATGTTAAAAAAAAACCTCAAAATTAATTCACTTGCGACCCTCGGTCCATGTAGGCAAAAATGTTCCAAATTAGTTGTAGAATACACCCTCTAATTAATACATCGAATTTCCAGTTACTCTGCATACGAACAGTGAAACCTTTTATGAATCAGAAACAGGAAAAGAACTTCTTTCAAATATTATGCTGAAAATCATCTCCATTATGTCATATTAAATTTCAAATTTGCAAGTATTCAACTTCAAAAGTCTTATCGACAGAGAGTATTGGAATCAATATTCATCGTAGTGTAATTTACGATAATCAAGAAGAAAAAACAAATAAAAAAACAGTGTGAACCAGTTTGCTACCCTGGTGACTTCAAATTCGAATATCTCGAGTTCCGAAATTCGAATCGTCAAAATTCCTTCAAATTCATGTATCTCGTGGTCTAATTTACTAAATTCATGAAACAAACAGTGTGAACCAGTTTGCTACCCTGGTGACTTTAAGTTCGAATATCTCGAGTTCCGAAATTCGAATCGTCAAAATTCCTTCAGATTCATGTTTCTCGTGGTCAAATTTACTAGATTCATGATAAACCAGTGTGAACCAGTTTCCTTCCCTGGTGACTTCAAATTCGAATATCTCGAGTTCCGAAATTCGAATCGTCAAAATTCCTTCAAATTCATGTTTCTCGTGGTCTAATTTACTAGATTCATGAAAAACCAGTGTGAACCAGTTTCCTTCCCTGGTGACTTCAAATTCGAATATCTCGAGTTCCGAAATTCGAATCGTCACAATTCCTTCAAATTCATGTTTCTCGTGGTCTAATTTACTAGATTCATGAAAAACCAGTGTGAACCAGTTTGCTTCCCTGGTGACTTCAAATTCGAATATCTCGAGTTCCGAAATTCGAATCGTCAAAATTCCTTCAGATTCATGTTTCTCGTGGTCCAATTTACTAGATTCATGAAAAACCAGTGTGAACCAGTTTGCTTCCCTGCAGCCCTTCAAGTATTCCCTGAAGTTAGACCGGCTTCTGTGTTGCTGCACGATCTGTTTGAAGCGCCAATCCCGCGCGATTGTCTACAAATGAAATGCCGATGGTGTAAACTGATATTATCATTCACTGTCAGTACCAGCCTGTGTGGGGGATATTTTATTTGGTTTAACTTCATTTTATCAATAAACGGATTTTTGTTTTTCCCATATTATACTATGTTGTAGTGCGCAAATTCAAAATTTTTGTTGGACAACGTCATAATATAGATTATCACAATATTAATTATGAATAACATGATCTTCTTCATTGAATTTCGCACGCCTAGCAAAACATTTCAGAGACAAATGTTATTATTCAGTTTGAAGGTGGTCACACGTGAAAGTGATATTTCAATGACAATACAGTCGAATAGGGGTGGCAAATACATTTTATTAGCTTATCAACCCGGTGCCAAACAGGATATAATTTGCAAGTTGACAGACGCCATTATCTTTCATACCCTTCCTAATAAGTGCCCTTATCTTGCAAACTACGTATGTTTCGACCCCATCACTGTCCTGGGTACCTAAGGAATTTCCCCCCAATACTAAAAATTAAACTTCTATCTCAAGAAATCGTTACTTCAAACTTTCTGAAATATGTTGAATTTTGAACTTTCACGCTCGTAATTCAAACATGCTTGCGATCGAGGAATTTTCCGCTTGCGTAATTGTTTCATATGTAAAAGCGAGTCGATTGAGCATAGTATTGATATGAAGTCATAGTACCACCCCGCGTAATCAAGGAAAATATGTGTTTCAAGGTTATTGAATATCTCGCATCTAATACTCTCATTCTGCGTAGGCATAACTGCTGTTACGTAGATGAACATTCGATAACAACTCTTAAGACAGAAAAAGGGCTTAAATATCACTCTGCCTTTCTGACATAAAAAAGTAAAAGTTTAGAAAAATACACTGTCTATTTGGAATTATATTATTGTAAGAAAGTGTTGATAGGAAGGTAAGTTGTTGTCCTGGATTTAATTCTCGGGTGTAGGGGGAATCAACTTTGTAGTTGGTAATCCTTTATTAACCAGGTGATGAATTAAAACATACGACCGTGGATCAATGGAGTTGTTGAGTTGAGTTGATTTTAAGTTTAACGTCCCGTTCAGCAACGAGGCTATATGAGATTTTGACCTACTGATTAATGTTTTATCCGAACCACATAAGCTCCCTCCGGGAATCGAACCGGACCGGGGTCTTCCGCGTCAAAGGTTCTCCATTTAATCGACAGTTTACTTCGAAATTAGTGTGGTGACAAAGCTTCATTCTATGGTAGCCAGGTCAATTCCGATGTACTTTAAATAATCACATTTATTTGTACCATTTCTATTTATTTATACATTTGAGCCTAATATGTATTTGAGTTGAATTATATTAAGACAATAGAGTACCGTACTGGTATTTAAAGATATTTCTTGACTATTAGAAAAGTAAAAAGGAAGACGCCATCTTATTGAAAAGATTACTTTCATTTACTTGTGTTGTGTTCATAAATTGAAATCAGAAAAGAAAACTGTAAATTCATATTAAATACGGGATGTCAAATGTGAAGACCATCGTTAATCCTAAAAAAGTTTTGTAAAATTGTTTGTTAGTTTTTGAAATTGTGATAGATAGGTTACAGTGTTTTAAGAAGAAATGAATAGACCCCTATGAAACAAAATTTGAAAAATTACGTTTTATGGAATTTCTCAATAGGTTACGTGGTTATATTACAAGCAGTATGAATGACTCGTAGTAATGTGTTTGTGTTATATAAGAGAAAACAAACAACTATAGACAAAATGTTCTCCAACAGAAAAAAATGACAATTGTTCATGACAACGAAACGACATATTTTTCAGCGATATAAATATTCGTTGTGCTCTATTTAAACCTAATAATAAACTAGTAATAATTTACCATTAATTGTGTCATTTGGTTCATCGTTATAGGGTCAATTGATTGTTTTACATTTTGTTATTTTGACATTATTGTAGCTAAACAGAAATTAAATGTTTAATATTTATTGTAATTTTGGTCTATATCACTAAAACCACGGTATGTAATCTCTTGTTACTATCATATTGAAGATCTTGATGCTATATAATATAATATTATAGATGAAACAGCAAGAGAAGATCTCTGACAGCTAGCAATGGTATTGTCGCTACTCAAGTGTCAAATATTTTTGGTGCATCTCTAATGGCAGTTTTCTTAATGATGCACACTCATGTCCAAAATTCTTGTCGCATGTCTATAAATATGTTGTTGTAGGAATATAATTTGATAACGAATTCGCCCAGTATTTCTTATAATGTTAGTTTGTGTGTAATCGGGAAAGACATGTATGTGGCAAATTTCATGTTAAAAGAGCAGTAAATAAGAACAATAAAACGAAAATAAAACTTTCTTATCCATTTAGCAACATTTTGTTTTACTCATTCTAATTTTTGTATTTATAATTTTTTTCTATGAAATTTCCGGATTATACACATAGTATCAGTATTGAAAGCACTCTGCAAAGTAATTATCAAATTATATTCTTACAAGAAGATAGTTATAGATACGCGACAATCATTTTGGACATGAGTGTACATCGTTAGTAACACTTGCAAGAGCCATCTGTTGATGGCTCCTTTATAGTACAAGAAGCTAGGCGTATTGGGAAGTCGACCAAAGCATTAAAAGAAAAAAGAAAAAAAAGAAATACAAGATGAAACTTGAAAAATATGTAACACTATTAGCGAGATATTGGTCACAAAAAGTTTCAAAGATGCGAGTTAGAGATTTAGGATACATGGCGTCATCAATATGGCTGGTGTAAGAACTTGTATTAAACGAACATATGTACAACCTCTCACAGTGCAAAGTAGAGCTAGAAACGTCAATTTTGCACTGAATTCCAGGGAGCGTAGAAGGCGAAGGCGAAAGTTCTGTTTATATCAGCCACATGGTTTGAGACTGGTAAGAGAAAGGAAAAGCAAGACCTTTTTATTACTATGTATTATATTCATTATTTGCAAATATCCCACTAGTTATACACTAGTATTACAAATTTCTATATTGTGTTTTTAGGTCATTTTAAGGTCTTTTAAAATGATATCAAACTAATTTCAATATGAATTAATTATTTCATATCTTAGAGTGAAATGTTGGTGTGTGTGTGAGAGGTTCTTACTAACACTCTTTTTACAACAAATTTGAACTTAACGTTCTCCATTAGACTTAATCTTTATCAACGTATTCCCTTTATTATTTAGAGTCAATATTTTTTCTATAAAGGTAACAACAAAAAATGAAATGCAACAAATTTCCCTATAGAAAACAAAATGCTTCAAAATATTGCAGATAGAAAGTGCAATTATCTATTTTAACCAGTCACACAAATTATATCCAGTATGATCAAGTGAACTTTTCTTCAAGTAAGAAGGAAGCTAAGAATCTCTCCGTATCATTAAAAGCGGTGACTGCCATTATGAATCTTAAAACTTTAGTGTAAATGATTAGAAAAAACTGTTGGTATCTTCTTTTTAATCTTACACAACTAAATTCTTAAGGGGGCAGACTACTAAATATTTTTCGAAAGCTAACAATTTTTCTTTTGCCAGATTTTCGTAAATAAAAAAGAGATAATGAAATGTAACTTACCTCAATAATAGATAATGTTATTCTACACACGAAAATACGAGTCGGAAGAATTTTCATTGTTGCCATCCATAGAAATTACAGTGTGACCAGAATTTGAATTACTACAAAATCTAGATTATGACAGCTACTAGAAAAATGAACTCAACGGTGATTGGTGACTCATGCTGTCTGTGTTCCTTGTTAACTACTTTTTAAATAATATTTGTATTTATTTTGTAATAAAGAGTACGAAATAATTAATTTTTAATAATCCACTCTCAGCGTGGCGTACAACAAGGCGACCCTCTTGGCCCTGGTTCGTACTAACTTTACAAATGAATTTCTCCAAATGTGAGGTCAGCTTTCTCGGAGTCTCCAATGAGCAGGCTAATAACCTCTTCAAGGTGTTTGACGAAGCCGCGCCTGGGATTCAAAGAGTTTCGACAGATAACGCCAGCTTACAAGAGCAGCATTATCTAATGAGGCAAGACGAACAATATTAAAAGACAAAATTTCTAAATTAGAATTCTTCTTTACACGTCTTTCCTTGATTTCAGCACACTCTGCCTTTTACCTACTACGTGCCTCATTGTCCATGCCAAGGCTGCTATACTTTCTTCGCTGTGCTCCATCTTGGCGGGATGCTGATCTTCTGGAATGCTATGATAACACCTTAAAAACCGGTCTAGAATCTATCCTGAATTTCTCACTCAACAATAACTCTTGGTTGCAGGCGTCCCTCCCTGTTAACCACGGAGGTCTCGGCATTTGTCGTGCCATGGGCCTGGCTATTTCATCCTTTCTGTCTTGTCTGCTATTTTATCTCAGCCTTGTAACGGATTCGGATGTCAACGACAGCATTTCTAAGTGGTCATTTATTTCGATATGGGACGGGAGCTTCGATATGGGACGGCAAAAGTCCCGTATTTTGCCCAAGTGACAAATTTACCTCACACAATGATATTAAAGCATGCAATATTTAATGAGTTGTCTGGTTGCCCGGCGCACGGGCTCCTCGTCTGTCGCGAGCAGTCGAGTCGCCCGCCTGTCGTGCCCTCGTAAAGTACGATTTTTTAAAGAAAGTTTAAGTAACCTAAATCTAATGTTTTAAAAGTAAGGTTTATTAATACTTTTGTTTTTATTTCAATCTGAAATGATTAGTCCTTTTACTTAATGCCTGGCTCATTTTTTTTACCACTAGATCATGTTATCAATACCATTCCCGTAATACTTATTGAAACTCGTCAATCCTTCCCTTATTTTCACTATTCTATCTATCTATCTATCTATCTATCTATCTATCTATCTATCTATCTATCTATCTATCTATCTATCTATCTATATATATATATATATATATATATATATATATATATCGGAACCGTCTAACCCATTCCCCTGTATGTTGAAGACAAATTTGCGCCGCTGCTTAAAAGCCAACTTTCAAGGCGATGTATTCCATACTACAATTCGAGAATCCTCCAAAAATATTCTCCACTTGTTCGACCATGTCGTCAGATCGGCTCGTGCGAGGCCGAGATTGTCTTGGTTTGTTGTCATACAAGGTTGTTTTTAAACTGTCGCACGCATGAACGCACAATAGACAACACATGAGGGCCGGCCCTAGGTGGTGCAGGGCCCGATTGGGAACATTTTGCGGAGCCCCAGGTTTACAACTAACTTGCATCGAGGTGTGGAGAACCAATATATATATATATATATATATATATATATATATATATATATATATATATATATATACAGAGTGAATCAAAAGTCTGGACACGGTGGAATAAATCGAGAACTTAACTTCGGATCGAAAAATCAAAAAACAAGTGTTTAGTAACATTAAAAAATCTATCTGATGAAACCAAACTTGACCCTCTAGACCCACCCCCTGGGGCTTGGAGTGGGGTCAATTTTGAAATTTCTAATGGAAACCCCAATTTTTGATTGCAGATTTGGATTCTACGGCCCAAACTATGTAAAGTTTCATCAACACTTTTCCGTCGATGCATAACATGGCGCAGTAATCGGGGAAAATAAATGACCCCTAAATACTACCATTTCGTTCATGAGCTTGGTAGTATTTCCGACCTCTGTTCTCGTTCAGTGTCACTGGTTCACTTCTCTGTTCCTTCTCGTCAGTGGATAGAAGCACACTACACACAGACAGAAGACAGAGAAAGGCACACCTTCTTCATTCGGGCTTCGGGCAGTATCAGTGTTGCAAACCAGAAAATTCAAAAGCGGCGAGTACAGGACAAAAAATAAAACAATTAAAAGTAAAAGGAAAATTGAATAAAAGTATAGCTATTGAAGTATCTGCTTATTGCACTATGGTGTTATTTGACTTCTGTGTCTAAGATGAAAATGTATTGATATAACTGTCTTCTAATCGCTAAAATATGACATTCATTAGGGTCGATTGTACCATTCTCTGATAAAGATAAATTATCGGAATGATCCAACCTTGTCGCGATAGTAGATCTCATCTTACACAAAATAACACATGACCACTGCGACCAGTGTTATCTTATCTGACGGTTAAAAGATATCAGGATAGTGTAGAATTGGCCCTATAACGTGCAAATGTTCCAATGGTGTGAAATTATCAAAAATAGCCTGTAACTGTCAAGCTAATTTATGTTTGAAATAACGGGTGAACCAAAAGTTTGGTCACGGTAGAGTAACTGGAGAAATACACTTCTGATCATAAAAGCGCAAAAAAACGTATTTAATATGTTTCAAGAAGCTATCCGATGATATCAAACACAACACTCCGCTCCCACCTTCTGGAAAGGAGTGGGGGGCATTGATTTTTCAAATGGGAACTCCAATGTTTTATTGAAGATTCGGAGACTGCATCCCAAATAATGTAAGGTATAATCAAAACTTTTTCGTCGATGTGTGATATCATGCTGTAATCGGCGAAATTAGATGCTCCCCTCTTCGTTTATGAGCTTGATATTAGCTCCGACCGTCTGTACAAGGTGCAGTATTTTGAGAAATACGCGTCGGATGAACAAAGTTATTCAATGGTACCAAACACGATACCGCACCCTACCGCCAGGTGGGGTTAGCTGAAAGATTTGAAATGGAAGCTTTTATTTCTTATTGCAGAGTCGGATTCTGCGCACAAATCTGTATAAGATTTAGTCGAAACATCGTTGTCGCTGTGTGACGTGGCGCTGTAATGGCGAAATCAGGAGAACTTCCTATATGAACTTTAATTAGCTTCAATGCTGTGGACGTGATGAAAGAAGTATACATGTGATCAAAAAACAAAAGAAAATGTGTGACTATTGGGTTTGTTAGGATGTTTATCGTTCCTTTTCCGCAGTGGGACGAGAGAGACGGGACCTACAGTTGAAAATGAGATCCGAACCTCTATTACGTTTTGGAACCGAGACGTTCACCATGAACAATTGCCGACGAAGTTTGTCCGACCGTCTTCGATTATTGGGTGACAGCAGCGAAAAGGGTGTGCTAGTGCTGGTTCAAAGGCGGCTGCCTATTTGTCAGCTTGGCAGCGAACACCGTGACGGCCCCGCCGCCGCTGTTCAGGAACGGCAGCTATGAGACAGACGGTTGTCTTGGCCCAGCAGTGGCACGACGTCGTCCCCCGAAGCGACGGCATCATGATTTTCGCCATCATTTCGCCTGACTTGTGCGAATAGTCGGACTGCGACTCACGAGACTGCTCGCAGTCTCGCATAGTTTTAGATGGGTGAAATTATTATAGAATTCTTTCTTTACTTCTTCTTCTTTCTCTTCTTCTTCTCATTATTATTATTATTATTATTATTATTATTATTATTATTATTATTATTATTATTATTATTATTATTATTATTATAGTATATTATATTATTATCTGCTAGTAGTTGTAATAGTAGTAGTAGTAGTAGTAGCAGTAGTAGTAATAGTAATAGGAATTGTAGCATTAGTTGTAGTAGTAGTAATTGTAGCATTAGTAGTAGTTGTTGTTGTAGTAGTAGTAGTAGTGATAGTAGTAGTAGTAGTCTGTAAAGGGTAGTAGTCTGTAGTAGTATGTTTTATTTTTATTTTTAATCCTTTCATCCTTTAATTTTTAAATGTCTATAATGTGCAGTGGCGTATTTAGGGGGTGGCTTCCGGGCTTAAGCCCCCCCGAAATCTTACTTAGTATAGTAAAGTAAATGAAATATCTTGCAGAATTTTCACATTTCCAGGCCAAGCACCCCCGAAAGTTAGCAAAGCCCCTCCCGAAACAAAGTCGTAAATATGACATTATTAATGTGTCATCAATAAATTGATCATATCGGACCCTGGACAAGATTAGATTCTGTCGTTCCTATATAATTTCAAAACTAAAGGAGTTACCACTAAAGAGCATTGTGTGAACAGAGTGCACATTTCAATACATATCTATGGTACCACCTTAATTTCGTGGCATGGATGGGGCCACGGTGGCTCAGTGTTAGAGCGTTCACCTCTGGTGCTTGGGGTCCTGGGTTCAAAACCTGCTCCCGCCAAATGATATTTGTGGTGGACAAACACCGTGTGCGTGGGTTTTCTCGGGGATCTCCCGTTTCCTCCCATTTCCTTAATTCCACCATTTCATTCATCTCTCTCATAATCACCGTCCCCTTTAGCCTAACCGGCAAAATCGTGGGACCTAAAACTCAAAAATTTCATTTCATTTTCGTGGCATGGAGTCCTCTTAAGTACGTTGATCGAACTTTCGTTCGGGATAGACATGACGAAGGTTATAGGCGTAACCTGTAATTTGGGCATTATAGTGGAACATTTGTACAAGAAGTGATACCTGTGTGTGAGTGTGTGTGTGTGTTATTCGTTTCATTATTGTTTTCTCTTCTCACATGCAACGTATGGATGTGTGAATTATAACACGTTTAGTGGCACGTGACATGGGATTGCAACATTGGGATGGCATTGCTCGTTCGTTCATTCACATGTTAAAGCGACGTTCACCTGAGCGATTCGTTTATAAGTGGCGGGTCATTAACGGTGACGGATCTGTTGGTAACGATTCTCGGTCTAACAGCAAAATGTCTTTCTTTTTCACCCCAAACAGTTAACTTACTTTCGCCGATTATGGCGCCATATAATGAATCGACGGATAAGTGTTGATGAAACCTTACATAGTTTGTGCCGTAGAATCCAAATCTGCAATCAAAAATTGGGGTTTCCATTTGAAATTTCAAAGTTGACCCCACCCCAGCCCCCAGGGGGTGGGTCTAGAGGGTTGAGTTTGGTTTCATCAGATAGTTTTTTTAATATTACTAAACACGTGTTTTTTGGTTTTTCGATTCGAAGTTAAGTTCTCGATTTATTCCACCGTGTCCAGACTTTTGATTCACTCTGTATATATATATATATATATATATATATATATATATATATATACATATATATATATATATATATATATCAAAAGCTACAAACAATCCTTGCATTGGAAAATATAAGAGAATGACATCTTAAATGCAGTCAAACGAGTAGTGTCATTCTGGGTCACTGGTCACTGAGAAAAACAACAGTTCAGAATGCCCCAACCAATGTGAAAGCTATGCTCATCATTGCATACGACTGGGATGGTGTGGTCATAAAGGATCCACCGTCAGTGAAGTACTACTGGAATTTTTTGCAAAACAATCTGCGAGGAGACGTAAGACGGAAACCACGCTACTTCCTGACGACCCCACCCATCATTGTGTATGACAATGCAAGGGAACATTCATCAGGTGCAGTCAGTGATTTATTGGATCGTTGGAGTCCTGGGAAGTGTTGCATCACCCCTCATGTTCTCCAGATTTAAGTCCCTGCGACTACGACCTCTTCCCGAAAGTGAAGGATAGGCACCGCCAGCGACATCCAGCGGTCTCCACATTGCTGAAAACAGGTGATTTACAATGCTGGTTATTACATCGAGTGCCTGTAAAACTTCGAACCTTGTAAGTACTCTACTTCTCAAGATATACCGTTGTTGTCATTTTAAAATTCCATTTCAATGATATAATAATAATAAATCCCAATCAACCGTGTTCACAGCACGAAAACGCAAACGAGTCACGGCATTAGTGATAATAAAAGAGTAATAGGAGTGACCAATTCTAGTAATTACTTTTAATTAGCTCTCTCTCTCCGTAATTAAGTGTTTCCGGACAAAGTCGCAAGAAAAAAATGTATTGAGATCCTGAACACATACATATATTAAATGTGTCAATTTATCCCCACAATACCCTGCATGTCACTTATAAATTTGTTTAAGAAAAGTTATTAAGAGCAAAGGCAGTTTTGAAACATTTTCTCGTTTCTATATTGTGGAGTTCTCTTTAAGGAGAAACTAACAGTAATCTTTCATCATGGACGGGTCGCATTTCACTTTATAACGTTTTAACATCTGCAAAATGTTCTGGTGAAAACGCTCACCCAGTTCATTGCTTAAAGCAGTTAATTTTTCAGAGAAATAACTCAAATGAAAATGCAGATAGTGAATTAATTTTAAAATACATATTTCACTCTTATGCTGACAGTTTTTTTTTTAAAGGTTTTGTACCAGTTTTCATAGTATTCTTCTCTTACAAGTAAACCCATCGATGTCAAAATCTAGTTTCTTGGCCAAACGTGCTAGAGAAGTATGGAATATCAAGAAATGAGCGTAAGCAAAATTTAAAGTGTTTCCGTCCATAAAGACGGCCGCAGTGGCCAAAAACCTGATTGATCAGTATAAGCCATAACAATGTGTTTCAAGTTTTACAATTTCATTTTATTTGTAAAACTGGTAAAGGGGTGAAAAACAAAAACACATTAACCGACACCGGGAGGAAGTAGACATCTATTTGAGGGTATGCTTATCATGGCTGCCATCTTGCAGATTTCCATCTTGTATCTCACTCGACTTTTTTTTTAAAAAAAAAAATAGGAAGGGGGTTATGTAATATATCCAATTTGGTTAGAATGTTACGAGAAATACAATGGTGAAGTCTATGTTTCCGTAAATGTATATTTGTAAGACATAATGAAATGCACATGACATGAATTCGTTGGTTCAAAGATTTCTTAACAGCTGTATCTTTTTGAAAAGAATTCAAGTCAGGGAAACCTAGTGTATGTTAGTGAGAGCATCGTAGGTAGCTACTTATGAAAGGCATAATCAGTTTGAAATCGTTATCGACTGCAGACAAAAGAAAATGGTGATGAGACGATCACAAACTTTAATGAACTGATGGAAGATGGATGACATATTTTCCATTGGGTTATTCGATTTAGAAGACAACCCTTCATAAGCAACCATTTATTCAGTACGCCCTAGTATACATTCAGTTTTCCTGACTTGATCTTTTAGAAATAAAATCCACGGGATTTTTCGCAGGAGACGTCAAAGTTTGTCCTCTGGTTTTGTATTTTTAATATAGCTATAATAAGAAAAAGGATATGCAAAGAGGTCTCACTGAGGGTGATTTATTTGATACCATTTCGGTATTCACGGTAGCATTACATGACATAATCAGTAAGAACGCCAGGAAATTTTACTTACAAGGGACATCACCCAAATGTCCGGCTCCAATTTCAATGATTTTTTTCTGATAGAGAGCATGTATGCATTATTTGTAATCACAGAAACTTTTGCCATGGTGCATTGTTTTATTTTTTAATAATTTTTAAGAGTTGTGATGTGGTTATTAGAGATTACTGTGGAAGCCCCTTACTACCCTTTGTAAACGGAGTGTTAATCAAAGAACAACCATGTTATTGCATATAAGGCCTAGGGGGAAGTCGTATGGTAGGTATGACCATGAAGGCAGCCATCTTGAAGTCCGCCATTTTGAATTAAGGTCAAGTTGTTTAAATGGGAATAGGGTAATATTAGGGATGCGCACGAGACAAGATTTGAGGCTGTCTCGTCTCGAAAATGTGTTGTAAAAGTGATGTCTCGACTCGAAAAACGTATATTTTTCTACTGGAAGAGCTGTGTCTCGACTCGAATTTTCGCAGGAAAATTCTGTCTCGACTCGACTCGTGCGCATCCCTAGGTAATATGATATTTAATTTCGGACTAGAATTTAATCAGGAAAACAATGGTAAAATTAGTTTCAAGATACGCACGTTTGAGGAAAAGATACAGACATATTAATTGTTTATACTTACTTGTGCTAAATCCCTTACCTCCACTTCTAACCCGCGTATTAATGATAATAAGTAGATAAAAGCTTCGGTAATACACACTATGCCTAGAGGCAAGTGGTACGGTAAGGGTAACCTTGACGGCAGCCATCTTCAAATCCGCCATTAAAGTTCTGGAAAATGAAAACCATAGCATGTGACACTCATTTTAATAGCATTTTTTTTCAAAAAGTCAATGGTGTGCTTATTTTTGTTCCATATTTAACCATTATGTATTTGGGACTGCTTCTAATGTGCACCAAGCGTCCATTATTCGGTCTTTCAAATTGGCGACACTCCTAATTTTCACCGCATGTTTTAAGATTCCAACTGGCACTTTGCAATTGTTGCCATGACTCATGTTTTCTAAATTTATTACATTTTTTAAGAGTTGCGATTTGTTAGTTCATGAATAGTGTTGGGATAAGCATCCAGCAATCTTTCTGAATTTTGAAGACTTGTAATATAATTATTTATTTCAAACCACAATACATGAGAGGCCTATGGATCTATGTGACGTAAAGAAATACAAATGAAATTGTAACAAATTGTTGTTATATGAACAAAAATTATCAGTAAATGTTGCCTACATGTTGCGCAAACGACAGTCAATAAAATATTTTTAATAAATACAACTTTAAAGGACCAGCAGCAGTGAAAGAAAATATCAAAGATTCATAATATGACTGTTCCCAACACGCTGTTTATATCATGAACATAATATGAAAACAGATAACTTGTTTATAAAGAGGTGTAACTTGATGGAGTTTCCGATCAAAACTACTTATAAATCTTACAAAAATGAACCTTCGACAAGAATCGCTAGAAAACGAATGATATTTGTGTTTGGCTAGCTAAAGCATTGCCATAGAAAATAAATAAATAAACAATAAAGAAATAAATAACAACAAAACAAAATAATCTTTATTGCAGACTACAAGTAACATCGAAGATAAAGCCAGACTTTTAGCGGTCATGTCCCCAGAAAACGGAGCATGGCTTCAAGCTCTATCATCACCATCTCTGGGCCTACACCTATCCAATGAGAGCTTCCGAGTATCAGTTGCACTACGGTTGGGAGCAGATATATGTGAACCACACCACTGCCCCATTTGTAACACCTTTGTAGATAAAAAAGGATTACACGGTTTGTCGTGCAAAAGCAGCGCAGGCAGACACTCACGTCATTCAACTGTAAATGATATAATATTAAGAGCATTAATAACCGCAGGAGTCCTAGCAGTGAGAGAACCGATTGGATGCAGCCGATCGGACGGAAAAAGTCCCGATGGTATGACATTAGTACCTTGGAAGAAAGGAAAGGCATTGATTTGGGACTTCACATGTTCAGACACCTATGCCCCCTCCAACCTACAATATGCCTCAGTACAAGCTGGACTCGTAGCTGCTCGAAGAGCGAAAGAAAAAAGGAATAAATATAGCAATCTACTCGATAACTATTGCTTTGTCGCAATAGCAATTGAGTCTAGCGGTTCTTGGGAAGAAGGAGGCCTCCAATTTATAAAAGAAGTCGGCCACCGTCTATCAATTAGATCAGGAGATAATCGAGCAAAAAGTTTCCTGATTCAACGCATAAACATAGTCATTCAACGTGGGAACGTGTCGGCTATAATGGGAACGTAACCACTAGTAAAGAGCTAGAAGAAGTCTTTCTTCTGTAATTGCGGAGAAGGGAGGTTAGGAGTAAAAACATACATCATTGGTACATCAATTTATGTAGCAACCGAGCAAGGAGTATGGAGAGACAGCTCACGTCAAGACAGTGGCATAACATGACAAGTTGGAGCCTTTGAAAGCAGAAGATTTAGTACTACCTGCCGAACATTATGGGAACAAAGTACCAAAGAATAGATATTTACTGTTTCATTTTAAATTTTCATTATAACAGTTTTTTTAATAATCATTGCTATTTTAAAAATTTAAAAATGTATAACAATATATCTCAAAATTCTTTGAATGTTTTCTATTATAAACGAATAATTGTTTCAATAACGAACATTTCTGTAAATATTTGCTAAAATAAACGAAAAATTGAAAATATATAACTATATGAATGAACAAAACAAAAACCATTGATTTACTCAACAATCATATTTCGTTTTGTTTTTTGAAATGAATTTTTATTTGATTTTTCGTCTCATCTACTATCCATTACAAGATACGTCTTCGGTATTACCTGAATGCAAAGTTGGAAGTTGTTTCGTTGTGCGATTATCTATATCAGTAAACGAGTTTTTGAAGGGCAGGTATAGGAAATAAATAATTCATTGCAAGTCTTCAATATTCAGAAGGATTACTGGATGCTTATCCCAATACTGTTCATGAACTGACAAATCGTAACTCTTAAAAAATGCAATAAATTTACAAAACATGATCCATGGCAACAATTGCAAAGTGCTAGTTGGAATCTTAAAACATGCCGTGAAAATTAGGAGTGTTACCAATTTGAAAGATCAAATAATGGACGTCCGGTGCACATTAGAAGCAGTCCTATATTCATAATGGTTAACTATAGAACAAAAATAAGCATACCATTGGCTTTTTGAGAAAATTTGCTATTAAAATGAGGTACCAGTGTCACATGCTATGGTTTTCATTTTCCAGAACTTTAGTTTAATTCAAAATGGCGGACTTCAAGATGGCTGCCGTCAAGGTTATCCGTACCATACCACGCCTCTAGGCATAGTATATATTACCGAAGCTTTTATCTACTTATTATCATTAATACGCGGGTTAGAAGCGGCGGTAAGGGACTTAGCACAAGTAAGTATAAACAATTAATATGTCTGTATCTTTTTTCCCCCAAACGTGCGTATCTTAAAACTAACTTTACCATTGTTTTCCTGATTAAATTCAAATCCGTTGTTATGTATCATATTACCCTATTCCCATTTAAACAACTTAACCTTAATTCAAAATGGCGGATTTCAAGATGGCTGCCTTCATGGTCATACCTACAATACGACTTTCCTTTATGCTTTATATGTAATAACATGGTTGTTCTTTCATTAACACTCCGTTTACAAAGGGTAGTAAGGGGCCTCCACAGTAATCCCTACATCGCAACTCTTAAAAATTATTTTTTTAAAAATAGAAGACATGCACCGCGGCAAAAGTTTCTGTCATCACAAGTAATGTATACATGCCTTCTATCAGAGAAAATAATCATTGAAATCGGACACTTGGGTGATATCCCTTGTTAGTAAAGCATTCAAAATAAAAGATGGTGTGCGTCTGCACCCAGAATAATTATATACATTTTTACGCAAACTCAAAGAAAACAATACTTTTACTCCCAGGGGTGTATGTAAGGAAATTTTGGGAGTGTTAGGGGTGTTGGGAGTGTGCAGAATACATCCTGGACACAATATCTATTTTTACAACGTAACTTGTAGATTAAACGTAAAAAATAAATAAAGAAACTACTGCAGCGTTAAATTCAGAAAATATTTGCTTATGCTCGGAAACTTAATACAAACTATTAATTTACTTGTTAGGAAGAGGCCATATCTTCAATTGTACGAGTCCGTATCTTCTCTCGTAGGGTCCATGGATGTAGCTACCTGTATTGCAATATGTTGTTGTGTGTACTTGACAACTAACAGTAGCAGAGCCATCTTAACAGTACCATAAGCACTTGGCCGGAGGCTCAACAAGCATTGCGGGCCCCGCGAGCAGAATAGCTTGTATTAATTACATGTATTAGGAGCAAAATTTAGTCATAGGGATAACACATTTGTTTGCTATGTTGCTTAATATGCTGTTAAAATGGCCCTAATGAGTAGAGAAGACAGCACTAGCACGGGACCCGATTGGGAGCAATCGGTCCAATCGGCTTAAGGCCGACCCTGAGACATATCATCATTAGATATCTTACTCAACTTACGATGAATTTCAACCGGTGTCACATCAAGCATGTGGAGAAAACGACATGCATCGAATCAATAAGTCATCACTCTTACCACAATCGCTAGGCCTAGAGTTCTGTGTATCGTACGGTGTTGCCATTTCTGTCACACATTGATAACAAGTGCTCGCGAATTTTAAAATATGCAGCACGATTCTATCTGTTAGCATGTACAAGAAAAAATGGAGGTGTTACAACTTTAAAGCACCTCTTAGTATGAACATACTATACATTTATATCAGAAGTCTCGGTTTTTTGTCTAAAAAAATCTGGGATCTTTGTGCCCGGTTTTTAAGTCAAAAAATCTAGGGACTCTATTCATTACGGATTATTTTTGGATAATTATGGAATACTGTTGGGTTAATATTCTTTCACTGCGACACTTGCAGCTTGCGAAAAGAGCTAAAATCAGTATCAAAAGCAACAGAAAGTATTGACAAAATTATATATTAGGATATATTATGTTACTTAACGTTAGAATAGGTTAGGCTACTTGAAAACACGGAAAATTCGTAACAAATCTATCTAATGTTATAAGGTATTCAACTGAAATAATTCAAATACTGATAAAATGTTTGGAAAGAAGTAAGTCAAAATATTGTCACCAGATGAGAGAAATAAACATTAACTGGAATATGTTTTACTAACATGCTACAAAGTAAAATTTGGTACTAATTCTTGTAGCTGATTTTGAATAATATCAATAGCTTTCTCCATATTTAAGTTTTTTAAAAATTGTTTGCTACTGACATGTTTTATTTTATTGTTATTCAAATCTCTTCGATCATGTACCAGAACACTAAAACTTTATGTACAGTAGAAGGAGGTTGCATCTAACGTATAGCTACATCAAAATAAGTTTTAACAATAAACTAAAATTATAAAATATTAATTTCAGCTAGACAAAAAACTTAGCAAACTCGAAATTTATAATAAGCTGAAAATTGGTAAAGATATTTAGAATGTTTAGCAAAATACACACTTTAAACCCTATAAACTAATGCTCTGAAAACACAGACGTAACGTCATCAAGGTAATTAACGACATGTTTTTTTTTCCTTTAAATTGTGAAATGATTATTTTTTATTTCTTGACATTTTAAGATAGAGGTTCACATTTGCTTCATTTCCCAGAGAATACATTATAAATTATTTATAAGATAATTATTTATAATCCCACTTGTCATACATTATCGCAGTCTTCAAAAATGTAGTCTTAAAGAGCAAGGAATGAATACAATTTGTGTATTAAGAATTATCTGTGTATAACTTTGAAACGAATTCTGTATAACCTAAATTAGTTAGTTAGTGTTATTGAAAGTTCAAATGAAATCGGTTATTTCAGTTTTACGTCCCACACTTACCGCCTAGTAGGCTAAAGAGAAAGTGGTGATAAGAATGAATGACATTGTGGAACGAAGAAAATGGGATTAAATGGTGTAGCCGCGAGACAACCCACGCACATGGTGTTCGTCCAACATATAGTCCACTTGGCACCAGCTGGTATAGAATCAGGAACCATATGCACTAGAAATGAACGCTCTACTTCTGAGCTACTGAGCCATCGTGGTCTCTGTGGAAAACTAACAGTGATCGAGTATCATATTTTATTGTGACGCTGTATTTAAGAGTGACGCAATAGTTTAAATCGATATTAATAAGTAGTAGCAGCAAATCTAATCAATTAAGCGTTTTAGTCAATTAAGAACTGAGGACAGAAGAACATGGTATCTGTAATAACAAGGTTTGGAAGCCTTATGAAAGACTAGGAAAACTTCTCGGTAGTCCACATAATAACTGAACGTCCGTATTATCTAGCTAGCCCTATCGTGCACATTTTGGTGCGCTGGTTTGTCTTGGAAATCTGTTAATACAGTAGATGAAGTGAAAGTAGATAAAGAGCTTTCCCTTCATGGGTGTAGCCAAGAGGGTTTTTTTTCCTAGGGATGGTGAGGGGTTTTTCACACTAAAAGCATATCAAAGCATTAATAACTCACCATGAATAAAAACATGCATATTATTCAGGGGCGTTTTTTGACGAGGGCTTGCCCCACCCTGAATTGTAGATACACATGCTTTGGCATATTTTTGTAACTAAGGGGCCAGAATATTTTGCTTAAATTTCGTGCTTTTTTTCTATATTTTTTGTATTTTTTGATGGTTTAGGTAGGTTAGATTAGTTTAGCATATTTGGATTTGGCGAGTCAGAATTCTTCGCTTTAAATTCGTACTTTCTTCCAATATTTTCTGCGTTTTTGATGGTTTAGTCTAGGTTAGGTGAGATTAAATTATGTTATGTTACGTTATTAGTTGGTAACTACACTTATGTAACATCAACTCATTTCTCCTGTAAACATGGTGATTTTAGCTGTTTCTGGCCCCCAGTTCCAAAATTATCCCCATACTTTTAATAAATTGTTCATTAATATTCTGACAAGAAACATAAAATTCTTATGTTTGTGGAAGTCAATGTCTCCCTCCCCCTCCCCGGCAAAATATGAAATGATGCTGCTATATTTTCACTACGTTACTTTATTGAAGCATGGAAGTTGACGGTGAATTAAGTTAGGATCACAGGCTGTAGGAAATGTACCGGTAAATTATTTATAACGGAACAAAAGTTATTTAGGAAGGTCCATTTGTTTAACTATGCGTTTATGTAAGTATAAATGAGAGGATTGACACGTTATGTATTCCTTCACGTTCTATATACTATAAACTTGTTAGTTCCCTTATCTAACCCTAATGATTACTTAGTACACATTTTATCGACTTTATAATTCTATTATTTTATCATAATTACTTTCTGTGAAAATTCTAGTTCTTTGTCATAGTTATTACTTTGTACAAATACTTATCCTGTTTCTGCATTCTAATGATTTATTATAATTATTACTTTATGCATAATTTATTATCTTTCTGATTCCGTATACCTTACATAAAATATTACTTTCTACAGTTGTTATTACTCGTATAAATTGCCGTTAAGTATTTCTCAAGACGTTTCACTAGTCTGTAATTCTTGTTTGTGGCGCGTAACAAACTGAAAAGAAAATTAAACTACTGTATCAGATTGAAAGAAATATAAGACCGTTTGAAACATTCTGGAAGCTAAATTTGCTAAGAAAAGCAGACTCAAAGCCTCGTGACAAATTTATAAGCTTGATAAAGAAAATTTAATGAACAATTTTACCCAAGAAAACAAATTTGGTAATTAAAAAAGTAATTCATGTCATCTCGGAACGGAAAATTAAAACAGAAAATCGCTAGAAAAATAATTAGATTGTTACTTTTTCCCATACAGCAATAGTAACGCATATTGCTAAAACACTCAAATGACCAAAATTACATTTGAGTTAATCAGTTTTCTTGATGGAAAATTGCTGAATGGGTGTACTTGTTTTGATTCTCCTAGACTGAGAAAAAATTGTAAGTGACGTATTAAAAAGATAGGTTACATGCGTAATTCCTGTAGTTTTGGGACTTAACGTACAGCAGACGTATAACTGAAAACGTATTGTTTATAATACTTTCTGTATAAGTGTTCCATCTATACGTACTTTCCGTATGAAACAATGTGGTCGGTCAGGATCTCACATACAAATGGACGTATATAACATATAGCTGACGAAGATAACGAAAGTATATGCAAGTGATATACGGAAAACTTAGATGTCAGATATCCTGCAACGGCATGATGTAACATCTAAGGGCAGTGCCTGTGTAGCATACGATGCTCCGTACTGATGTCTATAGTAAGCAAGAGGATACTGTATATTTGTCCAATATACCGTTGTCCGGAGAACGGATTTCTCTCTGTGTATCGAGTAAAGAGATGGAGCTGTGGAATCAATCATTATTAAATTTCTACTTTTACAAGGTGAAGAATCTAATAAGATCCAATGACAGCTAAAGTAACTTCATCTACTTTTGTTCTCTTAGACTCTTTAACTTTGTTTAAAATTATGTTCTTTTTGATTATTGAACTCTTATCATAGTGAATAGTCCATTGGAATTTATGTAAAAGTCGTGTACTTGTTTAGACACTTCATTACATAATGTCACTGATATATGTGTCTATATTTAGTCCATTATAAATGTTCGGATTAGTATCGTTTCTTGCTAATACTTTTCAAGAAAAAAAAAAGACAAAATAATTGAAGACTTTGGGGTAAAAACTCATTAAGTCCAAAAAGTGAAAGTGTAAAGGAGATACGTAACTTCACAATGGTTTCTCCTCATCCGATTCTCTTCAAACTTGGCACCTATATACTAAACCAAAAATAAATCGACACGTATTTTATGTTGTTGCTTTCGAAAAATAGGTTAAGGCGGACAAAGTGCTCCTTTCAAAAAAAAAAAAAAAAAAAAAAAAGGACCCCTTGATTAAAAGGGCCACATTAAAGAAACTAAACTCTGCCGATGGCTTCAAAGTAGGAAATACGGGTTTTGTTGTCTTTCCTAGAAAAAGGTTATAGGGACAATGGCCCCCTTCGAAATTACAAAGGACCTCGCACAATCCTTACGGAAGTTCGATTTCGGTGGAATTGCTTGAAACCGTGATATGTTGTAGATATGGTGTTCCTGAGAAAAAGTCTCAAGGGGCACAACCACAAATCACTGACCGTTTGGCCACTAGAGAACCACTTTTTTGAAAAAAGTCGAAGATAACAACATTCTTGGTTTCGGTAAAAATGAATAAAACCGTGATACTGTATGTTGCAGATATTGTGGTCCTGAGAAAAAGACTTAATGGACATAACCGCCAATAACTGATCGTTTGGCCACTACAGGGTCACTTTTTTGAAAGCATCCAAAGGTAACATTATTCTGGATTTCGGTAGAATTGCTTGAAACCATGGTAGATCTATGTTGTAGATATTATGATCCCGAGAAAAAGTCTCAATTTGCAAAACCATCCATCACTGACCGTTTGGCCACTACTGGATCACTTAAAAAAGAACTGCAGGTAAAGGTATTCTGTGTTTCGATGGAATTGCTTGAAACCGTCATATTTGGTAAATATGTGATCCTGAGAAAAAAGTTTCAAGAGGCAGAATCACCCATCACTGACCGTTTGGCCATTATAGGACCACTTTTAAAAAAACGAGTATGAGGTAACGGTATTCTGGATTTCGGTGTAATTGCTTGAAACTGTGATGTGTAGTACAGTGTGGCCCGGAAGTGTGCGTACCCCTAATTGGTGTTTTCTGACGGTTTTAGGTTTTACCTACATTTGTTTGGTAACATTGCTTGGCATTGTCTGGTAACATTGCTTGGCATGAAGCACCAGGATGAAGCACCAGCGCACTTCGCGATTCACGTGCGCAATTACCTGAATCAGACGGTTCCTGGCCGCTGGATTAGAAGAGTTTGTTGCATATTCACAAGCTCTCTTTGCCTGGCCTCCAAGAAGTCCCCAATCTAAGGACACCAGACAATGCTCTCTGGGGTTTCATAAAGCAAGAAACACTCGATATCAGACAACGCAGGAATTACGAGCAGCTGTGGAACACGCCTTTACCCTTGTGACTCCGGAGTACACGCAAAACATCTGCGAGAGCTTGGCGCAGAATTCGGCTGTGTTATGACATGGTTGGTGATCATACCAATGTTTATGACTCTTAAGACTTCAAGGTAACTGTGTACAGACATTCTACCATAACTAACACTATACTGTTGAAATCTAAAGCGGGAGGTACGCCCACTTCCGGATCCGGGGTCACATTTTTTAAAACAGCAGAAAGTAAGAATACTCTGCAATTTTGGTAGAATTATATGAAACCCTGAAAAATCCTAACGGTGGCCAAACGGTCATAATTCGATGGTTATGTCCTTAAGACTTTTTCTCATGATGAGAAGATCCTCAACCTATCTTAGTTTTACTTAATCTTACCGAAATCCAGAACATCGTTATACTCGGCTGTTTTCATGAAAGTAGCCCTGCAGTGACCAAACGATTAGTAATTTGTGGTTGTGACCATTGGGACTTTATCTCAGGATAACAATATCTAATATACGTATTACGGTTTCTGTCATTTTCACCGAAATCCAGAACATCACTATCTTCGGTTGCTTTCAAAAAAGTGGCCTCGTAATGGCCAAACAGTAAGTGGTATTTGGCCCATTAAGACTTTTTCTCAGGGTCATAATATCTACAACATATCATGGTTTCAAGCAATTCCACCGAAAAAGTTATCTTCTTCTGCTTTCAAAAATTTGGCCCTGTAGTGGCCAAACGGTCAGTGATTGGCGGTTATGCTTATTAAGACTTTTTGTCATGAACACAACATATCACAGTCTCATTTATTTTCATCAAAATCCGGAATATCATTATCTTCGACTGCTTTCAAATAAGTGGCTCTGTAGTGGCCAAACGATCTGTGATTGGCGGTTATTCCCATTAAGACTTTTTCTCAGGACCACAATATCTGCAACATACAGTATCACGGTTTTGTTCATTTTTACCGAAATTCAGAATGTTGTCATCCTCGGCTGTTTTCTAAAAAAACTGGCCCTGTAGTGGTCAAACGATCAATGATTTGTGGTTGTGCCCCTTGAGACTTTTTCTCAGGAACACCATATCTACAACATATCACGGTTTCAAGCAATTCCACCGAAATCCAGATTCCGTAAGGATCGTGCGGGGTCCTTTGCCATTTCGAAGGGGCTATTGCCCCCCTATAACCATTTTCTCGCAAAAACAACAAAACCCGTATTTCCTACTTTGAAGCCATCTTTGCGGCGGCAGAGTTTAGTTTCTTTAATGTGGCCCTTTTAGTCAAGGGGAACCTTTTTTTGAAAAGGTGCCCTTTGCCCGCCTTAACCTATTTTTCGAAAGAAAGAAAAAAAAGGGAGAGAGAGAGAGAGAGAGAGAGAACGTGTCGATTTACTTTCGGTCTAGTATATAGTTGCCAAGTTTGAAGAGAATCGGTTTTCGAGAAACCCTTGTGAAGCAATCTCCTTTACCCTTTCACTTTTTGGACGGGTTTTTGCCCCAAAGTCTTCAATTAATGTCTAAGAATACGGAGTATGTGAAATTTCAATACCAAAAGGAAGCCTTAAGGGGGAAAAACACACGCGATAGTTCAAATGATTCAATAACTTCTTTATTGATCGTAAATTCTTTGCCGAATAAACGGTGTAACCAATTGCGGTAGAAAAAACTCACAAAATATGTAAGCGTGGTAATCAATTATCAGTTTAAGTGAGGGCATACGAATAGGGCAACAGGTTGTTGGGTTTTAACCCAATCCTGCGAGATATTCTGTAAAACAGATGTATACCATGTTGAGATATGGATATAAGCATTAAAGATATCAGTACTAATACTACATCATCATCATCATCATATTATTATTATTATTATTATTATTATTATTATTATTATTATTATTATTATTATTATTATTATTTTATTTAAAATATCAGTAATTAATATGCAATTGGGTAGTTGAAAAGCCTTTGATGAAATTCTGTGTATGCCTTTTATTAACACTGTCTGAATAAATACACATACCGGTAATTTTAGTGAAAGGATCTGAAAATGATCTGCTTTTTATGCCATTGTTTGCATTCTGTCGAGACTAAGTGGACGCTTTAATCCAACTGTTAAAAAGAACGACATGATTAGTTCTGCTACAAAATTTTATCAGCATATACAGGGTGTTTCAATTGATATTACAACTTAAACTGCTCTCAAAACATACCAAAATATGGAGATCTTATTTCGAAGGGAAAACTCCATGCCAAGGTACCACAAAATGAAAGGATATACATAATCCAAAATGCAAAGTTTCCATATTGTGATCCATTTTGAAAACCTTTAAAGTCATTCACATGTTTGCATGTCTTGGATGCTAAGTAGGATGCAAGTAGGATGCTAAGTTAACATAGGATACGCACGCAAAGCAAATATGGACTATGTCTCCCTCGTGGATATTTGAGTAACGTTTATGTTAACAACGTAGACAAATCGGCTTCGATTTCCGACGAAAATTCATGGGGTTCGGATGCCACATTAAATTAAACTATGAACTAAAATTAAATAAGGTCTTTTATATCATGTCATTTACATTAATTCAAGGCTATACTTATAGGCTAAATAAGGCAAATGCTTAATGAAAGTAAATGCTTATGGAAGAAAAGGTGGAATAAGCATGTGGGAGAAATGAGAAAAACCCAATGACACTCATGGCAACTCTATGGCCTATGGAATCCGAAGGTTCAATGCCGTGTTCACAAAAGCTCTCCATTGACTTTTATCCTTAGCCAACTGGATTTAGTTTCTACTTTGTATTCCTATTTCTGCGAAATCCATCTTAATATTGTCCTCTTATCTGCCTCTAGGTCTTCATACTGGTCGTTTTCCGACTGATCTTCCAATTAACCCATTTTAATACAGCGTTACCATTTGGTAACGTAAAACATGTGCATCTTTTCTAATTAAAAAAAAAAAAAAAACATGTTCGGTATAGATCATTGAAGAAATGCTTCTTGTGTTGTGATGTTGAATGACTGGAAACAGTAGTGGTACAGAGAGGACGGTGTCAAATTTATATTTGTGTGAGTGAGCTACGTCTCCTTTGTTGGCCTTTCAAGAATTCAAACATGATTCACCCGGAAGGGTGTGTTTGCTTGTTGTTTCCTCCGATGTCTTGTTCCTTCCATTTTTCTTGCACGTTTTGATTCATAATACATCATTAAATTGTGTAATGGTACCACGAAGGTGGATCACTAGGTGTTCCCGGTGCTATGCTGAACGCTGATTGAATAGTGCGGCGTTGCCAGATAGTGTCGAGTGTTTACTGATGCCAATATAATAAAGGGAGTAATCATGGAATTCTGCTTGGAGAAATTAGTTTTCGACCCTTACCGCAATTCACAGCTAAGTTCCACTTCTCGAACTGCAACTCTAGAATCCAAGAACTTTCTTACTGTGACTGCTATAGTAAATGTACAAATTTGGCAACAGCGCATTATGGTGTTCTGCGCAAGTTTCCTCTCAAAATCTATTTCCTTAATGCAAATTAATATTTAAATAAAATATGAAACATAACACGAGAAACAGTCAAACAATATATATATTTCGTGATAAGATAGTTACTTTAAAATACTTTACACATAGAAATAAACATTTCATAAAACGGAGCACTTCTAGTAAGATGTAACAGCAAGTGCCATCCTGTGTGCTCATTGAAAAACGAATCAAATAATATCTTTTGTTTGTTACATTCTCCGATATCAGGAGACACAACCAAATAAATCAGTGTCTTGTGTTGTAGCTGAAACATTTCTCTATCTTATAGGACAATATTTATAATATGTAATGTTTCATTGCACAGTAGTTAAGGGAATAAGCGTATATATGTGCTGACTTCCGGCTGGTGAATCCAGCTTTCGTGCTCTCTGTAATCGATTGTTTTTGTGTGTTCCCATTTGGTAACGCTGGGCTTTTACCGTATCAAAGCACCGTGTTATAAAAATAATAATTTTACGATTTAGGTGGAACGTAGTTTAAATTTTTTTTATATGAATTATGTAAATTTCTCAAATGTTATCCTAATAATAATAACAATAACAATGTGGTTTTAGTATCATTTTTCCCTCACTTCTCTTTATTTTCCACTTCAGTTTTATTGCCAACTGAAGTGATTGATCCTTTCCGAAATCGTTGATGAACTATTGAAAGAATAGCCTTTACCGACCATATAGAATATTTATATAGAGCCTCCAGAGTCTCATGTTCTTTCCGACAAAGTCTCCGAAGATGAAGATAGGTGCCTGCTAGGCAATCTTAGCTCAGCCAACTTTCTCCAGGTGCTAAGGTAGTATTTACGAACAACTCAAGATTAGGAGGTGAGTACGGATCAAATATTATGATGGATTGCCAGCCAGACGAAATAAATTCAAGTTCGGAGATCGATTCTTCTCAATCTCAAAGTTGTAGTTTTGCTAGGCATTAGCCTGCCATCAAGATTTAACCCCCTTTACATGGATCTGACATTGTTTCACAGATTCCAGGCTCCTCATTGAACGGACAAAAGCGTTCCTGTAGTAATACAAATAACAACACTGCGTTTGCCATCAAATAGTTCTTTCCGAAAGAAGGAAAAAGATCTAGTAAAAATCAAGTGCAGTCTTTCTAGAAAGTAATTTTTCAAAGCACTCTGATTTCTCACCAGTTGAACTGTTCGAGCTTGTTTTTTTAAAAGTGAACTGTTTGATTTGATAGTAGGAGAGAGTCGTCGTTATACTCAATTCAGAAACTGTCCTTATCGAAATATTTCAAAAGATGAATTCAAGTGTTTCTTGAGTATTCTTTGTCTGAGTATAATCCACTTTCTGGATTTCGCTTTTACTCGGAATAAGACTTAGATATGTGAAATCAACTTGTATATGATTTTATGAAGCGCAACAGGGTCCAGCAGATAATGCGTTTTATGCGTTTTGCAGATAACACTAAGGTTGATAGATCGGACACAATGTAGAAAGTGCGCCCACTTATAACTAAAGTACTAAAGAACTTTATGGAACATTTTATTCCTTTTCAGCACCTTGATTTTGATGGATCAATGATAGCTTATTGTGGCAGACATTCCTGTAAACAGTTTATTAGGGGAAAGCAGATTAGATCTGAATTCCAAACATGGTGTCCGAATACATTCAATGGTTATCCGGTCAATTTTGATATATAACAAGGTAAACAAAACCAGAGTGATGTGATGACTATGACAAAATATTTGGCAAGCCTTCATCTACCATGGTTCGTATGTTGAACCAATTACCCAATGAGAAGAAGCTTCTTTATCATTTGCAATTTGACAATCAATACACTAATATGAGTTTATTATCAAATTTTAAAAAATGTGGATAATCTTCTACCAGGACTATAAGGGAAAAATCATGTTCCTAAAGACTGCAAAATTATTTCTACAAAGGAAGTACAGAAAAAGGAAAGGAGTTTTCTGATTTCAAAATCAGCGATGATGGTATTTTGGTAGCTCCATGGCAAGACAACAGTTATTTTTGCCTCTACTGATAAAACCAATCAACCATGTAAGAATATATTCAAAGTCAGAAAGAAAGATGGTTTCTGTGGCACAGGTTGTGTAAAGTGTGGTGTTGGGCTTTGCATCTCTTGTTTCCATCTATACCACCAGAAATAAAAGTGTTGTACATGCTTCCTTTGCAATAATTATTTGATATTGTTTTGTTATTTTGTAAAATGCAAGTTTACATTTGAAATCAGAAAAGAAGAACGATTACATTTTGTGTTTTCTATATAAAAAAGTTATGTATGTAGTAATTCCGTTCGTTCATAGAGGGGTACACTTCTGTAGTACCTTTGTAGTATCACACATGCGGAATAAGCTCATATATAACCACATTTCCAATGATATTTTATTAGCGCGAAGTTACCATATAGTAACGCAGTTAAATGATGATTTTAATGATATTGTATAAGCCCAGCGTTACCATGTGGTAACGGACCCCCCTGGGGAAACGCCAACACAAAGATCAAAAATAACCGCGTTTTGTTTACTAAATATGTGTAGTGTGGTACAATACGCAAGATGAGCAAGAAAATCGAAAGTTGAAGAACCTGGGCTATTATGGGTTAAGACTGAAAGCGTTCCTAAGTTCTTCCATTCTAGCTACATGACCTGCCCACTTGAACCTCCTAGACTTGATGATCGTAAAATGTTTGGTAAATGGTATAAGTTACGCAGTTTCTCGTTATGAAGTTTCCGCCATTCTCCATTTCTGTTCCTCTGGGTTCGAATATTCGTCTCAGGATCTTGTTTTCAAATACTTTCAGTATACGTTCTTCAATCAGAGTAAGCGACCTCGTTTTCGCAATCATACAGAACAGAATTCGCGAGACAAGAGATTTTAAACTGAATGATAACACGAATTCACTGCTTTAAGTCGACATTTAACTTCTTCCTGAACATGGTTTTCGTCTGTTAATATTGAATCTAGATATTTGAAAGTATACACTGTCAAAAGTATTATTTGATATTTTAACGCATCCATTATTTGCCGTATTACGATCCCGCCGAACTTCCATGAATTTAGTTTTCTCTGTATTTATTTCTAAACTCATGTCCCAGCAAGTGTTTAATAAGACCTCTGCATTTCTTTCTATTGTTCTTGTAATTTATTATTGGCCCTATTAAATTACGAGGCCCTATTAAATTTTCACAGTCAGCATACGCCGTTGCCTGGTGGATACTATTCAGCTCTACGCCATAACCTGGTGGATACTATTCAGCTCTAGACCCTGGTTGTTATCTTTCATTTTCTTTATATCACCTATGCTCATTAAAAGTTAAAAGAAGGTCCACTCCAACGGAGTATTGGCCCTATTAAATTTTCACAGTCAGCATACGCCATAACCTGGTGGATACTATTCAACTCTAGGCCCTGGTTGCTATCCTTTATTTTCTTTATATCACCTATGCTCATTAAAAGTTAAAAGAAGGTCCACTCCAACGGATTATTGGCCCTATTAAATTACGAGGCCCTATTAAATTTTCACAGTCAGCATACGCCATAACCTGGTGGATACTATTCAACTCTAGGCCCTGGTTGCTATCCTTCATTTTCTTTATATCACCTATGCTCATTAAAAGTTAAATGAAGGTCCACTCCAACGGGATAAGGAAAGCATGCAGAAAGAACTTTAGAATAGTATATTTTGCAACTAATTCAAACATAACTTTAGAACTGCATCATTCATTCAGGAAGAAAAATGTTAATTGTAATACGATTATATTTTGTTGAAAGTAGAGATATAAGTAGAAAAATGCAGTTATTTCTGAAATTAAATTATATTAAGTAGCATATTCACCGGAAAATAATCGTGGTCTTTGAATGTACTATTAGTGGTCTTTGAATGTATCTCTTTGCAGCTTCCTCTATTGAGCATATAGTTAATTGCAGAAGCAGACAACCGTGGACCAACGAATTAAAAAAAAATAATAGTTTTAGAATTCTTTGCGCTGAATAATGGAATATTATCTAATTACGTGTGAACTAGCTTTTCAATTCTGGTGCAAAGCTACTAAAAAGCATCATCGTCCATCTTGTTGGAAAAGCAACTTCTCAGTACCTAGCGGTGTTTATGATGTTTATAAAATCGGATCACACATTCATTTAAGCTAGATTCAGTCCCATATAGTTATTCAGTACTTTCAAGAAAAGAAACACCTCCGAATAATCACTGGCATTTGTGAATACAGCAGAACCTTAAATAACTTCAGTGCCGCGACCAGATGGATTCGAAAGAGGATATACGTCATTAGTGCAGGTATGGGAATGAAACAATAGGATATGTGATGAAGTACTTCCTTTATAAGCAGAAGAGAATACATAGATACAATGACGTGTAGGTGTTAAGATAGAAGTGAAATGTGTCAAGCGAGGTTTTAGTGTTCATAAGGAGAACCAGATGATGTTTGGTGGAGAACAGTTCCTTCCAAATTTGATACTTGAAAATGATTTGAAGAGATATGGTATGTTGTGCATGGGAATATTAGAGTGGAGGACGAGGATACAGGAAGTGGTGGATGTACAAATTTTAAAAAGAAATTTGATCGGTCCATGGAGTTTCAAGTTCTTTCTATCGTGTCGGTAGCAGAGGTGTGCTCTTGAGGCAACGCTAAAGAGGTTAAGAGAACTGGTAATAGTTGGAATGAAGATTATAATCGTTAAGTTCATGATAGAGCTAGATCAACAATGTGAATTATTATTATTATTATTATTATTATTGTTATTATTATTATTATTATTATTATTATTATTATTATTATTATTATTATTATTATTATTATATTGATAATTATCATATAAGAGTATATAAAACTCTTAGCAGACCTAAAGTTGAATTCCCAAGTGCGATTCGGTCAAACAGTAGCAGAACAAATAATTATAAAATAGAAAGGTTCCAAATTTGTATAGGCCTATATATATATATATATATATATATATATATATATATATATATTTGTATTTTTATCATTTTGTATCAATATTATTGTGACTATCAGAGATTATTTGAGGTTTTTAATCTAGACAAGGCCAACAAATCTAGATATAGATCAATTCAATCATCGCTAAAAACACAATTAATCACATCACTGAGAGGAGCTGTTCCAATAGTGCCGAATTTTCTTGGATCTTGGATCGACCATGGTCGCTAGGTTTCGTGTTTAGTCGTCCCAGTTTGTGCTGTGGATTGTGGGCATGTTCATTCATGAGACGTGAGTCCGTACTGCGATGTAAACACTATTGAAATATGCTCCGACTACAGGTCTATCACTGTGTGGGAACCGTCGATTATCACTGTATTCACTCAGAGGAACTTGTCCAGAACGTCCGAGTTTCCCCCTTTCCGAGGGAAGTAGCTGGGATCTGGTGGTGCTGTTGCCAAGTAATCCAAGTGACGGAGGGTTCGGTACAACGCTCTCCCATTGTGATTGGAGACCCTTGAGTTCCAAGTAGAGTGCTTGCAGTTCAGGTCTCCTCCCAACACAATCCGTTGTCCGAGTTGTCGTATCCGGTGCAGGTCCGGTATGTGGAGTGGTGCGTCTGGCTTCTTATAGACTGATATTAGGCGAAGCGGTCAGTCTGGAGATTGGATGAAGACTAAGGTTTGCTTCGATACACTGTAGAGGTGGCAGTTGGATCAAGTCGTGAGGTATTTGATGATTTATTAGGACTGCTGTGCCTTTCCTAGGGCCTTGCCTGTCTGTCGTGTACAAGGTGTAGTTGCGGAACTTGAATGGTGTTGGCTCGTGAAGGTGGGTCTCGCTGAGGAGCGCTACGATGCGCTGCCCTCCCTGTTGAGAAAGTTGGTCAGTTCTTCTCTGCTGTCTTTGATGCCTGCATCGTTCCTGCACGCTACACGTAGATGTCTGGTTATGGAGTGTTTAAGCTGAGCCGTCATCGATGAGTGTTGCAAAGATTTCCAGGAGTGACATCATCTTGACAATCGAATGTGTTTCAGTGGATATCTTCTGTAATCCTGTCTTTAGTTTGGTGACGAATGACTTAATGTATAGGCCTTGGAACAGCTGCATTAGCTCCTTGATGGTGGTGGCAAGAGAGGGTTCGCTGGATGCCGTGGTTGTCGATGTATTTGGTTGTGCGGGCGTAGTGTCCGTTGATCGTACTTTGTCTTCTGAGGGGTGGGTGGTCTTGGCTTCCTTGGTTGGTTCTTCCCTGACGGTAGGTCTTTGGGCTGGTATTGCAGGTTGCGTCACGGGCGGTGGTTGCGATGCGTTGCTTGTGCTTGGTAGAACAATGTTGGCTGTGAGGGGAGGTGAAGTCCTCTGATGACTGTTTAGATCGTGGTGGGTTGGTCTTCTTTCTGGTGGTGTCCTGAGGTGCGTTTTGGGTACGTCGATTGTTTTTCTTCGCTTTAGCGACTTGGAGATATTCGCCGGAAATCTGGCCCGAGGAGGACTTCGTAGTTCCGTTTGGGAAGGATACCCACTGAAATCATGAGTCTGATATGGCCACTTTCTGGAGGAAATAATGTATGCAGAGAAAAATCATATATGATTTGTAATCTGTCTTCTATGTTTCGAAACTGTTGTCCCATGTACAGATTTCATGTGATTGGGTGCCATTTTCACATTCTTTTGTACTTTACGGATAATCATGTTTCTGTTTCTTTCGCTCGCTCTTTTTCTCGCTCTGTGTGTACGTGTTTTTGTGTGTGGTCATTTCTCCTTGTTTATTTTCCGTTCAGAATCTGACCCAATCTCATCAATCGATCAGGTTATTTCCATTCTGTCATCGTACAAAATGTGGTAAGTATTGCTTCAGCAATGCAAGTATCACAGCAGTTTGGTAACGAGACAGACTTTTTGCGGCTTAATTGTTTTCGACACAAGAGTTTTTCATAGTGGTTAGTCTTGTGTGTCCTTGGGGACACGTGTAGAAATTTCCCCAACTTGGCCAGTTGCTTCTGTGGGGCTGTTCACTATATTCTGGACAGTGGCGTACCCAAGAGCAGATTTTGAGCTGAGAACACTAGCAAGCTATTATGGAAAAATAAACATTTTATCTAGAATATACAGGGTTGTTACCAAAAATGTGCCACAATACTTTGTGAACAGATTCTTCACATCAAAATAAGAAGAAAGTTCATATGGACCCGTGCTCAAAACTGGATAGTTCCGGAGTCATACAGTGCCGGAAACGTGAATTTTAAAAGTTCATATCTTCACTACTATGGGATTTATCTTAGTCGGGTCAAGACATCACTGAGGAATTGTTATGTGAACTACCCAAATATCCATGTTTAAGAATGCTCCAGTACTTGCACAACAATGTTTAGAGAGGTAGGTGGAGAGTGATCAAGTACTCCAAAAAAAGCCTCTCTATAATTGATTCTGAAAGATGGATAATTCGATAGTTTACATATTACTTCCTCAGTAATGCCTTGACCCGACTACGATTGGTCCTATAGAAGTGAAACTATGGATCTTTATAGTTCTTGTTTTAAAGATTTCGGCATCCTATAACTAGGAAACTATGCACTTCAGACCACAGCTCCATCTGAATGTTTTTTCTCTTGTTTTGGTATGAGTAATATATTTCCAAAATAGTTACATATTTTTGTAACACCCTGTATATATAAATAACACTTCTTATGAAAATATATGCGATTGAGTGCTTAAACTGGCCTTGATGACTTCTGTGTATACCACTGTAAGACCTGTTTTGTGAGAACGGCCGCCTGCAGCAATGTGTTTGGGGGCGGTTATCCCTGTATTTTCGAACGATGTTTAGTTCTTGTAAATACATGACAAAACATACAAAATTGCTCCCATATACTATGGTACTTAATATTAAGTATATTAAATACTACAGTATTTTAGTTTATTTATTGTAGTTAATAAGATATATGTACACTCATGCCTAAAAAAATGAAATGAAATCTTTGAGTTTTACGTCCCACGGTTATGCCGGCTAGGCTAAAGGAGGCGGTGATAATGATTAACGAATGAAATGATGGAATGAATAAAGTGGGAGGAAACGGGAGTACCCCGAGAAAACCCACGCACACGGTGTTTGTCCACCACAAAGTCCACTTGGCGGAGGCTGGGACCGAACCCGGGATTCAAGCACCAGAGGTGAACGCTCTACCACTGAGCCACCGCGGCCCTCATGCCTAAAATGATTGTCGCATATCTATAACTGTTTTCTTGTAAGAATATAATTTGATAATGATTTTGCAGAGTACTTTTAATACTGGTGCAATGTGTATAATCGGGAAATGTATATTTGTGGTAAACTTCATAGGAAAAGAATTATAAATACGAAAATTAGAATAAGTGAAAAATAATGTTTCTAAATGGACAAGAAAGTTTTATTTTCGTTTTATTGTTTTTATTTACTGCTCTTGTGACATGAAATTTGCCACATATATGTCTTTGCCGATTATACAGATACTAACAGTATAAGAAATACCGGTCGAATTCGTTATCAAATTATATTCCTACAATAACATATTTACAGACATGCGACAATAATTTTGGATATGAGTGTAATATATTAACTGTTTTTCATTATGTATTATATGCGGGCGTACATCAAAGTGTGTGCATATTCCCGACCGTGCTGATATGTCAGTCTTTTTCCCCATGCCATGGAATTGGTCTTTTGCCCTTCCCCCTCTTTTGCTGCCATTGGAAAAAGTCTCGTTTGCGTTCCTGGTTGTGGTATATTGTCACGATTTCAACAATGGAACAAGTAATGGATATTGTGTTCTGTGCTTGTTTTGGGCAAACTCCATCTGAAATATTAAGATTGTGTGAAAGATTTGCGGGGAGCAATTGCTTTTACCGTTGTAGTAGTTTCAATTGTCTTAAGATGGTTTGTGCTGGCAGGGTAGTTTGGTGAATGTGACGAGTGCACAAGTCCATGACGGTCTGTCAGAACAACTGAATTAATTGACAAAATTTCGGATATAATTTTGAATGAAAGAGATACAAATCACGATAGCACAACAAAATCTGAACTCGTGGAGTGAACAAAGAGACTGTTCGCTAAATAATAATTAAACGTTAAAGATACTGAGATACCCGTTTCTCTCCCCATTCCTTAACTGAGGAGGAGAAACTGGGAAAGGTGCATCATTGTCTCAACACAGAACGCACTGACTGGTCATTAGGTTTTGTCTTAAAATGTGATTGTGTTACCACCCTCCTCATACCCACTGGACCTGTCCCCCTTTAGTTGCTTCCTCAGAAAAAGTGAGCATTAGTGGAGATTTGCTTTTCTGGTTATGTTTGTACCATCTAGAGAGCTGACGAGGACTTTGAACACATTTCAGTCCAGGACTTGCAGACGTACTGGATCCCGTAAAGCTGTTTGTAGAGAAAGATGGTTCCTACTTTGAATAAACCGAGTTAGAATGATTTAGGGTTGCCATGTTTCAAAAATGAAATACCGGGATGCTACTAAGTTACGAGAATCTTTGTAATATTTAAAATGAAAAGAAGTGTTACATACAATATTAACAGACGTAAATCATATTCACGAAGAAATTAAATGTCGACTAAAAGCAGGGATTCGTGTTACTATTCGGTTCAAAATCTCTTGTCGTCGTGAATTCTGTCAAGGAATTTGAAGCTTAAAATATATAAAACGATAATCATGCCTGTTGTTCTGTATGGTTGCGAAACATGGTCGCTTACTCTGAGGGAAGAACATAGACTGAAAGTATTTGAGAACATGATCCTGAGAAGAATATTCGTACCCAAGAGGAACGGGAATGGGGAATGGCGAAAGCTTCATAACGAGGAACTACATAGTTTATACGGTTTACCCAACATTGTTAGGGTCGTCAAGTCTAGGAGGCTTAGGTGGGCAGGTCATGTAGCTAGAATGGAAGAAAGTAGAAACGCTTTCAAAGTCTTGACTGGTAGACCCATAGGAAAACGACCATTAGGAAGACCTAGGCGCAGATGGGAGGATAATATTAAGATGGATCTCGCAGAGATAGGAATACAAAGTAGAAACTGGATCCAATTAGCTAAGGATAGAAGTCAGTGGAGAGCTTTTGTGAACGCGGCACTGAACCTCCGGGTTCCATAGGCCATAGAGTTAGTTAGTTAGTTAGTTAGTTAGTGTTACATACTAATTTTCTTTCTTCCAATATATGGAATTGTTCAAGTATTACGTTATCACATTTTTAGTCATCTTAGTAAACAGTCTCCTCTCTAGTTAAGCGAACGTAAGCACATGATCTACCCCTTTCGCCCTTCTAAGATTTTTTTTAATTACTCAGTGCCTTTCAGAGAATATTTTTGCTCATTCAAGGTATGATATTTCCTTTCATACGTTTTGTCTGTTCGTGTTTTTTTAAAATTATTTTTTTTTATTTTTTTAAGAACTGTTTATTCATTGGTAATATATTCTGCGACGTTTATCTTCCAAGAACTTCTTTCGTCGATTGTTTTACTTTACTTTTGTTATTTTTAACAAACTAACAACTCAATAACTCGCATGTATGCTTACATCAGCATGGCCACCTGCCTGACTGCCAGCAAAAATAAGAAAAAAACTTGAATCTAATATCCTGTTAGGCTGCGTACTGTATCTGTACTTGAACTGTCTCTGAGTGTATTATACATAAAATAACATAAAACTGTAATATTTCCTTTTTCCTTCTTCGCTGAAATGCAGGGCATTTAAGCGTTCCGAGAAGTATTTTCGGGATGCCGGAACGCAGATCTCGATTCAGTGACGGCCCCTGGTTTTTCGGGACGAATAGCAACCCTAGGATGATTTCACTTGTTATTTTTTTTATTTATTACAGACCGAGTTCCCTTGCCTAATAGACGCACTGTGAAAGATTCATGTCAACCAACTTATACGAGTAACTTCAAGTAAAATCGATCTACGTTCGCTAACATTGGCTTTGCCCCAGTTAAATAAATAAGTTTTATATTAGGGAACTACACTAGACTTCTAAACTACAGTATGTGAATTAAATATTAAAACAAGTAGTAGTAAATTTCTACCGCGTCCGAGTTCAGTAGAGAATTGCAGGTGAGGATGATATGTATTTCCTTGAAACGCTGAATCAATTTCGGAAAGCTCCTTGTGGCTATCTGTTCCAGATTTTGTTTCTGGCGATAAAAACTGAAATCGTTAATGCCTAATTTCTTTTTGGTTTGAAAAGAGAGTTAACGGGTGAGATGGAATCAATTCGTATTACGCTAAATCGATTCCAAGGAAACGCTTTTTGATCTAGCTTACCGTTTTTGCCTTAAATTGATATCTTTCGACAGACGGATGAACATAGCAGATATTTAATACTTCCGATAGTTATGCATAGCATGCTTTGGAAGTCTAGAAAAAGAGGGTTAAGAATATGTGTTAATCGCCATTCTTGAATTCATATGTTGCACTATATGATATTATTACAAAAGACGTTAAGGAATTCTGACTTCCTTCAGTTACAGCCTTGGAAGTTAATATCATAATCAGTTAGCCTTTTCATAGTCGCGGTTACTCTCCTTTTGCATTGATGTTGCCAGCTAAATTTCTGATTGTCCCGAAGAAAATACTTTCTTTCCAATTTATGGTAATCTTTTAAAGATATTTTTACATCTTGCGAAATGAAAATTGAGAATGTGACATTATATTCAATTTAATCCTAACACTGAAGTTACAAGTCAATGTCAGATACTGAACTTCTAATTATTATATCGAAATAGAGCTATTATAATATGTAGCTTACAGTCGTATTGCTTAGGAGTTTAATATCATAATCTGTTGGCATTTTCATAGTTGCAGGCATGGGCGGCGATTAGGGGGGGCAAGGGGGGGCAGTTGCCCCCCCACTTTTTTGAAGTGACGCCCTGATTTATATAATTTCATGTGGAAATGTAAACAGGGTGTCCATACAATTTGGAGAAAAGATCTCTGACTTTCCATGACGAAAGTTCCAGATTTCCCTGACCCCTGAATAACTTAAAAATTTAGAAAAAAGGAAGAAGCTCCAGCCTCCACACTCCCCATAGTTGGCCTTGTTCTCTTCCGCTTCTGTTTATTTCCTTTTTCAATTTTCTTTCCAAAGAAATGTAAATTTACAAACATATGCATTAGGCCGATATTGATTAGGCCTACAAATTACACAAAATGTAAAGTTAAAAACGAAAGTGTGCAGTATACAGAGTACTTAAGATATGAAAAAAATACACATTATATGCTTACACATTATAATAACAATTACACAGTATTATAATATTGCCTATAATAATAAACAGTTCATACATGATTTTACTGATTATTAAAAAAAACACACACATTATGTAACACATACTTTTGCTGATGCAGTTATTAAATGCAACCCACTTAGAAATTTGTTTTCATCCTTTCTCGAATAGTTTTCTTCTCATTGATCTGAATATTCTTCTTGTTGTCTCCGCTGTTTAATTTTCTTTTCTTCTTCCTCCAGCTCCTTTAGTTGTTGCTGAATCTTCTGTTTCTCTCTCCTCTTCTCGTCTCCAGCATTTATTTCTCTTTTTTTTCCAAATACATCTAATATTGTCTCATTGAACTTCTCACTGAATTTATCATACCTGTTGAAATTGTTAATCCTGATGATCCACCTATTCTCACCACAGAATCATATATGATCCGTTGAGCAACCAGAGAGTCTTCTTGTAAGTTGTCAACAATGAGAATTTTATTTATTGCGAAACCACTTTCAAAAAATGCGTTTCCATGAAAGAAGATAAAACACAATTTTATAACTGACCATAAGTCAACGAAGTTCTTTCCATTTCCGAAGACTAAGTAGAAAACTCATCAAGTTCAATACCATCTCTATCATTGGCTATGAATTCATTCGAGTGTTCCATAAATTCTTGAGTCTGAGCTTTCACTGTGGGCTGGAGATACTATTTCTTCGTGTTCTCAGCCACTTGTCCAGATATCCTCTTGGCACCATGTAATTCTTCTAGAACAGCGTCTACCCTTTTGAGCAAATATGCCAGGATGTAGTTAGAAGTGTTTTTCGCAGAAAATTAGTTTCAACAACTATATCAGAGAACACTGACTCCCTCAATATCATCATTGAGAACACCACATTTTGCATCCAGTAATAGTAAAGAAATCAACCATATTTCATAAATTCAGTAATTGAACAATGGACCTAAAATCGATTTTTTTCCTAACTTTCTCTGACCAATCTGGAATTTCCCTGACTTCACCTGATACATTTTTACTTTCCTGCCCTTTTCCTGACTTTCACTTATTTTCCAGAATGTGGACACCCTGGTAAAGGTTTTCCATGTATTACTGTTTCATAGAAAAAACATGATGCCATATGATATTTGCCGTTGCGTGAGTACGTTTTGGATATTTGTCTCCCGTGGAGTTAAGAAAGCTACAGGAATTGCGTTTTAATTGCAATTCAAAGCAATTAATATTGCAATTGCATATTTCTTTAAATGTCATGATATGTTTGCAGTACTTTCTGTATTTCATTTTCTAAGAGTAAAAACAGTCATTTAATGGCATGTGTGGAATTAAAAGTATAAGTTGGTCATTGATTCCCAATTTCAATATAACTTCTGCAAAACAAGCGTCATTATTCATTACTATGATTAATATTATCCTTTCTATTTATTTGTTTTGCAAATTTATTAAATAATCTGATCACACAATTTTCCAGACAGAATTTTAAGATGTTCATGAACAAAAACTCAAATCTTTTCTTACACTTTCGTTGTTTAAGAATATAAAGGGCTAGTACCTACCTGCATTGCTCTTATGCTTAATAAAATAGAAATAAGATATACGGCATTTTGAGTGATAAAAGATAGTATCCTATTAGTTATACAACCTTTCATCAAACAGTGTTAGAAACAACCAGGAAATCTAACATTGATATACAATTGTTAAGATCATGTCTTGCCCCCCCACTTTTAACGTCCAACCGCCGCCACTGGTTGCAGGTAATAGTGGCATGGTACAAAATACGATACAATTAATAGTATCAAACCTAAAGGACTCACCAGGTTCTGGCATATTTCAAACTATTATAAATTATTTACTTAAATCGACATAGTGAAATTCTCAAGGTAACTCGATTGGAAAAGTCACTACGTCAGCAGACCGAGAAAATCTTACATTTTGAGTTTGTGGCTCCTGGATAACATAGCTCTGCTTTAGATTACAGGTAGTAAGCGCCTAACGATATATATATTTTAAACAGTGAAATTTACTATTTATTCAATACAGAAATAATAATTTCTTCCAGCAAAATAAAAACTCTAATTTATTTACAAGAAACGATTTAACTTTTATCTTTGTTTTCGAACGAAAACTCTTAGTTTAACGTTCCACAACTGTGCTCTTTGGGGTAAGGGAGACAAAAGGTTAGAGCAAATGAATGAAGATGGAAGAATCGGTGGTGAGAGGAAACCGACTTACAGGATTTTGTTCACCACATGCTTAGCTGGGTATCAAAACAGGGATCCCGGGAAAAAGAGTTCTGCCACTAAGTCACCGTACCCTCCATGCAGTTTCGATTTTCTCTGAAACTGAGCATGATAAGTTTTCGAAAATCATGTCATTTCGCTAAGCTTTATTTCATCTATTCAATGATATATGTCGTTCTTTGGACAATACTTAAGTTTAGGAGAATTATAACTTAACAATCAATTATACTTCTAGGTTGTATCTCATTAACCGTATGATGTGTTAATGCCATGCTAATATCATTTAAAAAAGCTTAATGGGCTCATATTTTAATATCACTTTCACTACAGAAAAGGGCATGGTTCACGTTCAGTATTATTATTTTTTTGTTGTTTTGAAATAAATTCGTTTACCTTTATTTTGTCGAATACTACTCATTAACATATATAACTTTTTTACCTCGTCCCCAACCCCTGGATCCTCCCCTGGTGCACAGATTATCATACAAAATCTACCCTGACAGTATACACCACTTCCGACCTCGCTGATTGTATCCGACCTCGCCATTGTTAATAGTGGTTAGGGGAAAATTCGGTTTTATCGCTTTCAGTTTTTCAAAACTTCAAACAAAACGGGATTCCTGCCAAACTAGTTTCTGTTTTCCAAAACGAGTTCTGTTTTCTATTACAAAACTGGTTACAAATTCAAAACGATTTGGTTATAAAAAATCAGTTTGAATTTTTTGTCACATTTGTTGCGGTGTTCTATCTACAAAAAAACTTCATACTTCTTCGCTAACTTCTTTAGGAGTAAGTACTACAAGTACAAGAACAGCTATCGACTTCCGCGGGAATAACACTGGTTTCGGCAACAATCAAATCGGCAACTGGTTTTGAGGAAAACCAAATCTATTATTTTTAAATCTAAACCATACTGATTTTGGAGGAAACCGAAACTCTTTTTTTCTTTATGAAAACTATTTTGCCCATCTTCAACTATTAATGTGTCTAATACCTTCCTTTTATCTGAGAATAATTAGAGAAACTAATGAAAATGCAATATTTTTAATAGAAGTATGTAAAAAAATCAATTTGGTGAAATAATTCCTGTCCATTACCAAACATAGGATAGAACTTGCATTACTCAAATTTCCGCAAGTAATAAGTTATACCATTCAGTCATCATATCTTGTGCATTAGCGTTCCCTAAATTAGATTAGAAAATGATTGAACTCAGGATATTAAATTACCCACGTTTATTAAAATATCTATGCCAGTCTTGTGAAGTTAGGAAAATGCATAACTTTGAGAGACGCCAAGCTTTTAAGTGGCCTCTAAGCTGTGGTCAATTTAACATTTCTCGGAAAAGCATTCCAGTGAAAGCACTCAATTCTCGCACACACCGAAGCACATACAATCTCTTTCTCCTCGCACACACACACACACACATAAAGCATTTAAAGGGATCGATATCAAAAGCGGCGTGTCGTTAAGGTTGGAAGATGGATGCGAAAGGAACAAAAGGAGAAAAACATTTTTCGCGTCACGCTTCAAGTGTCAATGTATTTTTTTTCAAGAGAAAGTGTTATATTTATTGTCAACAGAGTCACTCCTCATATGTATGCAAATATGAAATAAGAAACACTTTCTTTTCTCTTTGTAAATCTATAGTAGACAGTCTAAACTATACAGATCTCCAATATTGAATAGTAAATAATAGATCTTCCACTTTCGGTATTCTGTAGCGATAGATATAGTAATTATGGATATGAAAACTAGTCTCTGGAAATTCAATCAATGTTTTTCAACTAGTATATATATATATATATATATATATATATATATATATATATATATATATATATATATATATATATATATATATATACGGGGCCGGATTTAGGGGGCTGCAAAGATGCACGTGCACTTCCCTTTGTTGTAAATATACACTACGTAAAGTGAGAAACTAGCAGTGAAGAACTAGCATCACTTTCCGAAAATTTCTGCTGTCATGTTTCCGGTTGGGCTTAAAACAAAGGGAAGTTTTGCAAAATCGATAGTTTAAGTCAATTTTCTAAAACATGAAAGAAAAGTACTCACCGAGAACAGACACTTAGCATTTCCAGAGCATTTCCTTATTCACACCACAGATGCCTAAAGGCATTTTAAACAATCCAATTGAATTCAAATGTACTAGTACAGAAGTAGTTATTGGTGCAACCTCCTCAGAAAATCCTGAATCCGACCTTATTTCTCTCTCTCTCTCTCTCTCTCTATATATATATATATATATATATATATATAGATAGATAGATATAGATATAGATAGATAGATAGATATAGATAGATAGATAGATAGATAGATAGATAGATAGATAGATAGATAGATAGATAGATAGATAGATAGGTAGATATAAATATAGATATGGTGTTTCAAAATTACACAAACAACGTTTTTAAGGTGATTCCTGACACTAAGACAAGACAAGAAGTATAGACCAACCTGGGTCCACAAGTGCTTCCTTTCAGAGTTATGGTCTGACGTAAACATTAAAAAGATGAACTTTAAAGGTCCATAGCTCCAAAACTGTGGGACCTACCGTAGGTCAAGACTTCGCTTAATAACTAGTACGTGCGCTATCCAAAAATACATGTTTTAAAATTAGGGATGGGCACGAGCTAGTTTGAGCGAGATTTCATTCAAACTCGACTCGAAACTCGAGTTTAGAGTCGAATCGAGCCAAAAAGAGCCAAATGCTGTGTGTAGTTTCAAGTATTTTCTTCAAGTATCCTACACAGACAATGCAATTATTATCAATAATACTTTCTACTTCTACTACAATTTCTTCTTCCTATTATTATTATTATTACTATTATTATTATTATTATTATTATTAACTAACTAACTAACTCTATGGCCTATGGAACCCGGAGGTCAGTGCCGCGTTCACAAAAGCTCTCCACTGACTTCTATCCTTAGCTAATTGGATCCAGTTTCTACTTTGTATTCCTATCTCTGCGAGATCCATCTTAATATTATCCTCCCATCTGCGCCTAGGTCTTCCTAATGGTCGTTTTCCTATGGGTCTACCAGTCAAGACTTTGAAAGCGTTTCTACTTTCTTCCATTCTAGCTACATGACCTGCCCACCTAAGCCTCCTAGACTTGACGACCCTAACAATGTTGGGTAAACCGTATACACTATGTAGTTCCTCGTTATGAAGCTTCCGCCATTCCCCATTCTCGTTCCTCTTGGGTCCGAATATTCTTCTCAGGATCCTGTTCTCAAATACTTTCAGTCTATGTTCTTCCCTCAGAGTAAGCGACCATGTTTCGCAACCATACAGAACAACAGGCATGATTATCGTTTTATATATTTTAAGCTTCAAATTCCTCGACAGAATTCGCCACGACAAGAGATTTTCAACCGAATAGTAACACGAATTCCCTGCTTTTAGTCGACATTTAATTTCTTCGTGAATATGATTTTCGTCTGTTAATATTGATCCTAAATATTTGAAAGTATCCACTTTATCAAAAGTATTATTTAATATTTTAACGCCTCCACAATTTGCCGTATTACGGTCCCGACGCACTTCCATGTATTTAGTTTTATCTGCATTTACTTCTAAACCCATGTCCCTGCAAGCGTTTAATAATATCTCTGCATTTATTTCTACTGTTCTCCTATCATCCCCTATTAAATATACATCATCAGCATATGCCATAACCTGGTGAATGCCGTTCAACTCTAGGCCCTGGTTGCTATCTTTGATTTTCCTTATGGCGTATTCCAGCACAAAGTTAAATAATAATGGCGACAACGCATCTCCTTGTTTCAGGCCATTTTCGACGTGGAAGCTTGTGGACAAAAATTTTCCTACCCGGACTTTACTTTGGGATTCACTTAAACATATCTTAATTAATCTAATTAGCTTTCTCGGTATTCCAAGCTCTGTAAGAACGTTGTATAATGTTTCTCTCCTAACCGAGTCGTAAGCCTTTCTAAAATCAATAAATAGTTGATGTACCGGGGTATTGTATTCCCACTTCTTTTCGAGTATTTGGCGAATGGTAAATATTTGGTCGATAGTTGATCGATTTCGTCTAAATCCGCACTGATAATCTCCAATAATTTCATCTGCGTATGGGGTCAATCTTGCTAACAGAATATTTGAAAGGATTTTATAGGATGTTGACAGAAGAGAAATGCCTCGATAATTATTACAGTCAGTTTTGTCGCCTTTCTTGTGAATTGGAACAATGATTGACTCTTTCCACTCTTGTGGCAATTCTTCCTTGTTCCAGATAAGGAGAATGAGTTTGTGTATCTTGTTCCACAATTTTTCGCCTCCAGCTAAAATTAACTCAGCCGGAATTTCATCTACACCCGGAGATTTGTGCTTCTTTAATTTCTTTATAGCGGTTTCCACTTCTATTCGATTGGGTTCTGGAATATACGGTTCTGCGGTGTGTATCTCCTTTTCTCCACGCACATTAGTTTTTGGCAGCGTGTTCAGCAAATCGTCAAAGAAATCTTTCCATCTATTTAAGAGGCTATCCGTATCAGTGAGAACTGTCCCGTCAGATTTCTTTAATATATAAGCACGAGGTTGATAGCCTTTCTTAAATTCGCTGATCCCCTTATACATGTCCCGAATATTTGTATTTTTACTATTATCTTCAAGTTCCTTAATTTTAGCTTTCAAAAAATCCCGTTTCTTTGTTCTAAAAGTTTTGGAAGTTTCCCGCCTGATATCTGCGAAATTTTGTGTAGTTATTTCATTCGGATTTTGTAGCCACCGTAATTTTGCCTGTTTTCTCTTCTCTACTAGTTTAATGCATTCTTGGTCGAACCATGGTTTGTTCCTACGTATTTCCGCGTGTCCCAATTTTTCTATTGCTGAACTTTTAATGCTATCTCTAATTTCAATCCCAGTATCCTCAACACTAGTGCACTCCGAGTCTTCTAAAACCGAGAATCTATTCGAAACTTCAATCTGGTATTCCTCTCTTACCTGGCTCTCTTCTAATTTCTTTAAATTAAATCTCTCCGTTTTCGGACATTGAGTATTACATTTATTCAACGATAATCTCTCCCGTATTATCGCTGCTACCAGGTAGTGATCAGTGTCACAATCAGCCCCTCTAAACGACCGGACGTCAATTATGCTAGATTGTCTTCTTCTATCTAGTAAAACGTGATCAATTTGATTATGTGTTTTTCCGTCTGGTGATGTCCAAGTGTATTTATGAACGTCGCGATGTGGGAATTTTGTACTCTTCACAATTAGGTTTTTGGATGTTGCAAAGTTCACGAGTCTAACACCGTTGTCATTACTTTCCTTATGCAAACTTTCGTTCCCTATAATCGGTTTGAAAATATCCTCTCGTCCTACCTTCGCATTGCAATCCCCTAATAGAATCTTCATATGGTATCGCGGGAGTTGGTCAAATATCCGTTCCACTTCTTCGTAAAAACTATCTTTTATATCGTCACCCTTATCTTCAGTTGGAGCATGTACATTTAAAACAATAATATCACACCACCGTCCCTTAAGAGTAATAAAAGAAAGTCTGTCAGTAACAAATTCAACCCGTTTAATTGCTGGTAATATTCGTTTGTGAACGAAAAACCCTGTTCCTAATTGGTGATTTTTATTTCCTTCCCCGTAAAAGAACGTAAAATTTCCGGAATTCTCAGATCCATTTCCTTCCCATCTAACTTCCTGAACTCCTACTAAGTCCATCCTGTATTTCTCTAACTCACTCGTTACAGATTTTAACGCGCCTGCCCTATAAAGACTTCTAATATTCCATGTTCCAAATCTCATGTCCATTTTCTTTTGCTGATGTCGTGCCAAGTTATCAGTCCTTGTCCGAGGCTTTTGTGAATGTTTCTGAACAAGTACCTTTTTTTACAGGATGAGGGTGTTAGCCTTGCCCAAACCCCCAAGCTGGAGGACCACTCCTAGTCGTCTGTCCGCGACTGCTTATTCAGTATATTCGCAGCTAACCTCTATATCTAGAGGCCTTCTCCTCGATCCGCAACCTGAGGACGCGCCATGCCGTGGTGACAGGAACCCACGTTACACGGATTATTATTATTATTATTATTATTATTATTATTATTATTATTATTATTATTATTATTACAGCAACACCACCGTGTATAAACAAGAAAGATAGTATTCAGATCTGAATACTAAAAACTACTTGACTGCTGACCTCGGTAGTCGTGAAGTCTAGGAGGCAAGGACATCGTTCACGAGGTTCCTGGTTTGAGTTCCGGAGGAGCAAGTATCTGGGCTGGAACCAAAAATCGTTAAAAGTTAGAGAGCGTTGGACAAACATGTTCAAAACTGCTCGGTCCGGGTTTAGAGTTCTCAGCGGCTCGGATCACAGCTCATTCACTATCGACCCGAACCAACAGCTCACCCAATCGAGCCTGCTCGAGCCGAAACAAACCGAGCTGATGGCTCAACACAATCGAGCCAGCTTGAGCCGATGGCTCACCCGAACCGCATCAGTGCTTCATCTCAAGCGAGCCGGCTCGAGCTGTACGCTCAGTTGAACCGAGCTGAACCGGTTAACATCCATACTCGGGTGGGCTTTTGCTTGGTCTCAAAACTTAGACCATGCAGGTCTCAGCCTTAATGGTAAGAACTATAGTATATACTTATTGTTAATCGAGACGAGACGAGATGCGATCAGTGTCCCCTCTGGTGAGCAACACTAAAAATATTCAACATTATGCTTACATTTCTGATAGCTTTCGCTTTTCAGTTTAATCAAGTTATGATTTCAAAACGAGTTAAAATGAGCTAAACGAGCGACCCATTTATCAAACTCGACTTGACTCGAAACTCGGTCCCAAACAGTGACTCGGCCCGGAACTCGACTCCAGAAAGTTACTTTTGACTCGATTCGAATTCACTTCGAGTTTCGTGCCGAGTCGAGTTTTAGCTCGAATCGTGCCTATCCCTATTTAAAATCCTAAGGTATTCACGCAACAATTTTATAGAGGGAGTTTGGCTACGGGCATATAATTTATGGTACTCACCAACTACCTCTATACAAATTATTGCGGAAGTACCGCAGGATTCTGAAATATGGATATTTAGATAGGGAACATACTAGTTTCTAAGTGAAGTCTTGACGCTGCTACGGTAGGTCCCATAATTTTGGAGCCATGAATCTTTAAAGTTCATCTTTTATATTTGCTCCGAAAGCTCCGAGCACAAATGCTCCGAAAAGAAGCATTTGTGCACCCAGGTTGGTCTATATCTTTATATACCACGAATCACTTCCTAAACGTTGTCGGTGTTGTTTTCAAACACCCTGTATAACATGTTGGAAGGAAAGGAAATAGAAAGGGAAGTAGGTTAGCGGAGTAACGCGATTAGTGGAAGATGTCAAAGTTGATACTTCCAATACAAAAACGACAAATTTCGCTGAGGACTGTTGTAAATGAGATCTCACTTTGCATTAACTGAATTCCGAAAGATGACAGAGCAAATAATGTAATTGAATATAAAGCATTTTTAGAAATCAACTGCCTCTGATCAGTCAGTCGAATATAACCTTTTCTTCTAGATTCGTTCGCTAGTATCTCATTTATCTGTTTTTTTTCGAGGAGGTACGTACGGTAAGAATATACTGGAAATCATAATATCACTCACAAATTACTAGTGGTATATATAAACGGACAAAATAAACAATAATTTATATAAAACTCGCTAACAGACTGCACTTATTTAATATAAAAACACACTTTCACGTGACGTTTCGATCTTCTAGCTAAAACCCTCATCAGACGTACACTCATCCTCAGAGTGTACATCTCCCCTTTAGGTTAATAATGGATTTCCATATGTAATTATGGTTCCTCCCCCATACTCCCACACTCGAGGTAAAGTAACAGAACATAAAATGAGTAACGTTTAAGTAGAAATTGATGATTGTAGATTTTATTATGTTTTTTGTTGAAAATTAGGTGGACGGGTAACTTTGAAGTAATACCCTTGTTTACAATTACAGTTGTATTTTTTTTAAATATTTATACTAAGTTCTTGTTTAAAATCTTAATTAAACTCGTTTTATATAAATGAACCACTTGCACACTATATCAAGAAGACACATACCAAGACAGCTAAAAAAATTACTATAATGTTATTCAAAGCTACACTGAGAAATTAATGTACACGTGTATGTTACTACTGTCCGGAGAACGGATTTTTCTCAATGTAAGTAAAGTGCCATATCCATCTAGTATCGAGTAAAAGCATGACTACTTCTTTCATGTTGAATTACAACATTATTACGCGTACGCGACTAAGAAATAGTTCCAATTTACAACGTTTTTATATAAAAACTAGCTACTTCCACTGAATCCCTCACCCCAAGTACAATAGAAAACATTTTGCTAGTTAATTTCTCCTCTAAATCTTGCAAATTTTTACGAGTGCTGGCTCCACAACTTGGAATTTAATCCTTAAACTTAAACGTTAACTATGTTCACTTGCTCAGTTACTGATCTAATTAAGGCAATTTAGCTTAACTTTATTCTTCTACGAGAACAAACATATGAAAGTCTTTGCAACCATTACTTTTTCGGTGAATGTTCCTCCACAGTTCTTGTTTTACATATCACACCACAATAATTTGGACCCTACTAGAATCAACAGCCTTCAATTCACAACTAATTGATCCACAGACGAGGAGTTTGCAATGCATATATGTACTACATCTACACAATAGAAAAAACAATAACCTACTGTCGTTACTGCAATCGACAAAAGATAAACTCTTTGTTCCTGTTTTTATGATTTGGCTTGCAGCAAGCACTTCACACTTCGTCTCCTACCTCCCAGATCGCTATTGCAACTGTGGCATGAAGTATTATGAACATATTCCTTCTTTTCGTAAAAACTTGCTTCAATATGTATTGTGTAATTTCATATCGAGATTTGAGAAGACTCATAAACTTTAACTCAGGCCCGTATCCAAGGGAGGTCTAGGGAGCTGCCCCTCTAAAATTTTGCTGGACCCCTCTAAACTTTTCACGGTAGTATTGCAAATGAACTTTAACATGATGATGAACTATAATATGGTTGAATCGGGCCCTCCTAACTTCAGCCGGGTCACCCCTACATTTTTGGGCTAGCTACCGGCCTTCTTTAACTCCTTTAAAATATGTTTAGAAGAGTTCGTCAAATAGTTAAAATGGAAAACTTCTTGGAATAATCTCTTTTATATTGCATTTTATTTTTAATATTTACACATAGAATTAATCGAGATTTTTTGCAAGCCTTCCATGAAAATGTAGGGGGGACAAGAAAAATTTAGGGGGCGCTCCTTGCCCCCTGCGGATACGGGCCTACTCATTATAAGCTGATATTACAAAGTCAGTGATACTCCGGTCCAGTTTAGGATGATAATGCCTATTACGAATTAATGCATCCCTATTTGCTACCATAAAGTCATTTTCAAAGTTGGATAATGACGCATTTTTAAAATCAGAGTAATTACTGATAGCCTTAAACCAAGTTGAACAGGGTGGCAATAAAACGTGTGGTAGAATTTTAAAAAAAATAGATTCATCCACCCCCATTAGATCACACTCATCTTCGAATTTCTCTATAAATGTACTAGCTGTTATATCATCAAATCTTCCACTAAACTTTGTAAGATATTTGATTTCGCTGACACGGAAAAATTTACCTCTGTTACTATCCTTCACCGGTCGGGAATTCACAGGATAATTTCTTCCACGCTGCGAGGAACGATTGGTTCTCCGACGCTGATCCACACTAACCTCACTATCACTCCTTATCGAAGATTTAGATGAATCACTTTCTTTCACGTTCCTTCGATGATGATACTGTGATGCCTGCATAATGTCAGTGAGAATTCTATTGCCGTTCGCATGAGCATTGACATGATTCTCATTAGCAGCAACAAGACTTTCTTTGATAGAATTCACTTCTTCTTGCAATTCTCTAATTTGGTTATGTTCACTTATTTGGGTGGTGTGATCATTAACTATAGTTCCTGTTACTCCAACGGAATTTTGCACTTCAGTAAATTTACGTATAATCTGTTCCATTTTAAGATCAATTTTTTCAATTCTTTGATTTATTTGTTCAGTTGATTGATTCATTCGGTCACCAAAATATTGCCTCAGTTCTTGCTTTAATTGTCCCATCTGCTGATTCATTTCACCAAACTCTTGGCTCAGCTGTTTAATGAGATCGGCTAGGTCAGAGAAGTTCATCTACCATTACCATTTCATTCAGTTGTATTTTCAATACCAGGAAGACTCATTTTGATATTTCTGAAAATTTGTCTGCCACTCCTTAATAAAGTATACTCCGTTTTGATGTTTTTAGCAAAATTACTACGTAGCCTTAAAATCAATCTACAATCCTGAAGTTTATTATCTAGGAGATTGTTTACTTAACTTTTCCTAAACTCCTGGGCGGAACCACCAAATTTATATGTAACGTAAATAAAAAAATCCTCAGTTTGTATATTTATATAACTAAGGCTACTGATATATCAAAATCCAGTTTACACACTGCATCAAGATAATGCCTTTTTATTATAGTACGAAACAAGCTAATCATTTACACCCTTTAAAAATGTGTACATATAGATTTCACGAGAATGATCTTCAGTTATGCATTATTTATTTTTTCGTTGCTATGACAACTAACTCACATCGTCGAATCACTATAATAGCAAAATATAATCGCATAACAACCAGAAAAGAAATTACATCTATATCTATTTTCATATTCTTCTTCTTCCTTTCTTGAACAGCTTGTGCATAATTTAAAAGTACATTTTGCCCACAAATACAAATAAAGATATAATAAAGATGTTGAATCACAAGTATCGTTGTAAATTAATGCAAAGGAAAAAAAAAACAATATCTCACAAGCCCTCAACAGTTTGAAAATAATTTCTAGAAACACTTAAAAACCTTTAGCATTTAGATTGGCCTGGTATTTTATCATTACATTCTTATTAAAATGAATATCCGAAGAAGGATGATCTTTCCTTTTCAGAACGAGTAACGACTGCAATATTTAATGATTGTTTATAGCTAACACTTAGCTCGAGCTGGGTACTTATCACTTCATTTCGATTCAAATACGCATTTTAATTGTGAGAGTCGGGATTTTAATATATATTTAAGACAAACCTATTGTTTTCGTGTGAGGAACGGACTCTTCAGTTAGTCAATAAGAGTACAACATTTGGATACATGCTACACACAGGCCTGTGGCCAGCCCAATTTCTTAAAAGGGACAGAAATTAGTATTGCTGGAATGATGATAAGCATGAAGGAAGACCAAAACTAATTATTATTTCTGGGATTTGTAACAAATCTGAAGATCATTTTCATCTTACATTCTTGACTGTTTGGTTTTTGAACACATATTTGTACAAGAAAGAAAACTAAAAGTTTAAATGGGATTGAATGTCCGTAGGGGTGCCCACTGCCTATATGGCTCTATTCCCACCAGGGCCGTGCCGTGGAAAATCAGCGCCCGGGGCGAGAATATACGACGGCGCCCCCTTACATATATTCCAAGCAGTTTCCTATCATTTTTTCCTTTTTTCTCCCGAATTTTTCGCCCCCTTACTTCGGCGCCCGGGGCCGTCGCCCCGCTAGCCCCCCCCATGGCACGGCCCTGATTCCCACTGCCTACACGGGTCTCTTCTACAGTTAACTTTCTGTGCCTTACTGTAACTATTCTTTGGACGTGCATCTGGTCCTATGTGTTTGATGCTTCCCATGGTGCAATAAGATGGTATTTTTGGGTTTGAACACCTTGAAATGTGAAAAGGGTAATGGTTGATACTTGGTGCATCTAGTAAGAAGCTTATCATTTTACTTTCTTAAATACACTAAATTAAATTTAATTGGTAATGAAATTACAAGAATTCATTGCTAGTTTTGCCTTAATTGAAGAATCCTCTACAACGATCTGCTTTAGAGGGGCATGAAGTAATTTATGACGGGCACTTCCTGCTCTAACACATTCCTGACTAGGGATAAAACTGGAAAAATGTTAGTAGGTCATAGAAGGTATTATTCTGATTTTGAATATATGCGTGCCAGTTCAATATATCATATCAATCTAACTGGCTTGTTCAATGTAAAAATAGTGAAAGGAGAATAAGTGTTGAAAGTTAAATCTGTGGATCACAAATTGTGGATACACTGAATTCCGTACTTACGAATTTAGATGTCTACACACATCGTGGGTAAAGAGAGAGATTTCTCCAACCAACTGTTCGCAATGATTAACAAGTGGAAAACCGATGTTATACAGTAAATTAAGTCGGCTAGTAGAGTTGTCACAAGGGAACGACAGGGCGGCAATTTCCCTCCCTAAGTTTGAGAAACGCATGTTTCCTTCAAAATAAATTGTATACAATAAATTGCTAAAAATACGCAGTTTAATTGTGACTATCTTTCAAATCGATTGACAATCGATTGACGGAAACGTCTCATTTTTAGTAGTGTTAGAGTTCAATGTTCTGTTATTACATTGCAGTAACTGATGAAGAACTAATATTGGATTATGTGTTCAAACTGTTGGGCATTAGCATAAATAAAATACACAGGCGATGCCGTCGAAATTCTGCATGAACTACAGACTGAATTCGAGCTAATTTTCGATATCTCCCCATGAACGTTCGATAGCTGCCCTTAAATCATACATTTTACGACGCTTTTGTCCATAAACAATGTTCTTGAGATTCCCCCATAAATAAAAGTCTAGATTAGTACGATCTGGATAATACGAGGGATGGCCGACAAGCCTCTGCAACCTATCCATCATTCGGATAAATTTTCATTGAGAAACTCCGTTACAAGATGATGGTAGTGAAATGGTGCACAATCTTGTTGAAGATAAAACCTTGCGTCCACATAGAGGTTTGATGACAGGCAAAATTGCTGAATGTAGCATCTGCACATATTCCTTACCGGTAATTAACTGTATATACCGTCAAAGAAGCACAATCTAATCAAACCAACACATTCAATCTCCGTAACTTAACATCTTTGCCCACGTCTATTTCCGAATTTAGATCCTGCTATTAGATAACGGTGCTGGTTTACTGTGCCACTGACTTTGCCTTATCAGATAACATAATCACGTCTCCAAACGTTTCTGGCTCAGTAGTAGAGCGTTCACCTCCGATGCTTGGGGTCCCTGGTTCGATCCCAGCTCGCGCCGTGTGGACTTTGTGGAGGACAAACATCGTGCTCATGGGTTTTCTAGGAGTTCTCCCGTTTCCTCCCACTTTCTTCACTCCAGCATTTTCGCTCAGTTCTCATTATCACCGTCTCCTTTAGCCTAACCGGCATAACCGTGGGACGTTAAACTTAAAGATTTCATTTCATTTTCTGCAAACATTTCGTCGTTGTCAACAATGGTTTCAAACCACTCGGATTACTCCAATCTATAATCTTCCAGTTTGCTTTGCTCACGCCATCCACATAAGAGAGTAAAAATAAAACCATTATCGGAATGCAATGTGATACCAGAACTTCAAATACTAAATTGTAACACTGTCGAAAATATGGCGTTTCGGTCAATCCATTTGAGAATTATTCACAATTAGTGTTTATATTTCCTTGAACCACTCTGTATATTAATGAAAAACGTAAAGCTGATGTCAATAGACCGTATTGTGCCCTTCTAGTATTATACTTTCCAGTATTAGATTGTGATTTTCTGGTCGTAGGGACTAATTTTCTCACCTGCTTTAAATTCCATAATTAATATCACGCAAGCGTCTATGGCAAATACTTCAGTTGAGTTTCAAATGGTTATGAAGGTAAAAGATGATAAACCATTTGCTATTGCAATAGATTCATTGTGTGCTGTATCTGAATCTTTAATAATAGAACGTGTAATAGTATGTTTGAAACAATGAGTCAGACTCATTTGATATATCCAATTCGCAAATACTATTTCGTGTGTGCTAATGTTTGTGAAATGAAACACATGTATTGTGCAAACTGCAAATGAATATTACAGAAAGTACTAATTAGAATTTAAGAAATAGTATAATCAGAAACCTTTAATACAATATAATATTTAAGATAAAAAAATGTTTTAAATAAAGAAATTATCTTCTATTACTTTTGACATCTATACTTTGCCTACTGACATTTTGAAGACGGAATAATATTTACTCATAACTGAATATTGTTCTCGATTCTCAGTAGAAGTTTGGAAGTCACGTGAAGTTAGCTCAACCACATTGTACAAATACAAACAATTTTATGTCAAGATTTAGTGCTTAATTAGTGCTCAAGACCGCAGAATTAGTGCTCAATTTGTTTTCGAGATATATTGATTACTAAGATGGTTGGGCCAACTTCACGCTTTCTAAAAGTTGTTTCAAAATTCAAATTAAACTTTGTAGGTAATTAGAGCTTAATTAGTGATCTTCATCCCACATGATCCCAGAATTAGTGTTCAACAAATAAGAGCATGCGGGGCATATTTACGTTTGAGATAAATGTGAATATTGTCCAACTACTTAGAAGAGAATGAAAATTTCTTATGTCAGGAATTAGTACTTGATTTTTGCTTTCAATCCCGCAAAGTCCCAGAGTTTTTGTTTAATAAGGAAGTACATATGAGAAATATTTATTTTTGGGGTATATATGACGTTTTCCCACTTAGTAGAAAATTGAAATTTTCAAGTCAAGACTTAATGTGTAATTAATGCCTTCAATCGCACATGATGCCAGAGTGCTCAATAAAAAAGGGTATATGTTTGGGTTAAATGTGAAATTGGCCCATCCGCTTAGAAGAAAATAAAAAAATCACGTCAAGCTTTAGTGCCTAATTTGTGCTTTCAATCCCGCATTATCCCAGAATTTGTGCTCAGTAAATAGGGGTATAAGTGTCACATTTATATTTATGATGAATGTGATGTTGACTGAATCAGTTACAAGATTATTAAAATTTTGCACGGCAGGTGTTAATGCCAAATTAGTGCTTTCTTTCCCAGATAGACCTCGAATTAGTTCTTAACAAATAAATTTTTGCAGGGTATATTTAGTATTTTTGGAACATGTGTGTATTTTACCCAGCTAATTTTCGAAAAAAAGATAATATAAGTTTTTTTCAGGATTTAGTATTTTTTAGAACTCATTTGACGTCCTTAGAATTAGCGCTCAGGAAGTAAGAGTTTATGGGGCATATTTAAGGTTTGGACTTAAGTACAATTGGCCCCAATGTTGTGATAAAAATTGGGAATTTTCTTTAGAATTTTGTACTGAATTGGACCGAGGTGTTTTGCTAAAATAATGAGGTTGTAATCGAAATAGCTTTGTTTCAAATATTGATTTGTAAGTTGTTTGTGCAATTTGTCATGTTTAATGAGGCATCAAAATAAATTACACTTCACTTTGCATACGAGAACTTATAGTTTCACTCCAGGTCCATTTCTTGAATTCTACTGAACGAATCTGAACGATTTGGAGGCCAAGTAGCCCATCGTCTGAGGAATAAATCTCGGTGTCCATTTAGTCGTAGTGCGACATCTTCAAATTTGGATTTTAACTAGCTCAGCATTTTTTCCAGTTTTTGTATCTTTTAGTACCACCAAGAAAAGATTTTGTACCATTCAAATAAACGAGGGAGGACTATTTCTAAATATTGAACACTTCGATCACCTTGAGTGCAACGTTTTCAACTTCGAAATTTTACTTGACAAGAATTTTTTACTATTTTTTTTACCTCTTCGTTCCACGAAGAAACAAAATTATACCATTCAAATAAACGAGGTTCAGCCATTTCAAAATTTTTAGAGTTGATTTAGTAGTAGTGCGACATCTTCAAATTTGAATTTTAACTAGCTCATATCTTTGTACTTTTTTTTGTACCTTTTCTGTAGCAAGCAAAAAAAAAAAAAAAAAAAAAAACTGTACCATTCAAATAATCGTGAGAGGGCCATTTCAAAACTTGGGCTGCATTTAGTTGTCGTCTTCAAATTCGAATTTTGTTTCTTCGTGGAACGAAAAGTTACAAAAAATAGTACAAACTCCTGGTGTTGTAAAATTTTGATTTTGAAGACGTCGCATTGAAGATGATCGAAGTGGCCACACCACCTTAGTAATCAATATATCTCGAGAATAAATTGAGCACTAACTCTGGTACCATGGGGGATTGAAAGCGCTAATGAGGCACTAATTCGTGACATGAAAGTTTTCGATTTCTTTTTAAGTGGTTGGACCAATTTCACATTTACCCCAAACATACATATGCCCCGTATGCCCTTATTTATTGAGCACTAATTCTGGGATCATGTGGGATGAAGAGCACTAATTAAGCACTAATTACCTATACAGTTTAATTTGAATTTTGAAACAACTTTTAGAAAGCGTGAAGTTGGACCAACGATTTTAGTAATCAATACATCTCGAGAATAAATTGAGCACTAATACTAGGATCATGTGGGATTGAAGGCACTAATTCGTGATATGAAAATGTTTGATTTCTTTCGAAGTTTTAGCCAACTTCACATTTTCCCCAAATATACATATGCCTCGTATGCCCTTCTTTATTGAGCACTAATTCTGGGACCACGTGGAATGAAGAGCACTAATAAGCACTAATTACCTTTTCAATTTAATTCGAATTTTGGAACTTTTAGAAAGCGTGAAGTAGACCCAACCATCTTAGTAGTCAAAATATCTTGAGTATAAATTGAGCACTAATTCGGTCAATATGTTATTGAAAGCATCAATTAAGCACTAATTCGTGACATGAAAATATTTGATTTCTTTCGAAGTGGTTGGCTAACTTCACAGTTACCCCAAACATACTTATGCCCCGTATGCCCTTATTTATTTTGCACTAATTCTGGGACCATGTGGGATGAAGAGTACTATCTAAGCACTAATTACCTATACAGTTTAATTTGAATTTTGAAACATCTTTTAGAAAGCGTGAAGTTGGTCCAACCATCTTAGTAATCAATATATATCCAAAATAAATTGAGCACTAATTCTGCGGTCTTGAGCACTAATAAGCACTAATTTATTTAATTTCTTTTAATGACTGTATATTAACTTACTGTTTGGTACAGTGATGGATTGAGTCAGAATCCTTGTGACTCAGAAAACCTGAAAGTAGTTAGATCAGTGATTCCTTACATTCGTTTAAACGCAGAAACAACGAAACATCATTATACGGCTATATATGGAGAGTGTGTGTATAGTTCAAAACGTAGCTCTAATAATTATGATTCTTCCTTTCTTTTCTAAAAGAAAAAGAAACGTTTGCTCCTTTATCTTTCTCTTATCCATCGAATGTAAATGGGTTATTGTTTATCCCCGTGATACATGTAGAGTTATCACAAATTACTGAAAACATTATGGGATTGATAGACCTAATTTCAGAAATATTGAATTAATTATTTCTTAATCAAATATTTTTAAAATTTAATTTTGAATTTCAGGATGAGACAATCTCCCACTCTCTTCGTCGGTTCCCTTTTTTAACGGTATCATCAAATTTCCTAAATTTTCAGATGATATTTCAGATCTCAACCTTCACTAGCTAAATACGTTATTGAACTTAATGTTACTATTAATATAGTATTTGATATATTTCTTCCTTAATCAAACTAGCAACAATATCTCCGACCCTGCCAGTACAATACCGCCTGTTGGTTACTTTAGATATGACTAAAAAATTAATAGGTGGGACATGTCCCCTTCGCCCCCTCTAACGATGCTTGTGGTCATGATCTTGACAAGTAAATGAAATAAAGTGAAATGTTTAAATAATCTTCAAGTATTTGAGTTATTTCGTTTCCGAGATAAAATAAGACAGTTGGTGAATAGTTGATGAAATGAGAAAATGTAGGAAGCGTATAATTCAAGAAACTGATCACAGACACGAAATTATCCATCACTAACTCACGTTGCTTGTTTTCGAATTAGAAATCCTTACTGAAGATCCAAGTGACATGAGAAAGCATCATTGTCAGGATTACCATATTTGTATGTGAAAAAAAAAAATGGTTCATTTAACTTGTATACCATAGCATGGTCTAGCTAATTCCAATTGTGCTAAAGCTCTTTCACCCCAGAAGTAATCTTCCTAACACTGAGCAATTACCTCTGTTAATCTTTTAATCGATGCCCCCATCCTAGCAAAATAATCTCCTGTATAAGGGAAATGAAAATAGAGCATACAGTGAACTTTAAAAAAAGTTAAATGTTGAGGGAACCGGAATACCACTAAAAGGTCAACAGACTTTGCGAAAGACAAAGGCTACGTAATCTGTGATTAATAACGGGTTTGTACACAATACAAGTATAATTATCCTTTCCATCTCTTTGTTTTACAATCTGTGGTTACGGGGCAATATGCTGGGCTATTATTAGTTAATATCAACAGTAACAGCAAATCAATATTAAGTTCAATGCTCCTTTTAGTATTTTTCAAGAGATCAAGAAGAATTGTAAATGCGGGAGAAGTACTAAAACATTCTATTGAACTATTAAAATACTCACTTTGGTGTTTATTCTGTACCAAAGTGAGTTCAGATAGGATGATAACTTATTGATTGAATTCTTGGATGGATGAATATTAAAAAGAACAGCTTGTGTTTTACAGTTTTATGGTCACCCAGTTTTGCCTTAGAACAATTACGATTTCGATGTTCTAACCAAACATACCTAGTTTCAAGGAAGCGACTGGTTTGGCTAGCGCCCATTGAGGTTCATACTATTGGATACAGTTTTAGTTTAGTTTGTGAATTGTCTGTTATGATCTTCATACTACGTTGCTTGTAGTTACATTCCTGATATTACAATTATTTATTTTTAGCTCCATATTGGTATAGTATACAATCTTCAGGTCATGGATGAAAAACGGGCATACATGTCTTAATAACAGAAATATAGTCAATAAAAAAGCAATGGAATGAAAGTTTGAAGAATCGAAGAGATCTCCAAGAGAACCCCTAGATACAGTGTTGTCTTCCTTAATGTTACATGCCGCACAAAGTATCCTCCCACAAATGACGAGCTATTGTCCGTAAGACATCACGTATCTCATAAATAACAGCGAACTACGCGGTGGCTGCAAAACAATATTTTTTGAAATGCTGGTTATTTATTTATGTAGTTACAAGGACAGGAAAAATTACGAAGACATAGTTCCCAGTCACCCCTGATTATAGTTAGTTTAATTGGGGTATAACGTTCCTTTTCAGTACTGCGGCTATATGAGGCAGGAACTAATGATTGAAACATGATCCAAACAAAACTGTCATATTTCTATCCGAAACTAGCAATCTTACACGAGGAATCGACTTCCTTCTCTGATTATAAGTCCGATGTAATAATACTGTACCGTAATGCTACAAAGTTGAGCGTTTTCTCACTTACTTACACTGAACAAGAATATTAGAATTAGGATTTAGATTTCTTGGCTCTCGGCATCTATGGCCATGTTAGCCCGTCACGTATGAGAGATTAATTTCCTCGGCGATCACACTATCTGAGGAAAGGGAAGGAAGGAAACAGCCTGGGAACTGTGTGTTAGGTACAATCCTGGCATTTCGTTGGTGTGAATAACGAAAATCCAGGAAAACCTCACTTGGGATGGCTATAACCCTTAAAGCTTTTACACTTTTTCTACTGAATGCCGCCACCAGAAATCGAACCCGGGACCGCTGGCACCAAAAACGAGAGTGTTAGTGACTGAACAACACAAGAAGACACATATTTGGATCAAGAAAATTCCCAAATTATTGTAGCAATTCCCCTATGAAGCACCTGATATTGTTGGTACTATAAGGTAACATCTTTTGATACTACAAAAAAGCTAGATTCTCTTTCTGACGATGAAAATTGAACCAAAATTACTCCGTTTTGTTATATATGATGTTGTTCTACCCATTTGTCGCTGCCTAGATCATATGATTATCCGTGGTTCGATTCTTGATGAAGATATTTGCTTCAGATACTAATTCAAGTGGTAGTTTTGATCCCACTTTCAACAATAGATTTCGTTTCATATTAGTTATGTGCTGAAAAGATTTGGTTTTATACTTCCAACCAAGGGGTATCGCCTATCCTAATTTTCAATTCATTTTTTCATTCATGATTCTTGACCCTTGTTGTTCATATTCCTACCTATGTTTTATACATAAGGGGAAGAAATTGACTACTTTACCTCTTTTCTATTGGTTTAGCGACTCAATCTAAATACAACAGAGAATGAGTGAACGATAATGTGCTAGCCTATGAACCGTTCCTTCTTCAATCCCAATGAGTTTTTGGTGAATAATATCATGTCCGTGGGTTTTCTCGGAGTTTTCTGTTTACTCCCTTATTCTCATTCCACCAATTCTATCATAGTTATTCATTTACAATACTCAACTGTCTCCTTTACCCTAAAGAGCATATTTGTTTAGTTGATATGGGGTTTAGTACACCTTTATAGCACCAAAGCTACATGGTATGTGACTATATCGATTAACGTGCAATTAGGAAAGAATCCTATTGGGATCGAACCTAGTGTTCCGCTCCAAAGAATTATATGCTGACCATATAATCACAAGAATACTCGAAAGAGCACGGGGACACGGTGGCTCAGTGGTGGAGCGATCACCTCAGGTGCATGGGGGTCTCTGGTTCGATCGCTCCAAATGAACTTTCTTGTGGACAAATACCGTGTATGAGGGTTTCCTCAGGGTTCTCCCGTTTTCTCCCACTTTCTTCATTCCACGATTGCATTCATTTCTCATCATCACTGCCTCCTTTAGGCTATGCTGCATAACCGCGGGACATTAAACTCAAAGATTTCATTTTATTTTTTTTTCGAAAGTGCATAATCGTGGGATATTAAAGATGTAAATATATAAGGAAATGAAATGTAGAGTTTTACGTCCCACGCATATGCCAGCTAATCTATAGGAGATGGTGATGATCAGAAATGAATGAAATGGTAGGATGAAGAAAGTGGAAGGAAACGGCAGACCGCCCAGGAAACCCACACACACGGTGTCTGTCCATCATATAGTTGACTTGACTCTAGCTGGGATCGAGTCAGGGACCCCATGCACCAGAGGTAAACGCTCTACCACTTAGCCACCGTGGCCACGCTAAATATGTAAGGATAAATGCCTATAAGCTATCTTCGGAGAAACTCCCGTTTGAAGTTATACCAAATTTAGTTCATACCATCATTACTAAGATAAAATTTTGCGTAATTTCTCAAACATGATTGACAGTTAAATAGTTAGTGGTTGCCATTTCTCATGTTACACATCATTGTAATTTAAGTACGATTTTAATGTATGATTGATAGCCATTTGATGTAAGTTTAGTTCTTAGAAAAAGTCCTATGGTGTGTATTATAGTGAGATACGGTATCAGTTATATATTAACGTGTACCTGTTGAATAGAGTAGTATACGATACCTGAGTTCAGATTAGAAATATGAGTGCATCCACTTTTGCATGGAACACGCCAATGTTTCCGCTGTTTCCAATAATAAGCACATGGAGGTTCTGTTAGCTGATACATGCACTGTACTTGTTTCAGTAAAAGAAACAAAAAAGAAGGAAAGAAAGAAACAAAAAAGAAAGCTCCGTAAATCTCAGGGCACATGACAAAAATCAATATACGCGTATGTTTGGATGGAAGGTTAGCTTGCAACGAAACCAGGTTGAAAAGCTGAAAAGGCTGTGCTGCCACCTGTTGCACGAGGCTATCTGTTGTGAAAGAGATGTCTCCCGAAGTTGACGTTAATTACGGAGGGCGAAGGGACTCAAAATGAAAAAAAAAAAAAAAATAATGCGGTTCCCATTCTTCGAGGAAATGAACCCATCAACTTCCATAATAAAGCCAATTTCTCTTCCAACTTCTATTATAAACGGATACAGATAAGCTTTGAACATCAAGGTGACTTCTAGTCATTTATAAAGATGAACATTTCTTTTCGTACTTTTCGTTTTCGAGTGAAGAGCGCTGCCACACTGGCGGAAGTTTCTTGTTCAAGTTAATTAATTTCCAGACACAGAATCAATTAATTAGTGAAGTTTAACGGGATCTTAGCAGTGATGAGTCTCAATCTTGTACGAGAAATTTGAAGGTGCAGAATATGTGAGTATCTCATATTGAGTAATTTACGTTTAAAGTTATTGTGATCGTATGTCGTACCGAGAGAGGATTTAAATGTAATTGCAATCCTTAAATTGATTGTGTACTACATTAGACCTACTTGCTTGCACTTATTACAAGCTACATTTTGTTTCATTCTTTGATAAAGTGGGCAGACCTATGTGCTATATCAAAGGACCAGTGGCGTAGGAATAGGGTAGGCAGGATAGGTATTGCCTGCGGGAGCAAGGCATTTTGGTATATTAGGGGGGGGGCAGGTTTTTAATAAAAAAGAAGCAAACTATATATATGGAGCGGTAAGTTTTCGCGGACTTCATTTCCGAACATGGTAAGAATAAAAATCCCAGCTCACTTCGCTCGCAGTTTATTACATTTGCATATCAAATTATCGGCATTATTGTAAACTCGTCGAGGTTATAGTATTGTCTGGTTAAGAATCCTCCTGTATTAATGCGATATCAGTCCTATATTAGGTGTACTGAACTTGTTAAATAAAATTCCCCTGTGCAACATGCTTTCAACAATAATGGACTTAAAAGATCTGGATTAAAACGATTTAAAAAGTGTTGTCATGATTATGATGTGCACCACTATTGTCACGTGCCGCGGCTCACAGAACCAAGCATAAGCACTAAAGGTCGGGAAACCGGGCAACTGCCAGGGGCTATCAAACGAGAACTCAACAATAAATTTTCAAACGTATTTTTTTAAATATCACTTTAATAAAATGTAAAATATAGGCTAGGACTAGGGGGCGCCAAAAAGAAACTTTGGCCGAGTGAAAATTTTGATTTCGTCCGCTCCTGATACTGACTAAGACGACGTAATGTTAAATGAATGAGGAGGATACTTAACTATATATGGCTCTAATCTCAACATAATTGTAGATTAATAATTAGCTGATGTTTTTAAAATACCGATTGTAATATTACTTACAGTATTTTTGTAGACATGATGACTTTTTTTTCAATTAGCGAACTTTTAGCTCTGTTTTAGCAGAAAGAAAAATCTCATGTTAGCAACACTGCCCAAAGCTAGACAAATTTGGGATGTGGCGCGTACGCATAAGTTATAGATTGTCACGTATTGGCCTATTCGATGGGTAACGGGGGCACCACTAGAGATTTTGCATAAGGGCGACACAGGCCATTATTACGCCACTGCAAATGACCCTTATAGTATCTCTAATTATGAAAAACTTATTTCTTTTCAAAATGGTTGCGGTTCTCCCCGTTAGTATAGTGTGAAGCGCACGTGCCTTTGGTGCGTTTGGTCTCACATTTGATTCTTGGTGAGAGTGCCTTGAAATTCTAACACATTACGGAAATTCTGCCTTAAAGTATGGGTCCAAATCTTATATATCCACAATGGTAAAATGTATGATACTTTTTAATAAACACACTGAGGAAACCAAAAGGTATGCTACGTGCTTAAAAACGTATGTTACATGTGTAAATGCTGTAATTTTTTGGTTTAACGTACAGCAAACGAATAACTGAAAAAAATATATTTTATACTTTCTGTCTGTGTAAGTGTTCCGAATAAACGTACATTCGGTAAGAGTGAAAGAACTATATATAGGCAGTCAGGATATCACATACAGATAGACATAATACTGTTAGATGTCAGACATCCTGCAACGGCAACATGTAACATCTAAGGACAGGGCGTATGTAGTATATGATTAATGTATTATCTGTACTGATTTCTGTAGTAAACATGAGGATTCCGTATATTTGCACAATAAATCGTTTTCCGGATAATGGATTTTTCTCAGTGCAAGGAATCGAAGATGCAGCGTTGCTATACATATGAGGAAAGAATTACTATACATATTTAATGATCCCTAAAATATATAATTACTTACCATTTCTTATTAAGGGGATTTTACTATGTTAAATTTCCTTATTCTATTTTTCAATCATGAATTACGTCACCACATAAAGTTATTAATAAAATATATCATTAAGGCATCTGAATAATCTCGAAGATGAGAAATCGTTTAGTCTTTCTCTCTATTTTTCCCGAGGCGTGCGGCACATCAGGAATGGAGGGTTTAATTCTGGTACGTGGGGTTCCTGGTTCGATTCCATATAGTGCCAAGTGGACATTTGTGGTTGACAAACATCGTGCGCATGGGTCTTCTCGGGGTTCTTCCATTTCCAACCAATTTCTTCACTTCATTATTTTGACTCATTCTCATCATCACCGTCACCTTTTGCCTACACATCACAAGCGTGGGACGTAAGACTGGATGATTTCATTTCATTTTTGGCCATTTATCTAAATGAAAATCAAAATTTAGATTTGTTTCTGGCAACTGAGTAGCAGATGCATTTCTTCTTGTACCTTAAACTGCCTTTTCTTTCCTTCAAGTAACGATCCTGATTCTCACTGGGTGATGCTTATCCTGCTTTTTTTTCTTATCATTGGAAGAATATTCCTGAATCCGTTACTGTTGTGCTTGTCATGTATTATCAGAGACGGAGGTGAACACTGACTACCCAGATGAACCACTTCCTGTATTCCTAATGGAAATTCAAATCATTCCCACAATGCAACGGAAGTGAATCTGCGACACTAACGGCTAGAGTTGTAACTAACTGCATCGTCTGCTACTGGCAGTAGTTAAGTATATCATTGGCTAATTCTATCAGACTCAAGCGCTCTGAATGATTTGATTCGTTCTTGATTTTAGTAGTTCGTAGTACCCAATTTCTTTCAGTGGCGGCGCCACAGCCTCCAGAGTTTCAGCAGGAAGAGCAGCTGAAACCTCTACGGCGAAAGTACAAAACATCGAAACTCTACAAAACCAAACTTTTCAGGAGAGCGAAAAAGCCGTTTTGTTTTTACGAGGGTGTTTACTAAAATTCCAAAATGAAATTTCGTGACTTTTTCGTGACCTTTTCCTTCCCAAACCTTAACATTTAGTAACATTTTCAAGAGCGAATTTGGGTGCTAATTGGGCCGAATTTTCATGCGTGCGATAAAAGTGTGATTTGTTTGCGATTTGGTAGCATCTTAAGCCGACCAAAGACATTTTTTGTGGTGAATTTGGACGTTTTATAGAACAAAATTTTCCAGTCTATACATATATTTGCACAGATAAAAAAATTCGTGACCCAAAAGCTAAATTTCTTGACTTTCATGACCATTTTCAGATTTCGTGACTTTTGCATGACTTTCGTGACCGATAGACACCCTGTTCTCTTATACGAGATACGAGGTTTTAAAACTTATTTTTTCACGTTTTCTATTGGGTTTTCGTTTACGAGCTTTCGTACACATGCAACCAAAATCTAAAATTCCATAAAAAATGGAGATACGAGGTTTTGCACTTTCGCCATCGTTATACTACTTTATGGGCGTAAAGTTCTGGAAATCCCAAATAATACATTCAAGACTTAGTTACATAACAAACGAAACTTATTGTAGTAGATTCTGACTTAGACACATCAGCTTGTTCTTATAACTGTGCCCATCTTTTTACACACAGGTTTAATGGTGTAAGATGAAATTACATACGTATAGTCTGGATACCCTTCGAATCGAAAGCAAAGTTACAATTGAATTAAACAAAGTGGTAATTTGTTTGATATCTGATTCTGTGGCTGTCTTCATGAACATTTGTATTTGTTGGACGTGACATCTGTTTTCAATTTTTTCTTAATTTGATTTTTATTCTCCCGTTTTACTGTTCAGTTATTGTATTCCCCTAGTGAGTTGAGTTTCTTCTGGCTGGTTCTTCCCTTAAAACATGTTTTTCTTTTTCTAAAGTTACGAGTCAGTTGACACTTTTGGAGTTCGTGCATACTGATTAAGACAAGATTTTTTTTTTATACGAGATCAAAATGGGGAGAGTCAGGAAGTTCTTCGAACTTGTATAACATAGTTGGTAGCATTCCGACTGGTAGAATGCGTACCTACAACACTATCAACATCATCTAACAACGTATATTATTAGGAGAACACCTGAACTTCAAGGGCGCCGATCCTGGGGGGCCGGGGGGCTCGAGGCCCATAGCTCATGTGGGCCCCTATTGTATTTATGAATATAGAATATTTGGCATAATTTGAATGCGATTTGTCTTAAAATCCTCATATATATACGTTCTGCATCTAAATGGGTCCACCAAATTTACAGAGAAATTGGCGCCCTTGCTGAACTTATGTATTATCTGTAAATTACCTTTGGTGGCAATAGAGGTTGAAATAGGACATTTGAGGTCGTACTGACTGAATGATAGAGTGCTCTCGCCTGGTGCGTGAAATCCGTGGTTCGATATGAGCTCCAGCGTAATGAAATTTGTAGTAGACAAATACCGTGTGTGTGGTATTCTCGAGGTTCTCCCATTTCTTCTCACTGAATACCATCTTCCCTAGTCTCGGTGCATGATCCTGAGACGTTAAACTAAAATACATTTTAATTGTTTTGCATCGGCTGTGTTGGGCCGTTATCTCAGATAAGGCATATTAACTTGTAAAATGTTATATCTTGTGAGCATAGACGGGCCATATGGTTGAATCGATCTTACGCTGTGATCCTTCCGATAATACAATATATTTTCTAGATTAATTATGTTTTCTCCGGTTTTGATTGAGAGCTACATGTAGACATAGTCTTCCGCAGCAGGAGTAATGTGAGGCAGTTGGTCCTATCTGAATATTTGTAAGGTGTACAGTTGTTGGAACGCAGGCCGGTACCCAGCCCAAAAGTGTAGGCGGCCCCGGCTAAAGTTAGGGGAGCCCGATCCAACATATTATAGTTCATCACCATATTATAGTTCATTTGCAAGGCTAACGTGAAAATTTTAGGGGGGCAGCAAAACTTTAGTGAGGCCGGTCCTCTAGACCCCCTCGATACGGGCCTGGTTGGAAGTAGATGTCGTCATACTAATTTACTTATGAGTCAGTTGAAACTTTTAGCTTTATATTAGGTAATATAAAACAATAGTTTATTTACTGTAGATAATAAGAATATATGGGTAAATAACTGTTGCTTTGTATGAAATATTAAGTGCACAGGTGCATCAAAATACACGACAGTGTGTGTACACGACTGCTCTTCCGAGCCAGTCTTTAGCCTCCTTGGAAACATTCTTCTTTATTTATTTATCCCTTAACACACAAAGCGAGGTCCTCTAGGGACCCCAGAGGGTGATATTTGGTGATACTGCTGCAACTATAAGAACGAATTTATTCTCGATTTTTATATGTGCCCTGCATCCTTTTGGGATATCTGCTACATAAATAGATGAAAGAAAAAGTGAAAAAAAATGAGAAATTAAATAATACTTCTACTCTAGAAGACCCCAGCTTCCTTTTGGGATATCTGCTACATAAATAGATGAAAGAAAAAGTGAAAAAAATAAAATGAGAAATTAAATAATACTTGTACTCTAGAAGACCCCAGCTTCCTTTTCGGATATCTGCTACATAAGTAGATGAAGGAAAAAGTGAAAAAATAAGATGAGAAAAATAATACTTGTACTCTAGAAGACCCCAGCTTTCTTTTGGGATATCTGCTACATAAGTAGATGAAGGAAAAAGTGAAAAAAATAAGATGAGAAATTAAATAATACTTGTACTCTAGAAGACCCCAGCTTCCTTTTGGGATATCTGCTACATAAGTAGATGAAAGAAAAACTGAAAAAAATAAGATGAGAAAAATAATACTTGTACTCTAGAAGACCCCAGCTTCCTTTTGGGATATCTGCTACATATGTAAATGAAAGAAGAAGTGAAAAAAATAAGATGAGAAATTAAATAATACTTGTACCCTAGAAGACCCCAGCTTCCTTTTGGGATATCTGCTACATAAGTAGATGAAAGAAAAAGTGAAAAAATAAGATAAGAAAAATAATATTTGTACTCTAGAAGACCCCAGCTTCCTTTTGGGATATCTGCTACATAAGTAGATGAAAGAAAAAGTGAAGAAAACAAGATGAGAAATTAAATAATACTTGTACTCTAGAAGACCCCAGCTTCCTTTTGGGATATCTGCTACATAAGTAGATGAAGGAAAAAGTGAAAAAATAAGATAAGAAAAATAATATTTGTACTCTAGAAGACCCCAGCTTCCTTTTGGGATATCTGCTACATAAGTAGATGAAAGAAAAAGTGAAGAAAACAAGATGAGAAATTAAATAATACTTGTACTCTAGAAGACCCCTGCTTCCTTTTGGGATATCTGCTACATAAGTAGATGAAGGAAAAAGTGAAAAAAATAAGATGAGAAATTAAATAATACTTGTACTCTAGATGACCCCAGCTTCCATTTGGGATATCTGCTACATATGTAGATGAAAGAAAAAGTGAAAAAAATAAGATGAGAAATTAAATAATACTTGTACTCAAGAAGGCCCCAGCTTCCTTTTGGGATATCTGCTACATAAGTAGATGAAAGAAAAAGTGAAAAAAATAAGATTAGAAATTAAATAACACTTGTACTCTAGAAGACCCCAGCTTCCTTTTGGGATATCTGCTACACAAGTAGATGAAAGAAAAAGTGAAAAAATAAGATGAGAAATTAAATAATACTTGTACTCTAGAAGACCCCAGCTTCCTTTTGGGATATCTGCTACATAAGTAGATGAAAGAAAAAGTGGGAAAAAATAAGATGAGAAATTAAATAATACTTGTACTCTAGCAGCACCCCAGCTTTCTTTTGGGATATCTGCTATATAAGTAGATGAAAGAAAAAGTGAAAAAAATAAGATGAGAAATTGAATAATACTTGTACTCTAGAAGACCCCAGCTTCCTTTTGGGATATCTGCTACATAAGTAGATGAAAGAAAAAGTGAAGAAAACAAGATAAGAAATTAAATAATACTTGTACTCTAGAAGACCCCAGCTTCCTTTTGGGATATCTGCTACATAAGTAGATGAAGGAAAAATTGAAAAAAATAAGATGAGAAATTAAATAATACTTGTACTCTAGAAGACCCCAGCTTCCATTTGGGATATCTGCTACATATGTAGATGAAAGAAAAAGTGAAAAAAATAAGATGAGAAATTAAATAATACTTGTACTCAAGAAGGCCCCAGCTTCCTTCTGGGATATCTGCTACATAAGTAGATGAAAGAAAAAGTGAAAAAAATAAGATTAGAAATTAAATAACACTTGTATTCTAGAAGACTCCTGCTTCCTTTTGGGATATCTGCTACACAAGTAGATGAAAGAAAAAGTGAAAAAATAAGATGAGAAATTAAATAATACTTGTACTCTAGAAGACCCCAGCTTCCTTTTGGGATATCTGCTACATAAGTAGATGAAAGAAAAAGTGGGAAAAAATAAGATGAGAAATTAAATAATACTTGTACTCTAGCAGCACCCCAGCTTTCTTTTGGGATATCTGCTATATAAGTAGATGAAAGAAAAAGTGAAAAAAATAAGATGAGAAATTGAATAATACTTGTACTCTAGAAGACCCCAGCTTTCTTTTGGGATATCTGCTACATATGTAGATGAAAGAAAAAGTGAAAAAAATAAGATGAGAAATTAAATAGTACTTGTACTCTAGAAGACCCCAGCTTCCTTTTGGGATATCTGCTACATAAGTAGATGAAAGAAAAAGTGAAAAAAAGATGAAAATTAAATAATACTTGTACTCTAGAAGACCCCAGCTTCCTTTTGGGATATCTGCTACATATGTAGATGAAAGAAAAAGTGAAGAAAACAAGATGAGAAATTAAATAATACTTGTACTCTAGAAGACCCCAGCTTCCTTTTGGGATATCTGCTACATATGTAGATGAAAGAAAAAGTGAAAAAAATAAGATGAGAAATTAAATAATACTTATACTGTAGAAGACCCCAGCTTCCTTTTGGGATATCTGCTACATAATTAGATGAAAGAAAAAGTGAAAAAAAGATGAAAATTAAATAATACTTGTACTCTAGAAGACCCCAGCTTCCTTTTGGGATATCTGCTACATATGTAGATGAAAGAAAAAGTGAAAAATAATAAGATGAGAAATTAAATAATACTTGTACTCTAGAAGACCCCAGCTTCCTTTTGGGATATCTGCTACATATGTAGATGAAAGAAAAAGTGAAAAAATAAGATGAGAAATTAAATAATACTTGTACTCTAGAAGACCCCAGCTTCCTTTTGGGATATCTGCTACATAAGTAGATGAAAGAAAAAGTGAAAAAAATAAGATGAAAATTAAATAATACTTGTACTCTAGAAGACCCCAGCTTCCTTTTGGTATATCTGCTACATATATAGATGAAAGAAAAAGTGAAAAAAAATAAGATGAGAAATTAAATAATACTTGTACTCTAGAAGACCCCAGCTTCCTTTTGGGATATCTGCTACATATGTAGATGAAAGAAAAAGTGAAAAATAATAAGATGAGAAATTAAATAATACTTGTACTCTAGAAGACCCCAGCTTCCTTCTGGGATATCTGCTACATAAGTAGATGAAAGAAAAAGTGAAAAAAATAAGATGAAAATTAAATAATACTTGTACTCTAGAAGACCCCAGCTACCTTTTGGGATATCTGCTACATAAGTAGATGAAAGAAAAAGTGAAAAAAATAAGATGAGAAATTAAATAATACTTGTACTCAAGAAGACCCCAGCTTCCTTTTGGGATATCTGCTACATGAGTAGATGAAAGAAAAAGTGAAAAAATAAGGTGAAAAATTAAATAATACTTGTACTCTAGAAGACCCCAGCTTCCTTTTGGGATATCTGCTACATAAGTAGATGAAAGAAAAAGTGAAAAAAATAAGATGAGAAATTAAATAATACTTGTACTCTAGAAGACCCCAGCTTTCTTTTGGGATATCTGCTACATAAGTAGATGAAAGAAAAAGTGAAAAAATAAGATCAGAAATTAAATAATACTTGTATTCTAGAAGACCCCAGCTTTCTTTTGGGATATCTGCTACATAAGTAGATGAAAGAAAAAGTGAAAAAAATAAGGTGAAAAATTAAATAATACTTGTACTTTAGAAGACCCCAGCTTCCTTTTGGGATATCTGCTACATAAGTAGATGAAAGAAAAAGTGAAAAAAATAAGATGAAAAATTAAATAATACTTGTACTCTAGAAGATCCCAGCTTCCTTTTGGTATATCTGCTACATAAGTAGATGAAAGAAAAAGTGAGAAAAATAAGATGAGAAATTAAATAATACTTGTACTCTAGAAGACCCCAGCTTGGTAAATAACGTTGACGATTTAGGCTTGGTGAGTTTAGGGTTATTCTTCTTTATTTATATTATTCTTTATTTATATTATTCTTTATTTATATTATTCTTTATTTATATGTATCAATATTCTTCTTTATGAATGAATGATGGTGTAACCATTAATTTATTTTTCATTGTGAGATAGTTACGTTGCAGTTTCATTTCAACTTTGCTTGTTCAGATTTAGATTTCGTCTTCTTTCTTATTTTCCATTTCCACATGCTAAACACCACTTTCATATGCGTCTTCGTGGTATTTCGAATAAAATCCAATCTCTCTGTCAAACAATCAAAAGGAATGATTTATATATACTATAATGCAGGCTAATGATTATGTTTATTTGAAATAGAAATAAAATCATCTGAATCATGCTCGTGAAGTTAATCGGAATAAAAGCCACTTCATCAGTAAAATACAATTTCAATTTTTCATAATAGTAGAATTTATTTACTCCTACTAGAGCTTAGAAGTTCATAATATTGACAAAACGGTTTCTTCTTTTTTTTTTTGTTTTAGTAATATCGTAACTGACTTCACACACGTAACTCATTTCCGCTTTTAGTACTCTGAAAAGTTGCAATACAACTCCTGTGCTGTTATGCAACCAAAATCACGCTAAAGAATGTGCGGTTGCCTGTAACCATGTTACATACCGTAATTAACCCAGCGTTGGGTCTAGGATGTTTCGGTGTAGGGCGTTTTGGTGTAGGATGTTTCGGTGTAGGATGTTTCGATGTAGGACGTTTAGGTGTACGGATTTTTCGGTGTACAGACGTTACGGTGTAAGGACGTTTCGGTGTAAGGACACTTGGCTGTAAAGGACGTTTCGGTGTATAGCCTAATATTTGATTGCATTAATCATATGCTTGTAATGAACAGTCATGAAGTGTCATAGTGTAGCCACTCTGCAATAGTGTAAACTGATTAACATTGTTATTGAGTCTCATTGTTATTGCTCAATTTCTTCGTAACATTGGCGTATTTTTTTCGTTTTTCTGACTTCATGTCCGCCAATTAACTTATTTGTTCCATTTGAACAGCACTAACAAGGACACTTACGGAAGTGTAATTTATTGATTTGAATGAAACTTTGCATACTTGGAGAATATCAAAAAATAATCGTCACGTAGTTTTTTAGTTTGGTAATGGTGCGGGTTTAAGGGGAGAAACCACCCTTTGAACGTTAGAGGTGGCCTCCAAGCATAAACAGAAAATAATTATTAAAATAGAAGATTAAATGATACAGCCAGCTTACTGCCAAGGGGTTTCAGGACAGGTGATTCAGAACCTGACGTTAAAATTACAAAATTCAAATTGGCGGATCCAATTCGATGATTACAATTACAAATAGTCTTCTGGTTTGAAATGTTCTGCAGTTAGCCAAGAACACTTATAATTGGCAGGGACTACTAAGAGAAGGTACAGACTGATTTGAACCCCTTTCTGTACTTATTTTAACAGGACGTTTGAATAAATCTATAGCCCAAAAAGTTAGAAGCCAGTGCCAATGCATTTGTCGCGAATGTGAAGCAACACGTGTTATTGGAGAAGAAAATATTTATAATTTGATCAATACGGTTTAATTTGGAAATGCAGACGGGACGTACTGTAGTGTTTACATGGATACAAACAGTAGAAAGTGTGACACAGTCAGTAAATTCTATGACTCGTAGCTACATCATACATCCTTTAATTTCTGCAAATAGTGTTTTGTTATCACCACTGTTCATTGTTTTGTAGGAAAACAATGGAACATTTGCTCTTATAGTCCAACACAACCTCTTTAAATTTGAAAATATCCTTGTGAAAGCGTCAAATCCGGGACAATTAACATCAAGTTGTGTGAGATCATGGTTCCAAGAGATTTTGCTTCAAGCGTCTAATGCAAAGTCCATTTTGTTATTAGCTTCGTGGAGTGGTCACAATTCATCAATTTTGAACCTATTTTAAGAACAAAAGAGTAACTCATAATTGAAACCATTTCTGCAGGAACAACTGGTAGGATTCAGCCTCTTCTTGTCTTCTTTAGGCAGTTAAAAATTTTCTTGAGACTTTTTTTCTGACACTGTCCTCTACAATTATAACATGAATTTATATCTCCGTAATAATATAATTAAGATCCCAACACAGATTCATAATTAGTTTTCTTCTCCTAGATTTGCTAATCGTATTGGGTCTGCATGATATAAAAGCGGTTATTTGGAAGAAAAACCACCTGTGTTTGAAAATTTCCTTTCAAAGATTGTGCAGTATTTTGCGATTTGTGCACAGTTATTGGCGTAATAAGGTGTGTGTGGTGTACACAATGTTTATGCATCACACATTTTTTTACTATATATCATTACCATAAAACGTTTTCTCAATCAATTCATAATTATAACATTTGAGGATATAAGAAGGTCTGACATAGAGTGAAGCGAGGGGACTCACTATAAATAAGTAACCCCTCTCAATTACAGCAGCATTTAATTTTTATTTTATTTATTAATTTATATTTTCTACTTCATGAATTTATTTCTCCTTAACGAATAATTTTCAATTTGAAGAGTGGGCGTTTCGGTGAAAACATTGGAACTTTTACACCGAACCAGCCTCACACCTAAACGTCCTTACACCGAGACATCCGTACACCGAAACGTCCTACACCGAAACGCCCTGCACCAAAACGTCCTACACCGAAACAGCCGTATCCCTCCAGCATTCGTTGAGGTGTGTCATAGCCTAGCTCCCAAGATCATACGTTATATAAGATCCTGAAGAAATTTACATGGAATCATCGGGAAGGTAAATCTTCTAAACAACGCTAGAACATCAAAATCTGTGCGCACACACACACACACACATACATACATACATATATATATATATATATATATATATATATATATATATATGAGTTGAGAAGTGCACAGCTGAAGATGGTACTTACAGTTCAGCAGAGGGTTCCTTATTGAAAATTGGTAAGTTGTTTGCTCATGAATTTCATGGTATCAAAGTGTGAGCAAAGAGTGCAATGCAACGATCAGACAGAAAATGGAGTCAGAGAGGACCTGTTTTAAACAAGGCAGAAAGCGTTCCAAAAAACGTTCCAAATTGTGGTCATTTACATTCATGTGGTCATTTAAGGGATACATGGTAGTCATTTTCAACATCTGCTATAAGCAGGTTAGCGAACTATTTCCTTTCCTATGCTGTGTTTCTTTTTACCCTGGAACTCTGTTCTCCGGGCCGCTTTTATTTGCCCCACCCTATATATATACATATATATAAACAGGTTGAATTGAAGTCGGTTAAAATACTTTTTAAACGATTAAAACAGTAAACAAAATTAGTTAACGTAAATACAATATTGTAGTATATGTAGGACCTAAATAATAATGAATGATAGTGTCTCTCGTAGATTATAATTCTCTTACTTAATGTCCCTGAATCTGAAGTATTCAATAAATTAACTTCATATAGCCTAACACCAGTAGTCCTGCATCTATAGACTTCATTGGGAATCTTTCCCTGAAAGAATGTGTGGCCCAGTAAATGTATAGCTAGCATCTAGGCTAGGATATCTAAAAAAATCGTAACTAATGAAGAAAATATCAAATATTGTAAACAAGTATATACATTTAAAATGGAATTACAATATTAAGTATCTTACTAAAGTTTTTTTAATCATATATATATATATATATATATATATATATATATATATATATATATATATATATGACGATACTTGAATTTCATCACTCTTTATTATATCTTTATTTGTATTTGTGGGCAGAAGTACTTTTAAATTATTATGCACAAGCTGCTCAAGAAAGAAAGAAGAAGAATATAGAGAAAAATATATATCGATATAATTTCCTTTCTAGTTGTCATAGCAAAGAGAAATAAATATATCATAATTGAGGATCCATCTTGTGTAAGCTACATGCACAATTTTTAAGAAGCGTATTTGTTTAATATTTTACGTGTAATAATAAACGGTAGTATCTAGATGCAGTGTGTAGATTGTTTTATGATGGTTTTTCGTAGCCTTGTAGCTACATAAATATATACGAACTGTGAGGACCCATATGATTTCGTCGTTTTATATAATTTGGTGGTTCTCGCCTCAGGATTGCTGTTATTATTTATGTATATATATATATATATATATATATATATATATATATATATATATATATATATATATATATATATATATATATATATATATATATGTATGTATGTATGTATGTATGTATATGTATAAGTATATTGTAGTGGATTAGTGCACTTTTATCTGTTTCTGAAGTTGGTAACACTGATTTTTTTCAAGAGTATACCCTCATAGAGTAAACAAATGTCTTTTGAAAGATCGTCTGCGTAATTTGGACATTATATTACTATCTTTAAAAAAAAATGTTCAAATTTTCTTTGCTTCAAGATGTAAAGAGTAGTATTTTCATGATTATAAATTAAAAGAAATTATATAACCTGCTCTCCGAATACGGAGAGTACTTCATAATCTTTCAGGAAATTTTGTAGCCAGATTCTTCTCATCTTCAGAATACAAGAACGATCTGCATACATTGTTTTTCACCTTATGAGACTTGCTCAAAGTGTTCATGTTAAATCTGCGGAAGATCTTTATTGAGTTTGGATCCAATATTAAACTTGACATCCTCTTACATAGTATGGATTAAAAAGGATGTTTAGATTAGTAGTAAAGATATGCCAAGTAAGCACACGCTGAAACATTCTTTCATTCTGTGCTCTCATATATTTCTAGAGTCAAATAAAAGTTACATCATTCAATAGAATAGATTTAGCTCTACTATAACAGAAAAAGAGTAATAACAGACTATCCTTTTAGATCTTCTCTAAGAACTTAAACGATATACTAAAGACACATTTTGTTATTACGTTAAATTCATTAATATGTCGAATATTGTACACACAACTTAACAAATGTAATATTTATTGGGCATGCGCTGAACAAAAATTATAGTTTGGATTTTCAAGCAGGTGGACAGATTGAAACTCGACTTTCCTTTAGCATTTAGTTAAAATATATTGTCTAAGTAAGGGATCATTCAATATTTCTCAGTATTGCAATGTAATACTGTTGTTATTAACTTTAACCTTTGGAGTTTCAAAAGTGATACATTGATAATGAAAATTGAATTAATTTTTCAGATTTATGTCCCATGAATTCGCCCTTTAGAGATGTTATCCATCATAAATTCGCATGGCCAGGAACCGAATAAGGGCCTCCTTCGTATCAGAGAGAGCGATGCATCACTGAGACAACATGCACCTCAATAAAGTGATAATAATATTACAGTTGGAATACTGGAGCCAGAAGACGGGATTATTAGCAGACAAAACACACACATACTAAGTTGTTTCTTTTAAGTTAAAAAAAATACCAGATGCCCATATTTACTAAGTTCCTAACATGTGCTTAATTATTTAGTTTCTATCATAAAAGAAATAATAACTTTATTATCTTATCAAATGATTAACGAGAATTCCTATAGTGAGGTTGAATCCACCCTCCTTTGGAGTTAAATGATGGAGACATTCCTTTTTGAAACATTTGTGAGACTTGATTGAGTGAGTATAGTTCCTTACTCGTTTGATGATGAATGGTGAAAACACGCTCTACTTGTATATATATAGGCGTCAAATATGTAACAATCTAGCCACAGAAAACGAAAGTAAATAACATGGAAACGTCTGACGTGTCGTACGCCAGAACTCACAGACATAGATATTTAAAACAGGCGAAAGTATAACTTTGATTTATGCACATAAGAGAAAATTGATGTAACATGTGACTAGAAGACAACATGACTATATCAAACGAAATGCTTACATGCACAAAACCAATAATCAAGAATTTAAAAAAAAATTATCGAAAGGGAGTGTTTTGTCACATTTACAATTCTTACCGGAAACTTAATACGTTTAAATGTATATTTAGAAGCGTGTGAAAAATCTTTAGCTGAAAATGAATAACATTCAGGTCAGTGCATGTAGTGTACAGTTCGTGCTCTGCTTCTGTGTTTTATTTTTTAAATGAAAAGCCAATGGTAATATATATTTCTGAGTTCTTTTCAAAAGTACATTTTGTTTCTTTAACTTAGTTCGGTTAGGTGAAGCTATTAAGCCATTGGAACTGGTTGGGGCAATGAGAAGAAACTTTATCAGATGAGGGAAGTCTTAGAGATTATAGTGGCAAAAAAAAAGAGAGAAGAGTGATGGAGTGAAGATGCTACAGTTGATGGATAATTTTAATACAAAAAAAATCCTACGTAGAGACCAAGAGGTTAGCTGAAGATCGTGCTGCATGGGAATTTGTCAGTATGCGTCAAGTGACTTGCCAATAATGGTAAGATGCGATGATGACGTACGTTCTATATATAACATGTACAAGCATAACATATACAACATTACATAACAAGCATACGAGCAAGCTATGTGTACAAGTATATATAACATAGCATAAGACTCTGATTGTTGTTAATTCAAAAAATCAGATCTTTCAGAAAAGTGTTTCTTATTATTCGGCTTTGATGGAAGAGTTTGGCAACTTACACTACATCGAGTTAAAAGTCATACTTTAAATAGTTAGTCCATGCCTAATATATTCTCCGTCCTGGGAAGGGACATTAACTCGAAGCAGTACCTTGTTTTCACATTTTTTAGCTTTCTAATTAATGCAAACAAGGCTGTTATAATGTGAAGATTCTAGCTACAAAATTTGTTAAAGAGATTGGGGTACATCTTTACATAGCCATATCTTTCAGATATAAGAATATTTCAACATTGTCATCTAAAAACTACTCTATTAAATTTCTAAAATACATTTTTTACATTCTTCAAAATTTTACAAAAGAGTAAGACTTAATATTACCAGGTATAACGTAACATTTTTAGTATTAACGAAGTCTTATAATCTAAAGAGACCAAAACGAGTATTACGATTAGGGATATTTTTTTAAAAAAAAAGATAGAAAAAATAATATTGTTTGTTGTAAATTATAGTTTCGCAAACCAGCATTTCTCAAAGTGTGACCCGTGAATAAACATAGAAGTTCAAATGAAATCTTTCAGTTTTACGTCCCACGTATTGTTGGGCATTCTAAAGGAGACGATGGTGATGAGGAATGAATGAAATAGTGGAATAAATAAAGTGGGAAGAAACGAGAAAACCTCTAGAAAACCCGCGCACACGGTATTTGTAACATCAGAAAATCCACTTGGCACGAGCTGGGACCAAATCAGGGACCCTATGAACCAGAGCTGAATGTTCCACCAGTGAGCCACCGCGTCCAACAAAAATGAATTAAATAGTTCACACTATAGAATAGTTGAGAATCTTAAGGAGCCTCATCACGGCGAAATTAAATTCCCCCAATTTTACAGCGATTATGTGATACATTCAAATAGATAAATGATAGTCGAAAAGTGGAACTAGAGCTCCCTAGACAATATTATTTTACATGAGATACCGTTATCACTGATCACTTATCTGCTTTCAATTTCCAGCCATTTAGAAAACCGGAATTTATTTTCGCGTTCCTAGATGGCTGCAAACGGAAAGGAACTAGGTGACTCGTAATAACGGTATCTCATGAAAAATAATATTGTCTATGACACTCTTGTTCCACATTTTGATTATCTTTTATCTATTTGAAGATATCACATAATTACTGTAAAATTAGCGATGTTTTGGTTTCGCAGTAATTAGGCCTCTTAATTAATAGATTATTCAATTTAATAAGCAAATAATATATAATTTATAATAGCTTATATCGATGTATTACAATACACGATTTAATATTCTTGAGAATTTTGATATGTGTTTCTTCTGTAAACACTAATTTATAATTAAAGGAATTTTAATTGGTACTACATAGTTAGAAATATAAATAATACTGGTATGTTAGAAATTATGCTGAAAAAATTAAGTAAAATATCTACACTTGATTTCGTAGGCGACTGGTGTAGGGTGGTCAGTAGAGCTTTCTGACTTAACAAAAGTTGTTCCCCCTTGAAAAAACTTTAAAAAAAGCTGTTATAACTTAGTTACGTTATACAATTACAATATTATCTTTTGTCTTTTGCATTATTTTCGAGAATGTAAAATTTGCAAGTCTTAAATCTGTACGTAAACTTTTGAGACATAAACATCAAGATAAGAATACTAAAATCACTAATAAAATCGGGCTGAATAATATCATTGAATAAATACTGTACGAATGACAGATTAACAGAAAGAGAAAAGCCCATTTCAGAGTTGCCAACAGTAAGGGTGTTATTTTTTCCTTCCTGTAGACGATTTCTTGTGACGCTGGATCTCCTTGCCCCCACAGACAGTGCCCCCGTTCTGTCCGAGGCCATCGATCTCTCAGCGGCGGTAACAGAGGATGACGAAGGGACTCAGGCAGCCGCAACGCAAAGTGTTCTCGGTAAGTGGTTCAAATGGACCCTTCTTTACTTTTGCTATATATTTCTTTTTTAAGATATATCTTTGTTTTCTTTTTGGTTTAAGTTCTTTTTTCTCTCTTTCTTTTATGTAACAGGTTCTACTTACTTCTGTAGGATGAAAACTTCTTGGAACCAAATTTCTTTTCTTCCCCCGTTTAACCTTATCTTTCTCTTTTACGAGTGTTTGGTTGCCTTGTTCCATTTTATCAGTCCAGTCGAGTTCCTTTTTCCTTTTTCATCCCCTTTTCTTCTAGGGAGAAGAGCAGGAATCCAATAGTTGGCTGATGATACGATATTGGGATTCGGTCCGGCTCGGTTTTCTTTAACTTATTATTATTAGTAACAATACAATAATAATAATTACTGTAACTAGTTGAAATGCCTGTTCTTCGAATTTACAAAATAGGTTTGAGAAATATCCTAAAAGTATATTTTATTATACACTAAAAATATGGAAATTGCCCTTAGTTTCTCCTTTAGAAGAAGAGTTTTCAAAATTCTGGGGCACATGCCCATTTACTTTTTACATGTCGAAAAGGAGTTTACATCACGACTTTTATCTCCCTTCCTTGAGAGGATTTGTGTGATGCTATATTTGTGGCATTCATTTTATAAACCCTGACCCCTCATTAGAATATGTGAATTAATGTACGAAACAAGACAAAAGTCCAGCTCAGCTCACGTGATAACTACAGTAAATCCAAATTATCCGAAATAATGAATTTTGGATTCAATCAAGATATACAGAAATCTCGATTATTTGGGCAATCATAAAAAAAATATATGATGATGTGAAATAAAATTGTTTCTTATACAAGTTTTGCTTAATAAAAGTTTTGCCTCATCGATTCTACCTGCTTTTCTGTGGCGTCTTATGCTCTAACAGCCAAAGAAGAACGTAGTTAGGATTGCTGAAACGAACAATCGAAATACAAGCCTGTACTTTCGGACTATTTATCACAAACAAGGACAATGATGACCCATACAAGTGCAACTGAATTTTCCCTTGACTTTTTATAACAAAAGCCTCAACAAAATGGAAAGATCTGGTTCGAAGATCTGAGAATTCGGAAGGCAAGAAGTAATGTAGGATGTGAAATTCAAATTCAATCCAAGTCGTAGAAGTTGAAAAAGAAATCGTGGAAACAATCATAAACACCAAATTCAATTTAACTTATTATTCATTAATATTAACTTAATTATATCCTAACCTAGCATGGGAAGAATTTTCGAGGAATCAATCAATGAACACCGATTTATTATATACTGTTAATGAGTCCAAATGTCATTCAATAATAGAATATAAAAAATTATAGTATTTCTTGTTTGTCAGTCTTGTAATTCAATAGAGAAATAAAACATACCTCAAAAGAACTAAAAAACGAAAGAAAATCTGTTATTATTTCGTTGTTTGTACTGATATCACTATCTACTATTACGACGCAAAAATGTCATGAGTATCTTGATCAGTTTATGTTGAAATTCTAATGAGTGGAAAACTCGTGAATATTTAAATTGCTATACCAGTAGCCCGTGCTTATCAGTGTCTCAGAGCATAAATGTATTACTAAAGGCAATTCTAGCTACTACGCAGAGCGGACAACATTAATGACAGGAAAGTAAATGAGGATAAATGTAGAAATAATAAAATCGATGAAAATCGATTGATATACCATGTATTAAAATATAGAATATGGAAATTGTTGAAATATCGATTTCTAGAATTCTAATTAAACATTTGTTTAAACATTGGTTTCAATATTAATTTCAAGGAAATGATATATTTACAAACGGATACATGCGGATAGCATTTAAAAATGATCTTAATTTTTTAATATGTTACTATAATTATATTACAAAATAAATGGTTTTATTTCGTCATATAAGTCCGCATATTTGGCGATGCCGTTCTGTAGTGAATGACTGAAGTTTGCGTAATTGGAAAAAATGAAATGAAATCTTTGAGGTTTACGTCCCACGGTTATGCCGGGTAGGCTAAAGGAGACGGTGATGATGAGAAATGAGTGAAATGGTGGCATGAAGAAAGTGGGAGGAAACGAGAGAACCCCGAGGAAACCCACGAGCACGGTGTTTGTCCACCACAAAGTCCACACGGCGCGAGCTGGGATCGAACCAAGGACCCCACGCACTGGATGTGAACCCTCTACCACTGAGCCACTGCGCCCCCAATTTTGCTTAATTGGAGTTATTCTGTATATTCCAAATTACTTTCAAGCGGTTCAGCCGTTTTCCCGTTGATTCGATTAGGAATAAAATCACTTTCATTTTTATTTTTAGATAGAATCCAAAACCTCTTAGAACCTTACAATCTGAATCACTATGTACGAGTACTTAATATATAGTCTTTCGGATAAAATATAAAATACACTATTATAAAAAAACACAGAACATTGCTAAAATTTGCAGTTCTTCGAGGAAGTGACGAGTTTTACCTCTCATTTCTTAGCTCAACGTTCAGTGCTAGCAATAGTGGTAGTTTAGTAGCATGAGAGTTACAGAATAATTCAGAAACAAGCATAACATGAGAAGCGGGTTCACAATTTGAAAAATTAATGCAGCAAGGGAATAGGAGGAAAGAATGAAGCAGAACGTGAAATGAATGATGAAGAGATTGAGGTTGCTTGAAACGGGGAGAGGATGCAGAAAGAAGGAACAAATAAACATTTCATTTTCCTAGAGCAGCATGAAATATATAGTCTAGATTAAATTAATGGCTTTTTTGAGTAATGAGGAACACACAGATCTGAAAGCACATAGAACATAAACGTATAACAGAAACACACACACACACACAATATATATATATATATATATATATATATATATATATATATATATATATATATATATATATAAACAATGCAATGAAAATGCTTCTCTACGGCAGTCTTTTACTAATATTCAGCTACTTCATTCTACCGACTTGAAATGCATTAATTACGTCTACTACAACTTTTCTTTCAAAGCATAAAAATAGAAGCCACCGCTGTAAAGTTTCTCAGTTGTTTTTCTTAAATTAAATCGTATCATGATGCATTTATACATTCTATATAGCAAGTACTCAGGTCCGGCAATATGAAACATCTTATTGAAAAATTTTATTTTTAAAATATGCGCAATGTCTGCTGAGTCGTTTTCGAGATCTTCGAGAAAAAAAAGCTCAACATCAAGTATAAAATATACCATGCAGGTGTTTCATAAAACACTTATGTTACATCATAAGGCTATTGGTGAAACATTTAATTACGAAGTATGAAAAAATTCGGTTCATATTATGGCTCAGCCAGAAGATTTGGGACTTGCCGGTTCGGTTACGACCAATATGCGCAAGATCTCTTACAACAACTGTAATATGTAATATTTCTTTAGGCTGCCTTCGTTAATCCAAGGTCTAGGTTAACTGGGACTCGGATAATCGAGGGTATACTATTTAATTAAAAAAAAGTTTAAAGATAATATGTGAGATCGGCTTCTGAATAGAAAGAAATGGTAACACACGTGCATCCAACACGTATGTTATACTATCAAACATGAATTAAGCTATAGATGCCATGGTATGCAATAGACATAGTAAATACCCATTATCGGCTTATTAATGTAATGTTACTGGGATGTGGTTCACTTGTACAAAATCATTGTATGTCTAATAGATATGTTGTTACTTATACAATGGCATTCAATGGACATCTTATGAAGTTTTCAGATGTCAGAAAATAATCATGAAACATTGAGCTTCATTAAAGTTTATCCATGAATGAGATACTACAATACATGTGAAATCATTACGAATAATAGCAGGAAATACAAATGATCTGAGTATAGTGTTTTCTTTTTCCCTGGTAGACCACATAAACTCCTAACAAATTTCTTTTTAGTGAATTATTTATATTATATTTCTTAATTTTTCATTATTTCTTTTTATTTATACTAAGACTTTCCCATTATGTATTCTCTACTCTTGACATTACTTCATTTTTCTCCTTTCCTCTTCCTAATTTTCAAAGCTCAAAACGGACTTTTCAACAAGTGGTCTATTATTATCGGAGAAAGCTACTATAGGTTATAATTATTGGTTGTTTTCTATTTGTCTCCTTAGTCAGCAACGAGACTGCATAGAACAGGAACTTTCATTTAAAACAGGATCTTAACTATTCCACGTTAGCTAATTAGTTTACACATATGACTAACAACACTTATAATGTTCATATCCACTTTACAAGACACAGGTACATCACCGAAAGAAGTTTGAACGAGAGTGGAAGATACATCGAAATAACAGAACATATTTGGATCACCTGACATTCATTCTCTGGTTCGTTGAAGAGCTAAAAATCAGGACAACTGATACCCAACTTAAATTACAGTGTCTGCATCATCCTCCAATAACCTCAACTGCATTGAAATGCCAGCCTCTTAAACAAACCCAAGACATCTTCTAAGGACGTTGGACAAAGTTAACTCATCTTACATATTTATATTATTACTATTGTTGAAGCGCTCAAAAGAGAACTTTCGAGAACTGCTATTCAAGGAGACATGGATTTGTATATGCCTGATTTTCTAAAAAGGAAAACAAAGAACTCGTTTCATATTTCAAAATTTGATTAAATCTTTTTTGTTCTTCTGAATCATGCCTGTTGCTTGAACTTGAGATTATAAAAATGACACCAACTAGGATGGATAATTGTACATGCCGGTAGTTATACAGCCAGATCACAATAACTTGATTGAGAAGATGAAATCAATGGAAATTAATAATTTATCTGAAGATTAAATATTATATTCCAATCTATTTTCAATAGTTTGTTCATATTAAATAATTTGTACTACTATATTCATTAAACTGTATAATGGCTGGTAGTAGTATACACACTTACTTGGAAAATATATACACTTACTTTGCACCATTCACAAAAAACTTGAAATAGCTATATTTCTCCGTGAACAGCTTTCTATCGACATATGACTTTAACTTACGGCCCAATTACCAAATTATGAATTCTTTGTCCGTTACAACTCTCAACGCCCTTTCTTCTGCTTGCAATCTGATCCCACGCAAAGTTACCTATCGCACGGTCTCTCCTACTTTATCTTGTATTTACTGTATTTATATATATATAAAGGGTGTTTTTATTTAAGAGGAGGAGAACTTTAAAGTGCTAACACTGTTTTCTCTGATAGCTGATATTACAGTTCTTCGTTGTTTGACAATAGTTTGGTTTGGTAATTCATCATGAAGAGACTTACAGCGAGCAACGTTTGCAAATTGTGCAAATTTATTTTAAAAACCATGGTTCAATTTGACAAACTCGTCGGGCATTACGTGTATTTTACTGTGCTCATAACCGTCCATCAGAGCTATTAATTCGATAAACTATGGATCGCTTTTGCAATATGTTTACTCTAAACGATAATACATCACGTAAGATGTCATACAGTGCCGACACAACAGGCGATTGGTGGTGTGCACCGTAGTGCTGGTCAGAACGTTACAGTCAACGGTGAGCGCTACAGAAACATGTTTACTTTGTCGGGTCTCAATTAAAATATATGTTGCAGACAAATGTTTTCAGTAGGACGGCGCAACGGGCCACACAGCGCGCGACACAATAAAGTTACTGAAAGAAACATTTAACGAGCGATTAATTTCACGAAATTGATCTTCTAACTGGCCACCTCGTTCGTGCGATTTGATGTCGTTAGATTATTTTCTCTGGGGATATGTAAAATCGCATGTCTACGCCAAGAAACCACAAACAATTGAGCACTTGGAAACCAACATTCGACGCGTTATTGCTGAAATACTGCCTGATGTACTACGAAGTGTGTATGAAAATTGGATTTGCCGATTACGCCATGCATGCGCCAGCCGCGGTGGCCACATGCCCCAAATTACATTGAAACATTAATGCCATAAAAATGACTATCAAATAAAGCTAATTTCATGGATATTAAAACATTTTTCTGTGTTTTATTTCAACATAAAGTTCTCCGCCTCTAAAACAACACCCTTTAGCTCGTTGAAGATAATACTTCTGTCGAACTCTCGTTCTATCTTCACTTCTCCTGTCGTTTCTCCCTCTATCATGGTATTTTCGTTGGTTCACATACAAGTTCTTGATTGGACTTACATTTCTTCTTATGGTAAGTAGTATATCTAAGTGTGAAGTCATTTGCTTTAGTTTCAAAGTGGTCAATAATGTTTAATAAAATACATTTATTAAATTATTTTTAACTAACTGTCAGGTAAGAATGTAAATTCTATTTAACATTACAATAGTTAACAACTAACAGCAAGTGAGTTTTGTTTCACAGCGTGGCGAATTCAACAAGTAGATCATCTATAACTGTTGGCTGCAATTCAGGAATAAGATCGAAGATAAAACCTGATTCATATCAAAAAGCCATTATTTGCTATCCATTGTTCTTTTTGTTCTATGGTGATGCGTTAAAAATGGAAATCGTTAATTTGAATCAGGTGCCGTTTGAACAGAGGGTTAACGGATATAGCAGAATGTATTCTTAGGGCACTAAATTGAGTACTAAAATCCGCTTAGGATATGTCTTTCTGTTTTAGTTCCATGGGAATAAATATTGAAACCGGGAGTACTAGTAAATTTCATCTAACCAATTTCCTTGAAGTATTGCGCGTAGTGATGATGTTTTTTTTCAGACAGTGAACGATTAAAAAAACACGCAGACCTAGTACTGTTTTTGTTCTATAACAATCAAAGTTGAAATCGATTTTTTATGCAATCATTTTCGGTTTGAATAGAGAGGAAACGAAGGAGATAGAACCTATTTTGGGGACGCTGAATCGATTGCAAAAAAAGAAAAACAAAAAAGGCTTCATGATGTCTAATTCCGTTTGTGCTCTATGAAAACTCATATTAAAATTGGAAGTTCTAGTAAATTTAAACCATCTTTGTGAGTGTTGCGGGTTAAGATGAAATGTTCTCTTGATAAACTAAATCGATTGCAGAAAACTGATTGTCGCTATATTTGTACCATTTTTGTTCTATGGCGATAAATGTTGAAATCAGAAATGGTTAGTTCGAACCACTTCAGGTTTGAATAGACGGTTAACGTAAGAGGAACTTGTACTTGAGACGCTGGATCGATTGCAGAAAACAGCTTCACGAACATAAAATGAAATGAAATCTTTGAGTTTTACGTCCCACGACTATGCCGGTTAGGCTAAAGGAGACGGTGATGATGAGTAATGAATGAAATGGTGGGATGAAGAAAGTAGGAGGAAACAGGGGAACCGCTAGGAAACCCACACACACGGTGTTTGCCCACCACAAATTTCACTTGCCGGGGACTGGGATCGAACCCGAGACCCCAAGCTCCAGAGATGAACGCTCTACCGCTTAGCTACCGCGGCCCCAGCTTCACGACATGTCTTACCGTTTTTATAGTACGGAAATCGGTATTGCAACTAAAATTACTAGTAAATTTAAATAACTTCCGGTTTTGGTAGAGACTTGCGAGTTACGATATGTTCTCTTGAGACGCTACATCGATTGCAGGAAAACATTTGTCGCTATCAATTACCGTTCTTATTCTATAACGATCAACGTTGAAGCCGAAAATAGTTTATTACTACCACTCCAGGTTTAATTAGCTGATTAACGGAGAGATGGAATCTATTTCTTTAGATGCTAAACCGATTGCAAAAATTCTTTCAAAATATGCCTTACTGTTTTGGTTCTATGAAAGTCAGTGTTAAAGCTGGATGTATTAGCAAATTTCAACCAATTTCAGTTTTTGTAGAGTGCTGGTGATATGTTCTTTTGATAATACTAAATCTATTACATCAAACTGCTTGTCAGTATATATTACCGTTTTTATTCTATGGTTATAAACGTGGAATCCGAAAATGATTAATTCGAACCACTTTCAGTTTGAATAGAGAGTTAACAGTTGAAATGGAATCTTTTATTGTCACGCTCAGTCGATGGCAAAAATTGTTTCACGACATACCTTACTGTTTTAGTTCTACAAAAGTCAGTATTAAAACCGAAATACTACGAGGGCCATCCGGAAAGTGGTACCCGTTTGCGCCACATGAAGCGCTGACGACTCGGGGAGCCGCTAGGCAAGGTCAGACCGCGTCAGCGTTGCCAGATCTAGCATAATGATGCTAGTTCTAGCATAATTTGCATTTCTTTAGGATCTAGCATCTTGCTTTTAGCATCCTACCCAAATCTAGCATAATTTCACAAGTTTATCAAAAAGCCGTAAAACCTGAAGATGAGAAACAAGTTGGTCGTGGGAAGGAAAAGAACGGCAGAAATGTATCCTCTTCCATCGATTCGTATAGTCGGTAAACCATACAGGCAGTCTTATTTTCCGAAGTAAGTTAAAAACGCTTTTTGGGCTTTTTTTTTTGTGTGGCTCCACCCAGGTTTTCTAATCCTTTAACTGCGAGGCATGGTCGGAGCTATGGGGGCCATTCTCCCCCCAACTTTTTGACAATTTCACCATCTATATTTCTGACTTCGTGACCATCTTTATTCCTGAAATGAAAGGTCCGAGACCGACCAAAAATTTGCCCCCCTCCCAGCAGACAATTCCCAACTCCGCTAATGCTGCTAGGTAATTTTCTTTCAAAATATGTAAACAAACATTTTGCATTCATTTATACGATATATACGGCATTGAGTCTGGCAACTACTGCACTAGTTTAGTTGAGTTAAGCTTTGGTGTGTGATGTATTGAGTTCTATCCACGCATTCTTGCGCTCTGCGTATTTTAAGTTACTTTATCGTATCTCAACTTCGTTCTCTTTTCTTTTAAAACTCCTGAATTAGTAATTATGAGGATCTAGCATAATTTGACTGAGTCTAGCATAATTTCGATCAAGTTTTGGAATAATCCCGAGCTGTCAGTCTGGCAACGCTGGACCGCGTCAGTGGCTTGTCTGCCTGTTCTGTGCGATGTTGCGTGATGATAGCAGTGCCTGTGTTGTGTCTGTGCTCGTTTATAATGATTAAACGAATTGAGCAACCCCGCCAGTTGTGAAGTGAGGATCGTGATTAAATTTCTTAATGCACGAAACGTTCGACCTTGTGAAATTCATCGCCAATTAAAGGAGGTGTATGGAGACAATGTGATGGACGAGTCGTCTGTTCGGCGCTGGTGTCGCAACTTCAACCTGGGGAGGGGGAGTACACACGACGAGGAGCGTTCAGGGAGACCATCTGTCATTACAGACGAACAGCTGAGGTCGTAGACGAATGCGTGAGGAACAATCGGCGCGTCACAATTGATGAACTCTGTGAACATTTCCATCTCTTTACGAAGCTTAAAGACTTTCTGGCGGGAAAAAGATTTGACAGCGATGAAGAACTTAAACGAGGAATGACTACGTATCTCATTGCGCTGGTGGCGGAGGACTATGACGCTGGGATACAAAAACTCGTCAAACGGTATGACAAATGCCTCAATTTGCTTGGTGATTATATGGAGAGGTATTATAAAGTATGCTCTTTCCAATAAAAATGTGTATATATGTTAATATGTACTACTGTTTCTTTATTGCACAAACGGGTACCACTTTCCGGATGGCCCTCGTAGTAAACTTGAAACACTTTCAGTTTTGGTTATACTGTCATGGGTTATGATAGGTATTCTGGAGACGCTGAATTAATTGCATAAAACAGCTTGTCACTATATATTGCCGTTTTGTTCTATTTTCATACAAGTTGAAACTTAAAATGGTTAATTTGAACCCCTTTCGGTTTCAATATAGAGTTAACAGCAGGGGTAAAAGTGAGGGGAACGTAGGAGGACGCCGTTACCACACTTCCAAAAAATATCTATGGCGTCCCGCATTTCCTAAAGAAGTTACGATGGACAATAATAGGTATGGGTGACGGTGTGACGTCATCCGTCACCCTACTTTTTCAGATCCACTTTTATACCTGGTTAACAGAGGAGACGAAACACATTCTTGGGCGTTCAATCAATTACAGAAAGCAACTTCTTAATATCTCTTACCGTTTCTGTTCTGATATCTGTCGACAGACAGAAGGAAGGACAGAGGAGCATACCTGTTCTTTAAGACTTGCGAGATTTATGCATGGAATAGTTTGGAAGTGTAATAGGTGAAATGCAAAAAGAACGCACGCAAGGCTACTATCCCGACAGTTGAAATAATAACATCCGTTTAAAAACCTTAGTCACGAATATCACCAGATCTGAATTTGGGACCTCACACTTACCTGATTAATAGTTGGTTGGTTAGTTAAGATTGGTCATTTAATGTCTCTGTTTAGCACTGTGGCTCCATAAGAGACATCCATAGCTTAACGTGAGATACGATTTGCATTAGCGCTTTTCGGGATCGAATCATAGGTCTTCCATGCCAAAAATGCCTAAGATAAATATATAGTCACGAGAAAATAATCTCATTAATAAAGCTAAGATATTGTTTAACTGTATAAATCTATTCCTCAAAAATATACTTATGTTTTTAAAGTAATTTTTATAATAGAGTAAGTAATATAGACAAACAAACTACTTGCTCATCAATTGCTCATTGTGCAACTTATTTTTTATTTTCTTTAAGGACAAAAGTGAACTGTGATGTAAAGCATTTATTCAGACTTCATTTGTTAATTAATTATTTGTTTACTTCTTGTATCATATATAAATCCAAAAACCGGGAAGAAATGTACCAAAGATTATATATACAGCTACAAAAGTGGTTCAAAATGCAAAACAAGTGAATTGTTGGTCACATAATTAGACCAAAACGTCATGTAGAATTAAGGTTTCCGTCGTTTCATAAACTTACCTGAATCTGCACCTGTCGAGTGTCCCTTCCCCTCCTGTCTCTTCCAGCTCGTACCCCAACACCTTTAGTTGTAAAAGAGAAATCATCTTGTGAACTGCCCCCTCTATTAGATTGTTTCTGTAGGTCTTCATCTGAAACAAAATGATATAATAAAATAATAGATAAAAGAAGCTAATCTTACTTGTACCTATACTTCTAAACTTTAAAAAATACCAAAAAATCCGCGATTTCTATAAAATGATATTTCTAATTAAACCCCTAAATATGTTTTTTCTAAATACGCCATTGTCTAGATCAGTATGCTTTGCTCTATATTTGAACACACGGTTGTTGTATATTGTACAATATCACAAAGACATATTTTTGTCCCCAAGCAAAAACTTTATTGTTGCAACTATTGCAGAGTACATGAAAACAAAAAAGAACTTACCTCCCATAGTATTATCGTCGACATAGTCCGGGACATTGTCTGAGTCGTGGATGTCAGATCCAGAATCCCGATTCATCTGATCTAGTGTATTTCGTATCTCTCCTTCGCACAAATCATTCATCATGAATGAAAACAAGCTACTAAACAGCAAGAGAAATCATTCACAGCTGCTTCTGTTGGAGCAGAATTGAAAACTTCTGACAGTCTCTCAAGTTCAACGACTCTCTCTCATTCTGCACTCTGGAGCTTTTAAGTACTAGAGGCATCACAAAGTGTAGCTGAGAAGTAGAAACCAGCCTACGGATATGCGTTTGCCATTCAAAGTAACAGAAATAGGCCCGCCCCCGTCGGTCAGGTGGGCTCCATCTACTGAAGAAAAAAATAGCTCACCTGCGTCTTGAATGTGTTAAACACCTGCATGTCTGTCATAAACAACATTTTATATACTATTAACAAAAAGAAAAGATGCACGTTCAAATATACCCTAGTTTGATTCATGTGCATAAAATAAAGAGCACGTATTATGATGTATGTTGTTTCTAGATGGCCACATGTCACTATAAAGTCAAAAAACATACTAAAGTGATTGAAAGGACAGAAAAAAAACATCGTGTGCTTTCTAAAACATAACGCAAATGTCATATACAGTATGGTATACGAAAATGGTTCAGAAATAAAAAAGATGATAGTTTGAAGATCAGATTCTTTAAAACATCCATATGTATAATATTATGAATAATATTATATATTTTATTTTCTTACACGCTACTTGCTTAACATAATTGTTCAGGCTGACCAAGTCCTACTTTACACGCCTATTCTTACTACAGGCTTTATTTCCTGCATTATGGACGCTCGCCAAAATCTTACCGACTAATCAGTCTCAGAAATGTCTTCGCTAATACATTGGAACAAATTCTGGTCAAACGACTCCGTTCTTATCTGCAAATGTATTCACTTCTGTCATGTACACAAGCCGGATTTCTACCGTTATTTAGTACTGCTGATTAGCTTTCGAAAGTATCTAGCTATATCATTAACCATTTCAATAAATGTCTGCCTTCTGTACAAATTTCATTTGCTATTGAGCACTCATTTGATACAGTCTGGCATCAGGGACTCGTTTTTAAGTTGCTACGCTCTCTACCGCCAGGCCTGTATCCAGTGGGGTCTAGGGGGGCCGCCCCCTAAATATTTGCTAGCTCCCTATAATTTTTACAGTAGGCTTGCAAAAGAATATATTATAGTGATGAACAATCATATAGTTGGATCGGGCCCCCCGACATTTTTGGGCTGGCTACGGGCCTGTCTACCGCTAACATACTGTACGTTCCGAGTTATAGTCATTTTTCTTAATTACCGTTCAGTGTTGATCCAAATTAATCGGGTTTAATCCCACTCCTTTGTACTTCGAGCAGGAGTGTCACAAGGCTCTGTTTTCTCACCCCTACTTTACATCTTATAATGTCGCTGATATGCCACCACCTCATCTATATTGTCTGCAATTTGCTGATGACATAGCGTAGGTAGCATTATATTCCTCAGTGGATCCTATTAACGCTAAACTGCAACTTGTTGACTGAAATGGAAACTGAAATAAAATGCAGGAAAAACTCAAATTATTTAAGTGGACTTAAAAACAACAGATATTATTCAACGCGAAATCATGAATGTTTACATCTCACACACTTAGGTTCCCCATTAACCTTGCAAAATAGTATGAAGTATCTTCGTGTCACCTTTAAAAAACATCTCACTTGGAAAGCTCATCTCTCCAACCTCGAATCAATGTTTTTGCTTAGTTTACTAGGAACCAACTGGGGCCTAAATTCGAGACTGGTTCCTTATATTTACAACGTCAATGTAGGCCCTGCTATAACTCATGTAAATATCGCCTGGTTGCCAGCTCCATTAATGTTTTATAACAAATTACAAGTCCTGGAACATCATGCTTTACGCTTAGCATACTCTCTACCATCAAGCACTCCAACACAAGAAGTCTATCGCCGCACCGATATACTGGCACTTCCACATATCTACCACCTTCGTTCTCATTATATTCACCACCACGTCAGAGGCGTTCATCCAATTCTCTATAAACTTCTCGAGCAGACTACAGCCTTAGTACGTTATGCTTATTCCCCAGTAGACCATCTTCTTGCAATTCATGAACGTGAACAATTCAGAAATTTCCATAATCCTTATAGTTCCATTTATTGCCGTGATCCACACATCAATAGCATATGATCTCATTAGTGCATTCGTTTTCACTTAGTGTGCTCCAAGTGTCTACACTTGCTTTGAGTAGTACCAGAACAGAAGATAGCACCGTTGTTTAAACTAACACATCTCATTGTGAATTGTTCTTTGCACTCCACTTCATCATTTACATAATCACTAATTTGATAATAAATAAATATGCTCTGATACCCATCTCTCAAGGATACCATCAATAAATGAGTACTCATAGTCCTAGAGAAGGTGGTATCTTCTACGGAAACACTATCTACGGATGAGAATAAAATTGCACATTAAAAAAAGAGTTTGAACATTATCTCCCTTCGTACAACTCTGTCATCATCTTTCCCTTACATTTACCACCCGGAATTTTTGGGCTACAAGGAATAGGCTCCGTAGCGTTTCTCCTCGTGGCGATTCTCGTTTCTTAATTTCTTGTCTTTTTCTTCAAGAACAATAAAGTCGGGATTCCCCCCTTCCCCAGGAACTGATTTTGCTGAAGGACATGAAATTAATCTAGTAGTAATGAAACAAACACATTCAAATTCATGAACATATTAACCATTTGGGAAAAGGTATGGTTAGGAAAGGAGGAGGAGTCCAGCCACAAGGGGAAACGCCACAAGTATAAAAGCATTAGGCGAAAGCTAACATGGAAACTGTGACAAGAGAAAAAGCCACGTATCAAAAGAATGATCGAGTTTGTCACAAATACCGCGAGAGCGCTTTCCCTTATCCTAGATTTTAGTTGATCAATTTGAATAGTTTTCGTTATAGCTACTACTATTACTACTACTACTACTACGACTACTACTACTACTACTACTACTACTACTACTATTATTATTATTACTACTACTACTACTACTACTACTACTACTACTACTAGTACTACTACTACTACTACTACTACTAATAATAATAATAATAATAAGAAGAAGAAGAAGAAGTAGAAATCTAGCATTTTTATTTTTGCTTTTCATTACACACAAAGCTTGAAAATGTTCATTTCATTTGCTCAAGTTGATAATGGTAGTACGCTCTGAGAGAGAGATTGCGGTAATTGATTGGAGTATATCGTTAATTTCATCATCGAGATTATATAAAACGTGAACCTACATCTGAAAGTGGGACTTAAACCACATGAGTTCCCACCGTGGATCTCACTGATCCCAGTGACAGGCTTGCCTCCAACAGAAAACGAAGTATTTGCTAGGATACCAGTTCAAGCAATAGGTATCGTCTCTTATAATCTTGACGTTTAAAAGTTATTTGTTAAGCTTTAATCATTCAATCAATGGTGTTTTGCTACTTTGAGTTGCAACAATCTTGATATCTTGTGAGAAAGTAAGAAATGGGAACTTAATTCCTTTCCTTCCACTACATTTAGAATCTCTTTTAGTAAATCATCTGCTTCAACTTTTCTTTTCCTTCAATCTCGGTTCTTTTCTTCGTTCCCTCCTTTCTTCTTTCTTCATATTTCTCGCTTTGCTTTCCTTTAAGCAATCTGTCAATGTCTTTTCATCATTTATCTCTTTCTTCTTTCCTTCCTTCTTTTCGTATATCTTTACCCAGCTGTGAACGTTTATCATTTTCCGTTATTCTTATATTCACACAAAACTTCACGACGAGCCCAGAAACCTGGGAAAGCTTTCTCTGTCCAGATGTCTCGGAAGATAGTGTCCAAAGTAGCAATATATATTCAGAATAGTTGAAATAAAGTGACGGAAGAGAGAATAAAAGCGAGTGTTTTAGAATACTATTTTTTTAAAAAAAATGTATTAATGGAGGGCTATCATTTTATGTTCTGAAAAAGGCCAAAATGTCAAAAGGGTTTTTCAGATAGATGAACGTGATAGCGTAAATTGTAGAGGATAACTTCTGTCTGTAGTATGAACTTCAGAAAGATAAAAGTGAGAAGTTCAAACGTTGGAAAACAGATGGAGCATTTTTGTTTCAGTTCTTTGAAGAGATATTTCTTTTTAAAAGGAGTTGGCTTATCAACCATAGCTTCTGTATACGAGTTCCGTGCAGAAGGTAAAAAACTTTCAAGCACTTCGTAATTGACCCCTATAAATTTTGGCCAGGGTACACAGGATCAAAACTTAGCAATCGAGTTCGTTTATGGTGTTGACCATTCAACCGGAAGAGATAGAAATTAATCATTTTCTCATTACATGTTGGTAACTATAGACATAAATAGTAATATATAGCGATCAGCAATTTCTTACGACCGATTAAGTGTCCCATGAATACATGTAAACTCCATCTTTAACTCTGTACTTGGAAAGAAGTGACAGAAGTCATTACAACTTCCGATTTCAATATTGATGTACGTAGAGCAAAGACGATAAGGTTAGCTAGAAGTATTCTCTAAATCCGTTTAGTGTTCTTAAGAACAGGAGTCGGATCGGAAGTGAATCGGAAGTGGAAGATATCATTAACATCTTTTTTTAACGTTGAACCTCATAGTGCACAAACTGTAATAGCTAGCGAGAAGTGGATTTCTGTAATGAGTGAAGCATCTCGAGAATATCTTAAGGATCTCCACCTTTCAGTGCATCGAGCACATACCATATCTATAAGAAACACTTGCTATTGTCTATAGCCATCAATACAAACAGACGATACACATGAAGTAAACAGGAAGACAGGAGGCCAGCACGACGGACCCCAAGGAGGAACGAGCCAGAAATCACCTATGAAAGAGGACCTAGGGAGGACCAAATTATCAGGTGACCACTGATCGTATAACCCACACTTGCTCCTGAGGTCGCTCTGGACGAAGGAGTATTACCTTGCCCAAATTCCTTGAGGATACCATGAGCTTAGGGGATTGCCAAATACATAGGTACAACCTACACATCTGGAGGCTGCCTTGAGCTAAGGAGGTCACCAATAATACCATATCCCAAAGTCGCTATAGACGTCTTAGAAGCTGCCATGAGCTAAGAGGTTCCCGTACAAAAGTACTTCCTTCCTTCACTTCTACTTATGATAAGAAAATACTCATTTATTCTCTTTGTAGTTAGAAAGATGTCTTGTAATATCTTTATAAATAAATTTGGTGAAGGGTTAAATCCCGGATTATTATTGACTACCAAAAGACATTACACTATGTTTCATCTGTTCTCTAATCTCTCTGTGTGTTAAACTTTTTTACTGTAATTATTAAAAGTAATTTCCACTAAATTATTTCATTTACCAGCAGAGCAATAGATGTATTCAAATTCACTAGATTCCATATATTTCAACCCTGTTACCTCCTTCAAATACATTTATTCTTTACAACTCATAATACACTTTAATCATAATGTCGTAATCTTCCAATACACAAAATACCATCAACTTCTACTACTTATTTACACGTAACTCACTTGACATTATCCTTAATCCATGTCCTATATTCCAATCTCAAATTGTATATCCCAATTTCAATAAACAACAACAATCTACCTAGCAACACACTTCTTTTTCTTTTTAGTAAGTATATTACAAACTTAAAACATTTTCGCCCCAACTAATAATCTTAAACCTAACACTGTGCTAAAATTGGAAATGGTAAAAATCAACAACCTTTTTCGGTTTCAATATTAATTGAGAAACCATACCATTATACAAATCAATCTCCGTGTGATGTACACGTCATAGTAGTACTTGTTCTTGCTACGATGAAAAATAAGTATCCTTTCGCTTTGTGAAACTTCCTAAATATAGAAAATTCAATATTGAGACCGAAAGCAATATCTTTACCACTTCCGGTTTCAATAGGGGAAAAAGTTCATCACAGGCAAAGCAAACGTTGTTCCGACATTTTCAAAGTTATTTGGATGTTAAATTTTTAATGTGTATAGAAGCAAACCTTTAACGTTACATCATTATTTTGTACGTGGAATGTTTTTAAGTATACACCATACAACATTATTGAACTCAAGTGCATTATAGTTTCAATATCTGACATTATCATCTCAGTGGCTACATTTGATGGAGCTCAGTTCAGCCTTTTCATAGAGTGTTCTATCAATATGGTATCGAAATATTCTTCTACGCATCACCTATATTTCTTGAACATAGCTGCATAGTTTGATATTTATCCACTGTTTTATTTTAGGTTTTGAATTTAGAATGACCTTAAAGCAAACAAGAAAATGAGACTCCTGCGAAAATTCCATGGATCGTTATGTTCGAAGCGAATAGTGAATACTTACGCCAATTAACAACACACTAGAAAGTGTTATGCAACTTGGTAGCTTTGTATTTTTTAGTGTTCAGTACAATAAACCTTATAACAAAGAAAGGCATTTTTTTTTTACAAAGTTGGTCGTCCGCCTGGTTTCCGACAAAAAGAGTAATAACTGCTACGAAAATTCTAAAATCATCAAATTTTAAGGGCGCTTTAAAAGGGTAGAGTAAACTAAGGTAGAGATAAGTAGGGTAGGGTAGAGTCGGGTTGGCTGAAGGTTAGGGAAGTTTTGACCCATTTTGTTAAAATTGATGGAGTGTAATTTCTCGTCTGTGCCTAAGAATACCAAATGAAGCGTGTCTATACACCTGCAGTCATGTTCCGAATACAAATGTTCATTACTTCCTTACAATCCAACCATGCAGTACTCCTGCGCGAAGTAGTTCCTTCCGCTTGACAAATAGTTCCATGTTCATAACCGCTTATTAAAAAAACGCACCTTTCATATCACCAAGCACAAAAACGAGCAAATTATCCATTTCCTCCCGGTAAATTTTCAAACTTTTCCTAGAAACGGATGACAAACTTTGAACTTAACCCCAAAGATACAAGTGATATGATACAGTAAAAGGCATATACATGTCTTTAATTGGTGCGAATATTTTAAATTTGGAAAAAGTTTTTAGTCAACCCTTCACATCTGCGTTTGTCAAACTGTTCAACTGGACAGTAGTTTATGATTTCCCAAAATGCTGCTGCTCGATGCTAGAATCTGTCCATGTTCTGTTTTTGAATCGCCATTAAAAACTTCTGACTCACAAGGAACATTGTGTACGGAAAATGTTTGATAATTATACTTACTCTTGTTTCGAAATATTTTAATGCAGAAAACTACTACAATAATAATATTGTTATTCGATACTACAGTACTATGAATGTATTTGGTTTTTCTCCACAGTTTTACATCAAATTGTAACTTGCAAGCTCCAATATTGTTACTCAAAGCCAGTTGGTCTGAGGTCAAGGCCATGATCATGTTTATGGACGAGAGAAAATCTGTCGTGAACGAACATGGAAATATTATTGATATTTTTCACAAATATTATCAACTAAGGAGAGAGACGGGAGAAGGCGAGTTTTTTAAGTAGACATCACACTTTCATGGCGACAAGACACAATCATAGCGTGACTAAAGTTCTAGATATTGAAAAAAGAATTGAAAGCGCATAAACACTTTTCTTTGGAAGTGAAGGCATATTGTTTCGAAAGCAGCGTATTAATAATATCTCATTCACTTTTATATCTATCCTACGCTACCGACGATTGGGCAAAACCTTACAACAAAACTAAAAAAAAAAATGAAATTAAATCTTGAAGTTTTATCCCACCCTTATGCCGGCTAGGCTAAAGGAGACTGTGATGATGAGAAATGAATGAAATGATGTAATAAAGCAAGTATGAGGAAACGAGAGAACCCCGAGAAAACCCACGTACACTATCTTTATCCACCACAAAGTTCACTTGGCGCGAGCAGGGATCTAACCAAGCGCCCAATGCACCAGAGGTGAACGCTCTACTACTGAGCCACCGCGGCCTCTTCAATAAAAGTACCTACACACTTTATGTATATATGAAACAAAACGTAAAGTACTATATTGGGTTAACTTTTAAAATACTATTTATTAGTATAATACGCGAGATGCATACTAATATAGTCCCCCCATCTGCATTTAAGTCTTCCTAATGACCTTTCTCCAATCAGATTTCAGTTAAAATTTTGGAAGCAATTCCAATCTGGCTACATGACCTGCCAACCTAAGACTCCTAGAGTTAATGATCCTAACAATTTTAGGTAAACGGTATAAATTATTAGTTGTTCGTTGTGAAGTTTTTCCAATTCTCAGTTACCTTTCCCCCTTTTGTCCAAATATTCACCTGGGGTTATGTTTTCAAATACTTTCAGTCTGTATTATTTCCTTGAAGTTCACAATAATACAGCACAACAGTCATAATAATTGTGAATCGTTTAGAATGTTTATCTTCAAAATGTCACAAAACATTCGCGAAGACATAGGAGATTTGACGGAATAATAATAACATTGTTTCGGTCCATATTTAATTTCTTTGGTATTGATCGATATTTAATTTCTTCGTGGACATGGTTTCGGTATGTTAATATTCATCCTAGATATTTGACCGTGTCCACTTTGCCGAAAGTATTACTTGGTCTTTCAACGTATCTATAGTTTGCTAATTCCCATGTATTTAGTTCTCCATAGATTTAATTGTAAACCCTTGTCGCTGTAATCGTTTAATAAACCCTCTGAATTTATTTCTACTGTTCTCATATCTCCTATCAAACTGATATTATCATTATAACCTATAACTGGTTAGTGTAATTTAGTTCTAGGTCCTGGTTGCTATCTTTAGTTGCCTTTACTGCTCACAAAAATAAAATAACAGATACGTATCACAGCATTACTTTCATCCTAAACATTATTTTAAATTCAATGTTAGTACTCTACATCAGTGCTATTCAACCTTTTTTTCTCGCATATTCCTAGACACAGTTCGCCATCCAATTGCTTACTCCTGAAGCTATTTAAAAGAAATTAAATCGAAATGAAAACTTATTAAACTTAATACACATGTTATGTAGATTAAAAAGGGAACAAATAAAGGCCAAACTAAAGAACAATAAGTGTGCCAATCAAAATACTATTTACAGGGGGATAACATGCACACCCGAAATATTAACATGGGAAATTTCAAAACGTATGGGAGACATCTAACTCTAGTGAGAGAAGTTTATCTCATCCTCCCTGATAATTCGCACACTGAGGACGATGTTAAAAATCAAAAGAACTAAAAGTAACTTTAGAATTAACCTGTTAGTGAGGTGACTGAGCTTGTTTCTGGGATGCCAACTCCACAATTCTTGGTCGAATCTTCGAGAGTGCGAGAATCAGAGCAGATTCTGGATTCAAGAAAGTTTTGTGCTTCTTTTCTGTTTATGTTAATGCAGAGAATCCCTGTTCACACAAATATGTTGATGGAAATGGAAAAAGTTGTCAAATAGCACTTATCGTTCAATAACTTCTCCAACTATGATCATTCAATAAATATTGGAATTATGCTTATTTTAGGATTAGTACGTATCCCAGAAACATCTTCACGTAGCACCTGGGGTACGCATACCCTCTGTCGAATAACACTGTCTACATAATAACTCTTGAATGAAAGGCAATTTTTAAAATTCTTTATTATTATTATTATTATTATTATTATTATTATTATTATTATTATTATTATTATTATTATTGCAATAGGCATTTAGAGAAATTATCTCCGTCGATTTCATTAACTGAGACATTCCGTTAATATTTTAAAGTGTAGCAATGATTTACCTTTATCCTTCAATTTACACGGTAACTCTTGAAAGAAAAGTGTTATTTGATTTTTTTTACCGCATATAAATACCTAGGTATAACGATTACCACGGCGAGTTTGTTAACGGAATCAACCCTTCAACATTTTCAGGTTAATGGTCTCTCTTTAAAGGAAGTTATCCATATCCTATTTCCCATTATTGGAACGAAGGTGGTAATAGAGTTACACACCTCGACTTTAGATGCTAGTAAATATCCTTCAACGTTTAGGTCCATCGGACTAAATTGAAACTTCTAGTGACTTATTCTTTTTTGGATCATAAGATCCAATATATTTCAGGCAAAACTTTTCTTCTAGGCCTTATATCTCGAGAACCACATATAGTGTAGTCAAACCAGAACTAACAATTTTCTCAGTGTGATGTGCTTATTCCGTAAAAAAATACGAAAACTCGATTTAGGGGCCATTCAAACATTTTGTGGCCTCTGATTAAAAAAATCAATATATTTCATTCAATCAAACAGTTTCTTGAACGTTCCATATTTTGAGAACTACATATAGTGTAGCCAAACGAAAACTACAACTTTACTCAGTATGATATGCTTATTCCGTAAAAAATATGAAAACTCGATTTAGGGCCGTTCAAAAATTTTGTGGCTCCTGATCTCAAAAATTCAATATATTTCATTCAATCAAACATTTTCTTGTACGCCCCATATTTTGAGAACTGCATGTAGTGTATCTAAACCAAAACTAACAATTTAATCAGTATGATGTGCTTATTCCGTAAAAATATGAAAAATCGATTTAGGGGCCGTTCATAAATTTTGTGGCCCTTGATCCAAAAAATCCAATATATTTCATTCAATGAAAAATTTTTTTCTACTCCTCATATCTTGAGAACTACATATAGTGTAGTTAAACCCAAACTATCGCTTAACTCAGTATGATGTGCTTATTCTGTAACGACTACATTATTATTATTATTATTATTATACGCTACATTTAGCCCACAGTTCAAATAATTTTAAGATATATTACTACGTTCAACTACACTTACTTAATATGTAAATTCTCAATATTATTTTGGTTACCTAACGTTAAATCCGACGCATCACCTTGCATCACTGTTACCTTTAATTCTTTTTAAAATCTCCATTTTTATTATATTATTTTTTTCAGTTATTCAGTTGTCATGTCAATTATAAATAAACAAATATCCGCTGTTACGGTAACTATGATTACAGATTATCCATATAAAATCAATATATATTCTCAGCTACTAAGATTAAACATTATTTTGATATTTAAAATCAACAACATTTATCTTCTTTTCTTCTTCTTCCTCCTCACAACAGATTGTGTACTTTTACGCACCGTTGCTCAAATCAAGATACAAAAATGGAAGGAATTCACAAAACAGATATATAATATCGTTGTATATATGGCTCCCGATGTTGACTTCTTGAATTGATTACAATTTAAGAAAGAATCCTGGACCTTTACATATTTAGATATATGGTTACCTTACTTTTACGAATAGTCCTCATATATATAAATTATAATACATATTATTTAATTATAATTATACACAAATTATAAATTAAAAATAATTACAAATTATAATATAAATTAAACTACATTTGATCTCAACCTCATTTTTACATTCATCGAATAATTAATTCCATTTTAATTTTATAAACTTAGCAATGAAGAGGACTTATTAAAAAAATGTGAATCTTTTTCTAATTATTTAGATCCTAAAATAGATTCTTTAATTCCTTATCATCGGAGCTCATAGACAAATTAAATTAAGGTATATTGAAATATTTATAATTTATTTCCTATATTTGGACATACATAAGGTAATCATAAAAGATCTTGAAAACACAATCTCGATAATTGAAGCGAATTACAGAGAAATCATAACAATACTCAAAGTGAAACAAATTATCAATATCATAACAAGGATTAATACAAGAAAGAAAATTATCATATCAAGAACTAGAAAAGTTTATGTGGGTTACAGTACAGTATAACATGTTTTATTTATTAAGGCATAATTTGCATAACTTAAATAGGCAGGCAATATTCTTTATATTTACATTAAGAACATTATTTATATTATTTGTATAGAATTCAAACAAAGTACAAATGAAATCATTACGATATTTAAAGTGAAATAAAAACAAAAATTGATTAAATATATTAGCTTAGCTTTAGTTATATCAAAACATTAGCTTAAGTTATCACCAAAGAATTTGGTTAAGTTACATTGCACAACACAATCTTATATACAGTTCTGCCTATTATGTACTTTAACGGTATTCTCATTTAAAGTATGAAAATTTTTGCCACCTACAAATATATTATGAAATCCATTTCGTGGAAAGTTAAACTTATTGTTTGTTTGATTCCTAAATGTATTACGATTATTGTTCCTGTTTCTCCTAAAATTGGATACGGTTCTATTACCTTTAAAATTGGGTTCAGTTCTATTACCGTTACAATGGAATCGATTGTTACTTCTCGCATTAAGATGACCTTCTTCCGTGACACTAATAAGGTGATTGAAATGAAGACATTGTGCAGAAATCATCATTTGTTGCAACTTAAAAGGTAACAAGATTCGGATAGATGCTATTACTCTTGGTTCCTGTTGGTATGGATTAATTAACTTCAATTCATTATATAAAGATATCACAAAATCAGTGAGACTCTTATCCAAGTTTGGGTTATAATGTCTATTTCGAGCTAAGGCGTCTCTATTGGCCAACATGAAATCATTTTCAAAATTAGAAAATAAGCCATTTTTAAAATCTAAATAATTATGTAAATTACTTCTGATCTCTTTGAACCATACGGAACACGATGGTAGTAAAACATGCGGCAGAATTTTCAGAAATTTAGATTTATCTACTCCAATTAAATCACATTCTTCCTTGAACTTTTCTAAGAATGTGCTTGCCGGGATGTTTTCTGGCCTTCCACTAAATTTTGTTAAAGATCTAATTTCACTAAACCGAAAATGATTACTTTTACTAGTATGCTTACAATGTTTGGAATTTACGTGAATGTTTTTCCTGCGGTGAGTTGAAAGATTTCTTCTCCCATCTCTCACGATACTAGCTTCACTATCGTCCTTCTCTGAATATCCTTCGGATGAATCACTATCTTCCACTACTACTCTGGATTCATATGGTATATATTCAACGTTGACAGCCATAGCTCAATCATCATTTGCAATAGTAAACTTCTCTTTGATCACATTTTTTTCCTGTATTTCCCTGATCTGCCTAGTATGTTCATTAACTAAAATTTCGACAACTTTTACAGAACTTTGTACATCCGTAAATCGGTGTAAAATCTGTTCCATCTTAGAATCTGTTTGTTCTAAATTAGAATGTATTTGTTGGTTTATTTACTCCAACTTACTATCCATTTTAGTGTCCATTGGATAAGTTATTTGCTTAAATTTAGCATCTATCTGTTGTGCTAGTTGTTGTACTATGGATTGTATTTGATGGGACATTTGCACGAGCTTGGTATCCATTTTGCGCTGTTGCTGCGATATTTGGTGACCAAGCTGTCTTATAAGATCAGACACGTTCGTTGATGAATTCGTACTTGGTTGCTCTATATCACCACCTTTCTCATTTATATTTTCACTCCACGAAACATCCATTTTAATGTTTCTATAAATTATTTTCTTACTCCCCAGTAAAGTATACTCCGTGCTGAACATTATGATGAGACTGCTTTACTTAACTTCAAACCAATCTCAAGGTATTCCTGGTCGGTAAACCACATCTAAAATATAACGACTAAATAATTATTATTACTTTTATACGCTACATTTAGCCCACAGTTCAAGTAATTTTAAGATATGTCACCACGTTCAACCACAGTTACTTAATACGTAAATTCTCAATATTTTTTGATTACATAACGTTAAATCAGACACGTCACCTTGTATCACTATTACCTTTAATTCTTTTTCAAATCTTCATTTTTATTATATTATTTTTTCAGTTATTCATTGTCAGGACAATTATAAATAAACAAATATCCGCTGTTACGGTAACTATGATTACAGATTATCCATATAAAATCAACATATATTCTCAGCTACTAAGATTAAACATTACTTTTATATTTAAACCAAGAATATTTATCTTCCTTTCTTCTTTTTCCTCCTCACTACAGATTGTGTACTTTTATGCACCGTTGCCCAAAATCAAGATACAAAAATGGATGAAATTCACAAAACAGATATATAATGTTGTAATTCCGTAAAAAAAGTATGTAAAACTAGATTTTGGTGCCGTTAAAAAATTTTGTGCTCCGTGATCCAAAAACGGATCATTGGCCAAGTTCACAATCTTTTGATGCATTTTTATTATTCACGAAATTCATGGCCAAGATCGCAATTTTTGTTCCATTTTTTGGATCATTCCTAAAATTCTTGTTGGTAGAGTTTATTGTTCTATTCTGTAGGGTAAATAATTAGCTATTTATTTATAAAGCAGAAATAACATGATTCTGTATATTTTCAAAATAATCGAGCAAACAAAACGAAGGCTGGTAGGAAACCGAAAATTTTAATTGTACGAAAAACTCATAGCTATCCAGTAGCAGGGATTCTTTTCGAAAATGTATGGAAAAATAAACTTTTTAGAGTGTATAAAAACAACACCGACAACATTTGGGAGGTGATTCCTGATATCAGTATAAGATAAAAAGCATAGATCAACCTGGGTGCACAAATACTTCCTCTCAGAGTTATAGCCTGCCGAAAACATGAACAAATGAACTTTAAATATCCATAGCTCCAAAACTGTATGATCTACCGTAGTCGGGTCAAGATTTTGCTTAGGAACTTGTACGTGTCCTATCTAATAACCATGTTTCACAATCCTGCGGTACTTCCGCAACGATTTTTTAGAGGTACTTGGCGAGTACTTCAAATTATTTGCCCGTAGCCAACTTCCTCTATAAAAATTGTTGCGTAAGTACCCTAGGACTCTGAAAGTGGATTTTTGAATTGGTCAGACATTGGTTCCTAAGTAAAGTCTTGACCCGACTACGGTAGGTCCCATACTTTTGGTGCTATGTGATACTACTTAAATTAGGTTGCGTTACGTTTCCGAAAGACAGTAATTCAGAATAGACTAATGTAATTACTTTTAAAATATCATTAACTTGTACCACAAGTTGTGTACGCCTTCATACGTTCATTTATTGCATACTCTCTTGATACAATTCCTTACATCAACTTACTACTGAACTCTATCATTGTTCTAGACACTTCCGACATTCAATTATTTCAAAAAAACATTCGACTTATTATATCATCTTATATAACAACTTCGTAACCATTAAACAACATACATTATTCATTTTAAATCAATAATTATGCATTTGTCTTCTCAACAAATACATTCTGTGGCACTCTAAGCGAGGTCTTTCTTGATATTGTACATTGACGACCCATTTCTTGTTTATTTTTACCATCTATAGCACTCTGCCCTCTTTTTGTTTTTTCTCCGTCATTTTCTCTTTCGGTTTTTGTTCCTCCCTTGCTATCAATCTATCTGGTTGTAACTTAAATCTGTCAATCATTCTTCCATAATCTCTTTTCTTCTTTGTTTTTTTCAGTTTCTTTTTCGTCTCCTCCTTCCTCCTTCGACTTGGTTCGTTCCCTGTTTAATTCTCATCTCATCATTTTGTTATGCTGGTCTTCCAATTTATCTTCTGTGGTCATAAATGTTTTAATTTCTTCTTGTTTATTGAAATTAATTTTTTCTACTACATCTATCTCTTCTAACTTCGTAAAACATTCATCTTTTCCTTGTGATTTGCCTCTCCTTATCTCATAGGTCCTCTTAGCACATACATCTTCTTTTTCAACATCTTTTTTGTCTTTTCCTACAGTTATTATACTGTTTGCGTATGTATGCTCTTATTGGTTGTGATTAAAATTCGTATCTCTGTTCAATCGACTTTCACTTCGGTCTTCATCTTTTTGTAGCTGTACTTCATCCGGGTTGTACTCATAATGTAGTGAGTGTGCGTTTATTTTATATTGCTTCCTATGTCCTTCCATTGATATATCCCCATATATCTCCTCTGATCCCCTACTTACTATCTCAATTTGTCTACCTTCATCTATATTTTTTCTCGGCTCTGTCTTGACCTCTAAAACGGTGAAGTTAAAAAAACAATAGTAATATTCAAGAAGTTGACAAACAGGGACATTGGACATTAGATTATTTCCGGTAGAGGTCAGAATAGCTAGTTGTGTAACAGCGAATATTGTATTATGCTGCCATCTATGAGAAATGTTGTAAGTTATCGCTACCGATGACTCGTCGTATTGCAGTTTTGGTAAGGGAACCGTTAACATCTCCAAATTCTTACTGTTAATTTGTTCGCAGTGGTTTCGATATTATGTGATTTAAGTGAAAATTTAACGAAGTGTAATACAAGCGTTTGTATAATTCTGAGGAGATAAGGAGAATAAGGGTATAACCGTATGTAGAAATTATAGACTTAAAAATGTTGTTTCTTCATTTGTATTTTTGTTTGTAGTTAATTTAATTCTTCATATTCGATATCAGTTGCTTTCGGCGTTAAGTCGTATCCTTATTGCCCATAGTTTCCATGTGACCTTTAGAAGGGATTAAATTTATATTTTGGACATGAAATCATCCGTTGAGGTAACATTTTGTTCTTTTCTTCTTCACCATTGGCTATCAAACTATCTAACGCATGTTGAAAATATTCCATAATAAAAGTCTGATTATCTTCCTTCCGCAGAAATTCCTCCTCTGGCATCACATTAAGACTTCTTTTGTTAACGTTCCTCTCTCTTTTAGGACATCTGGCGAAATAGTGATATTCATTACAATTCCTACATTGTACATCTCTCGCTGGACATTGGTACGTTACATGTCTTCCACAAGCTACACATCCATAGTTCTGCCTTATGGACTTTCCGGCAAAATTGGTGTTATATTAAACCGTTCGATTTATTGTTGGGCGTTGTGATTCTAATCTTGCATCCGGAAGCTGATTGTTGTTTTCAGTTGCCCTACCCTTGTATCAGTTCCATAAGATACTTTGACTTCTTTTTCTAATAATTCAATTTGATTGGCAATATCTATAGCTGTACTCATGATTAATTCTTTGGTAGACAGCATCTTCTTCCAAGCAACCTCGCTTGCTATTCCGGAAACTATGTAGTCTCTCAAAGCGTCCTCTTTGAATTGTCCGAATTTACAGCGGTTGGTACAGCGAAATCACCACTTCTAAACCGTGCAAACCACTTCTGACACGTTCGCTCAGCTAGAGCATGGTCACCATACACTTCCACCAAAATACGATGACTTTCAGTCGCACTTTTCTGCATGTTAAAGTAATGCAGCAGGACACCCCGCAAAAACACTTTATCAGGCACAAATTGCGCCATGTTCACTTAACTACAAACTGGTGTTGTTGACGCTTTAATCCACTGCCCTATACTACAAACGATACGCGATGACAGGGGTTTGCAACACATGTGTGGATACACGGAACTGTGGGACGCTCCGTTCGTTGCGCCATCTCTTGTCCACCCGCACGAGTTAACAACCGTGGGACCCCCCGGACCCCCCCCCCCTTGGCTACGTGCCTAACTCTTACCACAAGTTGTATACGTCTCCATACGTTCATTTATTCCGTACTCTCTTCATACAATTCCTTACATCAACTTACTACTGAACTCTATCATTCTTTTAGACACTTCCGATATTCAATTCTTCCACAAAAAAATCAACTTATTATATCATCTTATGTCACAACTTCGTAACCATTAAACAACATACATTCTTCATTTTAAATCAATATTTATTCACTTGTCTTTTTAACAAATAAATTCTGTGGCACTTTAAACAAGGTCTTTCTTGCCATTGTACATTTCCGACCCACGTATTGTTTATTTCTACCACCTATACTATGGACGTTTAAAGTTAATTTTTTCATGTTTTTGGCAGCTTATATAACTCCTAAAAGAAGCATTTGTGCACCCAAGTTGGTCTATACTTTTTGTCTTATCTTCGTGTCAGGAATCATCTCCCAAACGTTGTAGGTGTTGTTTTGAACACTCTATATTTCATTTTAGGTCTTTCTTATAGTATTGTAGTAACTATACGTAGACAAATATAGCGTGAAGTTAAGATGGACTTCAACAAAAGTTGCATGAAACGATTCATGTAACGATAGAAACGTTGGGCCCCTTTAAGATTCGACAAGTTCAGCGCTTTACATTTCGCTGAAACTCACTTGCAGTGTTCGCGGGGCCCCTATGCGTATGAGTAATTGTGACATCATACAGCGTGTTTCGGAAGTGAACGTACCCCTAATTGGTGTTTTCTGACGGGTTTTAGGTTTTACCCACATTTGTTTGGTAACATTGCTTGGCATTGTCTACCAACATTGCTATCCATATCTATTTGTTTTCTGCTGTTTTCTGATTAGTAACAGTTATTTGCAATTACCTGAATCAAACCTTTCCTGACCGCTGGAGTGGAAGAGGTTGTGCATCTTCACCAGTTCCCTTTACTTGGCTTCCAAGAGATCCCGATCTGACGACCCAGACATGCTCCCTGGAGTTTCATGAAGCAACAACTAAGAAACACTCGACATCACATAACGCAGGAATTACGAGCAGCTGTGGAACATGCCTTCACCTTCGTGACTATGGAGTATCTCCGAGAACTTGGCGCAGAATTCAGCTATGTTACGACATGGATGGTGATCATACCGATGTTTATGACTCTTGAGGCTGTTAAAACTTCAAAGTATGTGTATACACATTCTACCATAACTAGCACTATACGTTTGAAACTAAAAGGGGGTACGCCCACTTCCGGACCACCCTGTAGAAAATCATAATCAGGTGATGAAAGATTAAGTGTGCGTACAGACCAAAGAAAAATGGGACATGGTGAAACAGAAAGAATACTTGTTCATTGCGTACCATACACAATCAAGCACTGTTTAGAGATAAGGGTTCAAATAGGTATGTGCCTGTTGAACGATATAATTTTCGTGTCATATGTTCGTGTTTTCTACTAACAACTTACAATCACTCGCACGTATTAAACAATTACGATTGTAATTATTTTGAGATATACATGATTATCGAATTCTATGATATAAATGTTTTGGTATTTTTTAAATCCTTATAAGAGAACAAATTAATAAATGTTACTTTAAATACGTTCAAAATCATATTTTGATATCGGAACTTGATTCCACTTTATTATTACCTCGGCAGAAACTTTTTTTGAAGATAAATTATATCGTACTGCTTGTAGTTGCATAACTTGTAAAAATAATATTGACTGTTACACAAAAGGAAAAATTATATTAGTAATTTACGATTACTAACGAGGAAATAGAGTGATGTTTAAAATTCGCCTACTTGAACATCGTCATTAATGTATGAAATATATATTATAACAAACACCTCATACATGAAGTAATTCCATACATTCAAGTTCGGTAGCATGTAGGATAATACTGAGTAGAGACCATGAAATCATCGAATCAGTACAGTAATTAACTGCTAATTTTCACCTATGTTTAGTGATAGTCGAGTTACTTTGTTTCGCGTCTACATATTGTGGGTTTCGATGTGTGTGGAGGGTTCACCTTCAATTTAATAGTTGGGTTTGATTACTGGAGAAAGCTGACACTAGATGACAGGATATAATATCCTTAAAATCAGATCCTAGATAGAAATACTTATGCTTGTTCCATATGAAGGAAGGTTTTCTCTTTTTCATAAAAATCACTTAAATTGAACTTATATGCCCGGATGTCAGATTTCAATGTTCATTACAGCATTTTTGAAGATAAAATTATAATTTCGATATCAAATTATTTTATTAGTCATACTAATTAATATTATTATTCTTAGTAGTTGCAAATGATTGGTTTTGAAAATTTTTATAAGGTTTCACTGTTTCTTTATAATTCTGGTTTGCTGTGAGAGGGTTTATATAATAAATCAATTTTTGAGAATTGAAGATATTTGTAAGGAAATCCTTAACTTAAAAACAAGGTAAGAAAGATGATTCTAAGTCATTTAAACAAGATAGTTCATCCATCCAATTTGTCAACGAGGGACTCAATCAGTTTCTCTGCGGCCCGTTTGCTCTGAACCTCTATAACTAGATAATCTAGTGGGCTATAGCAAACGCCCAATAAGTTGAAAACCAGAGTTCGTTATCTCCATTAGTTTACAGCGGTTATATGTCCTAATGCTTCGTTGTTCTGTGCGTACTCATCTATAGTCTACAGATATTCAATGCCATGAAAGGAACCGAATCATTAGAGAAATATTTCCAAATGATATGAAATTCAAATCCAGTATATGGGAATTCGACTTACCATTCTGAAAGTTTGATTTTTCAGTATTATTAGCTTTATTGAAAACAAATGCCCAAAGATCAGGCATATTTCAATCAGCAGATAGATCAAAATGATTTGTATCAGTGTGCAAGCCCAGTGTTTTCGAGAAAATTTCTAAAAAAACAATTTATTTGTAATTCTAAAAGTTGATGTTGAACACAATCCGTGCAACTATTAACCCATAACAACACACTCCAGAGTTTTTGACATAACAACACAGGCCCGTCTGTGAGACTCCCTCTGGAATGTACAGTCGCTATTAATCAATGTTTGTATTGAACAATAAAAATTGTGCATTTTTATTCTCTGTCAATGTTTACTTAGCAAAATAAATGCAAATAGCTGTTACAAAATTCGTTACGTGATAACTATTACAAATACCAAGTACATTGACGAAAACATCTGCCCATTTTGATAGTGATATATTACTATTGAAAAAACACTTTTGCTATAGTCCATAGAAAGAATATGATCCACATGAAAAAAATTCAAAGGGTCCTTTTTATGAAAATTATACAAACACATAAAAAGGCAAACATTTTTGAAAAAATACAAGGTGTCTAAACAAAGTCATGCTTTTAAATGGAAAATTAAACTCTGCTATAAATTTCAATATTTGAGTTACTATAAACTGTACCAATGACCAATATCTTTTCCGTTTCCATTGTGATAAAGATTAATTAATGTTCTTAAAACAAAAAAAAAGTTGTTTTGCTTTTTTTACTTTGTGCAATAGCGGCAAATCTTAACAGAACACTCATGGTCCGAATCATGGTCCGATCATGGTATTTGCATCATGGTGCGATTCTAAAGCAAAGTTTTCAGCAACTGTCAAATCTTCATCACTTCCTTCTTGTTTCTACAACAACTGGGTAACAACATTCCGAAAAATGGACCGTTTAAACTGACAGCAAGACCAGGGGTGTTTCGTTACAACACACGCCCGTCTCTCAGACGGCAAGCCAAAATGAACAATTACTCATGTGACACCTCTAAGAGTTACAAACACACTAGAGTGAAGTTGCAACGGCAGCAGCACAAGGAAGGATTAGGTGATACCGCGATCTGATTTTACAACAGAAGAAAAGAAAAAAAGCTAATACCTTGAGCGGTACCTTGAGCACTCTCGGGGACGGTCGTGTGTTGTTACGGGTTAAAATTAGAAAAAATAATGAAATATATTCTTCATGAAGTTATTCACTGTTACACTAATGAGGCTAAAAAGAATTCATAGTGACTTATGTTTAATAGAATGAAGTTCAAAATTATGGTTAAGTCCTAAATTTTAATTTTCTATTTACCTAAAATATTGCGCACACTTAAGACATCTTAATAATTGATCTAATGCCCAGTTGATAGATCACATGGAACTTAACTCTGGCGCGTGGTTTCCAAGAAAGTCAACAGAAACGAAGTGTTAATGAACTTAAATATGTAGTTCGTTGCCTATAATAACTGACAATTCTTTAAACATATTACGTAGAGATACTTTTAGCTGTCAAAAAGTTCCCAGAACGTTGTGGTTTTTGTGTTTATGATGTAATCACAATGAATCTTGTACGGTACAGTCATTAGGTTGGCTAATCATGAATTTGACAACGATTAACAGGTCATAACAATTAGAATACGAATAGTGTATCTGAATGGGTGAGTATGTGGTGACCAGTTTGGCGCAATGTAGCAGTTCGAGTAACAACCAAACATCAAGTTCATGAGCGAAGTGGGAAATCTGCTTCTGAGATTTTAACAACCTTAAGAAAGAGTTTAGGATCATCGAATTTTTGGACCTTCCCAAAGCTAAAAATGAGTCTCAAGGGTACCCCTTTCGGCATTGTAGAAGAGATCGAATCCTACACAACGGACGAAATTCAGAAGATACAACAGAAAAGATTTTAATCTGTGTTTTCAATACTAGCAGCAGAGGTGGAGCAAGTGTGAGTGTTGAGAAGGTACCTACTTTGAAAGCAATTGAGTAAAGTACTTATATTGTGGTACTAAATAAAGATCTACAGCAAAGTTCCAGGAACGTTTTGACTGGTCGTTGTATATTTATGTATTGTATACCTAAAGAAAAAATACACTCTAAAGTATCAGATCATGTCTTTTCCTAACATTAATATAGACAATAATAACAAACACACTCCTTAACTCTTAGAAACATATTATTACCTGCGTATAATGTATGCTACATTAGGTTATATTAATTTGATTTTCACTAATGTTCATGTATCCTTTCCAAAACGTGAAACTGGATAAACATTACAGACTAATCCGACTTTCGTAATTTATGTAGTGAGAATTCTATATAGGATCAATCTACCATTTTGACTAGTTCAAATGACGTAGTTTAAAATGTTATATACACATATTAAACATATGACAGCATAAATATACTGGATAAACAAGTATTCAAAACAATGTTTCTTCCAGACATGTTTCTCGGGGGACAATGCCCCCTTGGAGCTTTGAGAATGCCTCCTGGAGGAGACCAAAATAATACGTCTGTAATATAATAATTAGGGCCCGGAACTTTATGCCCTATAAAACTGTAAAATATGTATGTAAATATGTCATAAAAACTTTAAAAAGTCATGAAAATTAAAAAAAAAGGTCAAAAAATGTCATTTCCCCAAAACACAGAAGAAAATAGAATATGAGTACTTAATTTACAAACTCATTTTTAGGGAACACTTTGTGGTTTCATTTTTGGGTATTTTTTTAAAAATGTTTTATTTGAACTTAGTTGAGAGCTGCGAAAGGAACATTTTCCAGTTGTGTTTCTAAACAGATATTTTTTGGAAAGTTCTATCGTATTTTTTAAATATTTTATTTTACTTAGCTTACGGCTACAAAAGAAATAGTTTTCAATAAAACAATTATAGAAGGTTTTCCGTTTAAATTCGAACAGCTTGTAACGAATCTCTAGCACTTGTGATTTCAGTTTCTTTTAGTTAAACACACACACACACAAATGAAGAGAATGTATTTATTTCAATGTCATACTATGCTATACACTTGAAAATGAAAAATAAAGATCGGACAAATCAATAGGCAAAAGTAATTTTAAGCATTGCATTGTGACACGAAGACCTTCTAAAGATTCTCGTCTCTGAAAGTTTGCCTATTATCTACAAGCAGTGACTTGTAGCGTGAGAATGTACTAGGGATGGCCACAAAGTTCCCGGAACCGGTTCTTGGAGATCCAATTTTCAGAACCGGTTCCAGACCTGGATCCGAAAACCCGGTTCCATAACCGGATCTTAGGAACCGGTTCCAGACCTGGATCCGAAAGCCCCCAAAGACCCGTAAACGAGGCACAAAGTTCACCTTCAAAAAAAATGCAAAGAGGACCATGCGCTTGTGCCTTCCCCGCCCAGACCCGCTTGTGCACCCAGAAAAAATTTCGGTCCATCAGTGGGTGTTTAGCCAAATGAGTTGGCCAGTTTGCCTGTTTAGCCAATGAGTTTGCCAGTTACCCAGTTTATTTAGCCAAATGAGACAAGCTGCCGCCGCCTGGGCGCCTGCCTGTCGCTTCCACCATTTCATCTAGCATACTGTTCACAGCCTACCAGCAGCTCGGGTTTAGCGTAGGGATGGTCACAAAGTTTTGGTTCCAGCGGAATCGGTTCCGCGAGGAACCGGGTCTTGGAAATTAGGTTTTCAGAACCGGTTCCGGATACGGTTCCAGGTCTGGATCTGAAGAACCGGTTCTAGACCTAGATCCGAAGAACCGAAAAACCGGTTCCACCAGGAACCGGTTCTGGCCATCCCTAGAATGTACGTTACACATAACACGAAGTCAAAGGGGCAAACCTCAAACATACTGTATCTGCAGGTGTTAAATCTTCTTCAACATTTTTGAGAGTTAATTCTCCGTCACCACTCAGAACAGCGGGGATATTGGTAAAAGTGTCATATCCATGATTATTGTTCAGGATGGCAGTGAATTTATCTTTCGCCAAATCTGCTGTTGGTCCCTTTGCTGTTGACAATTTTGTTCTAACATCGTCTACAGTTTCAAGACAGTCTGCACACTGAGACCATTTGTCTCCAATCGCTCAATGGATAACACCAGAAACCCAAAATTTGCAGAAATGTAAGCAACATCATCTTTCAATTTAATATCGTTATGTAATTCCTGAACAACACTAATACATGCTACATTTTAAGTTTGAAATCCAGCAACTATTTCGGCAAGAATAGGCAAATTGGCGCAGTAATACTAAATTGCTTTAGGCCATGTTCCTCACCGTGTCACCACCGGCTGTGGTGGCAAAGCAACATCTGGGGTAGCTTTCTTTAGGACCTGTCGTCGTGATGGACACTTCAAGAAAAGGTTCTTCATATTTGACACAAAGTAATCTACTTTGGAGTATCTTGCTCTAATTTCATCATATAATAGTCTGTGGACTCCGTGTGCCAGACAGGTAATGTGGATAATTTTGGGATATATAACTTTAAAGGTTTTTCCTCCTTTCACCATATACATAGCTGCATCCGTTACAAGTACGATAAGCCAGTCACGAGGAACGCTTTCTGAAAAAAACACCTGCATTGCGTTTCCAATACAGCCAGGAATTGTAGAATGGTCAACATTCTCCAACTGGTGAACATGCACAAGGAAAATTTCTCCAGCCTGGTCTGGTTCCAAAATAACAAGTACAACATTGGCTATATAACGTCAGCAACAGTCTGTCGTTTCGTCCACTGATAACCAGAAATTTTTATTTTTCACTTTCTGCCGGATGTTATACATAATTTCACTATAGACATTTTCCACATAGGCCTTCGTAAGTGTGGATTAGTAAAGAATTTCCTTGTCGCAGTGCTTCTCCAAACACTCACAAAGATTAGGGTTTTCAAACTTCCACACAGGGATATCAGATGTGATAAATGCTTTACGAAGGTCCTTGGAGAAGATCCTTCGAATATAGAAGATCTCTTCGAATATCCCACAGGATTCACAGAATTTACAGAACAATATATTTTCCTTTGTAGAGAACACATCGCTTCCAAATTCTGCAACATATGCTCTCAATTTCAACGAAACATATTGCTTCACAGGAGGCATTCTCACTTGCTCCGCTGCACACCTAGCTTAAACTACTGTTGATTTAGACTGACGTAAAAATAACATTTTTTTAGCACAAAATGCTAAAGGCCAGTGGTGATTGTCGTGCGCAAGTTCAACAATGACCAGGGAGCTTTCCGTTTTAAACGATTTTCGGCATTATAACGCAAGGCGGTATTATTTATCCCGTACTAAATTTTAACGTGTTAGAAAACCAAATGCGTTTCGCATAGTCTGATGCAAGTACAATCAACCACAGCGAGTAAGAGGATTTTATTACTTTGGCAGAAGGCATATAAGAAAACGTTTTTTAAAAAATAACGATTTTGTGCTAGTATATTGCAAAACATATTTATGTCTTATCATTAGAAAAGTGAAAAATATGTTTCCAAATTGGAAAATGAGGAAACTGTGTCAAAATATGTACTTATGTACTATCAACTTTGCTTATTTCAACTGGTTTTCGTCTGATACGTGAATATCTCACTCCATTATCCGATTTCCATGTAAAACAAATATATGTTATAACAGAAATTCCCGGACCTTAATAATAATAAATAGAATAGTACCAGCAGTGCTCCCTGGAATACTAACTGTGTCTCCAGGAACATTTGTTCTGAATGAACGACAGACTCAAAGTAATAATTTATTAGAACCGTCTGCAGCATGGCCGCCATCTCTACGGGTTTAACAATTCAGATACGTGTGTACGGGTTGCTATTCAAAATGAACGGGTAAACTAATAATTTTGATTCTGGTCTTCTTTTATTGGTTAAAAGTAATGATTCGACCATTATTTTTATCATTTAGCAAAATAAACAAATAAAATTAAAAAAAAATAGTCTTGCATGTTTTGAAAGAGTGTTTAGGATGATGAGAAATGCTTGAACTAATGCAAGAAATTGTATGTCTGAAAATTTACTGAAATTTGAACTAACGTTAGGTAAAACTTAACATTCACATGACCTACAAACAATTTTACTCTTATGTAAAGAAAAATCCTGTTGTATTGAAAAGTGCTAACAATGAAAACAAACATAAGTCTGTTCAGAAATAAATGTTAATTACAGTTTCAAATCAATCTTATTTTGTTTCTCTAACAAATATTGCTAAACAAACATTAAAAAACATACAAGGATGTGCTTAACTGAAATAAGGTTCTAATTTAAATAAATTGAATTTGGAGGACTCAAGCTTTGAATGTACGTGTGAGCAGGTTTGAAACGTTGGCAGCCCTGGTCTGCAGAATAACGAAATTGAACGGAAAGAAATTATAACGAAATATACAAATCAACTTTAAATAACATTAATACTTTTGAGATGGCGTCCCAGGGAGGAAACATGTGTTAAACGAAATGAAGCCGTTACATAAGAAATATTCAGAATTTTCGTCTTCCGTTAACCGATCATAAAAAGTAATAACTGTTTTGTGTAAAAAGTAAGGAATTAGATACCTTACAATATATATTTTCTGTTATTATTATAATCACTCACAAAGATGTACGGTAGAAATGCAATTTTATTTTTAGATTCTAATTCACGATGAAGTTATGAACGATCCAAGTTTAGAAGAAGCACAGTGAGAAAAATCTGTTCTCCCGACAGAGATATATTCTACAAATATACGGAATTCTTTGATTTTACTACGAAAATATGTACGAAGCATGTTACGATCCATACCTTACATACATACTGCATTCCCCCTCTCTGCTTAGATGCTACATGATGCCACTGCAGGATGTCTGACATCTAACAGTCTTCCGTATATTACATACATGTACGTATGTTACATACATCCATCTGTATGTAAGCTTCTGCCCGCCTATATACAGTTCTTTGTTTCGTACGGAAAGCACGTATAGATTGGAACACTTATACGGAAAGTACGCATAGATTGGAACACTTATACGGAAAGCACGTATAAAATGGAACACTTATACGAAAAGTACGTATAAATTGGAACACTTATACTAGAAAATGCTGACCTACGTTTTTACGAACGCCATATACGTTTTTTCTCCCTCTGTGCTCAGGTGTACTTTCTGAACAATGAGAAAATAGACCTTAAGAATCCTAACTAGTTGGCACCATTTAAAATCAAAGGAAATTTGCATATACATAAAACCACTACAGAGTAAGTACTGGATATTAACCAATATTATTACCGTTTCAACAAAAAGAAAAAAAGTGCATAGATGAAACATGTAATAATCAATATATCGCGTTGAGCTGAATAAATTTTATGGCTGAATGTAAATCCATATGCTCAGCTTTCGAAAAAGAAAATCATAAAACTATTTTTTTTTTTTGAAAATCTTAAAATGTTAGGTATGCGATAACACACCGCCTATTAATACCTATTAATATGTATTAATTAAGCTTTTCATTACGTCACTAGCAAGACACTAGTAGACTATAAATTTTGGTTAATGATATGAACTTTTATATTACGATCAACTATGATCTAATATTTGATTTTTGTTTAATTATGACATCGTCCAAAAACAACAAAATGGATAGATTACATCAAGGTAGAGAAACATTCTTGAAGGTAGATTGAAATTTGTTTTCGTCAAAATCGAGAAAACGTTATGGTATTAAAATTTTATGTTATTAAAATGTGGATTGTTGATTGTTCGGCTGACACAGTTGTTAATATTTATTCTGCTGGAATAGTTTGCTTTCTGTTATTAATTGAGGTATTGTATAAAAAAATATGATACGTTAAGTAACAGATTGTATTTATTGTTTGATTTCTTCTGCACATCTGCACGTCTGCAGCGGCGACGCACGTCTGCGTTCCACTATTTTGGTTACTCCATCTTATAATTTAAACTATTCTATTGTCCAGCATCCTTCATAAAGTATGTTAGCTCTTTTTGTGCTACTGTTTTATAGAATAACGAAATTTAGATATCAAAATATTTTCTTTATTGGTCAAGGCTGTTGATTAGAGAATATTGTTTTAAAAAAGACGAAACAGATGTGGCTACTTTCCTGTGTGGCTACTTTCAAATTGAAGAATAACATTTGTCTTGGAAACGCTTTGGCAGGCGTGCAAAATTCAATGAAGAAACATCGTGATATTCATAATTAAACTTGTGATGATTTACATTGTTGTGTTCTTCCGAGGCCAGTATCCTCAGTCAAACTCCAGGAAATATCTTAAGATATTCAACGAGAAAATAGACCGAAAAATTTAAAGAATAAAAAAATGGTTAACGGGAATGTGAGCTCAAAGTTGTGAACCAGGTGACTTTTATTCTCGAGAAAACCACTGTTTGCATACATCATAACCGAGTGTTTGTTTTTTGGTCACATTTCTTGCGAAATACCGTAAAATACTGTCTGAAGTTTGGCCACTATTTTCAAACAATCGCCATTAAAATCCATTGAAAATTTTAAAAAATTGCTAGGGATGAGATATTGAAACACCGTCTTCCACAATGGATACCATCATGTCCATGGATTTTCTCGGGGTACTCCTGTTTCCTCCCTTCTTCTCATTCCATCACCATTCACTTGCCTTAATCATCGTCTTTTATAGCCTAAAGGGTATAATCATCGGATGTTAAACTGATTTTTTTTTTTTTACAGTGTACAAGGCCGGCTGGGTTGGAGGTCCCGTTGAAGTGAGTTCCACGGCTAAGCGTTCTCGGAGACAGATGTCATTGTTTAATGTTTAGGTGGCCACACGGGAAAGTGACACTTCAATGACAATACAGTTGGTTTCAAATAAATTTTATTAGCCTATTCATCAAATAGGATGAAATTTGCAAGTTGTAAGACGCCATTTCCCTTCAACTATTCCCCAACAATTTTTCCTTACCCTGCAAAATGCGTATGTTTTGACCTCACCATTCTGTCGAGCAGCCAAGAAAACACCCCAATACTAAAAATGAAGCGTGTATTTCAAAAAATGGTTTCTTCAAACTTTTTTCAAAATCTGTTCAATTTTGAAATTCAACGCTCATAATTCGAAGAAGCTTTCGATCGAGGATTTCTCCGGTTGCCTAATTGTTTCATATGTAAAAAGGAGTCGACTGAGCATAGTATCAATATGAAGTCAGAGTAACACCCCACGACTTTCCCTAGTAAGTGGAATTAATTAGTATTTTCCACTAACGGGTTCAGGCAACTACTCGTGCATATATGAAAGCTCAAAAACATATATAGATTATTTTCAAGAAGATAATATTTTATTTCAGCAAATTAAGTTTCAGCAAAAATAAATAAAGAAAGAAAGAAAGGAAAGAAAAGAAGAAAAAAAGAAAGAACACATATTAGGCTACATATTTAACGTTTAAAATGATCGTCAATATAAACTATCTTTGTATTGCACGTGTGTATAATATTTACGTGGAAACAAACAGTTAAAAATTGAAAACTGTTTCTTCAAATTATTCTCCCTTTCTCTTTGCTTCCTTTGGCTCTTCGAGCTTCTACTTTGAATTGGATTCTTCTTTTTTATATATGATTCCTTCCGTTTACCCATTTTCCACTTTTATTAACTATAATAGTTCTGTCACAATTCACAGGTTTCGTTTCTGGATTTCAAACGCTAACAAGGAATTGCCCTACTACTGTGACTGCAACAGTACACATGCAAGTTTGGCAACGAAGCATTATGGCGTCCTGCGCAAGCATGAGATTCAGCCGCTAAAACTATTTCCGTAAACACAGAATAATATTTGGATAAAATGTAAAACATAACACGAAAAACGGTAAAATAATACCCATATTCCGTAATGAGACAACTACTTGAAAAATAATTTGTGCTTGGAAATAATAATTTCATAAAACTGAGCGCAGGAATAGCAAAATCTAACAGCAAGCGCCATCTTGCGTACTCATCTTCAAACTGATTAAGTTTTCCTCTTATATGTTACTTTTTTAGCTAACAGAATACATAAGCACAGACAACAATATTTCATGTTGTAGCTGCCGCATAACTCTATTTTATAGTACAATACTTATAATATGTGCCATTTCTTTACGCGTTGGTTAAGGCAGTGAACTAATGCTTATACTGACTTCCGGGTAGTGATCCACCTTAAATTTCGAGTTATTCATTTCTGTATGTTTTCAGTGCAATTATCGTCAAACTCTAAACATCATTGCAAGCTTAGTACCTCACTATCATAAGCGTTTGAACGTTTCTGTGGAGTATGTTTCAGACAGTGAAAAGTGCCACTTCTGAGTAGCACTTATTCACTAAAAACGTCTGTTTTGCAACAAATTCTTCAGTTTTGAAAACAGAGTGAGGCCACTTGGAGACAGTTCCTGAGAGCAGAATAGGTAAAAGTAATTTTATCTAGGAGATAATTTTTCTTTCCATCTAGCTGTTGAGAGATTTAAACTTGAACCAGTCTTCACAACTTCAAATGGTGTGTCAAAATTATTTCTACGGTTCAGTGAGAGGATCCGTTAAATTTCGGATATTCTCAACGCTTAGCCTTCTAACATCCAAAATCTGGACCTCACCAGAATCAATGTTTTCCGAGGTATTTGCATAAATTAGACTTCAAGATTATGGCAGATCTTCTGTTAATCCCTGCACTTCCCCAACGTTTCGTATCCACTTCCACACTGTACAGTTAACGAAGTTTCTGTTCCCACAAATATGCTTCAACTAGCGATGAATACTAATACCTTTTTCATATGGAGATAATATCTTTATTAGATCTATTTATGATAAAAGCCGTCATTCCAGGTCAATCTTCCAAAAATATTCTTTGTTTCACAGCTGAATGTTGTAAAAGCTTAGATAAAATCTTGAATTTTGCACACTGAAACCTTAAAGTCTAAAGTTAATTTAGACTATCTATTTATATTATACATATGCATTAAAACTAAATACATTTTTGCTTAAATATATCAGTCCCACTTTCATTTGGACATGCCCTATAACTTAGAAATGTGTATAAAAGTTATTCTCAAATTTCAATATTTTCTTGCATATGCAATGTATAGGTACGGGATACTATACCAAAAGTACGCGCCATAGGTCACCAATTACTAAGGGTATACGTTAAGTTGAACAGCAGAGATGGCAATAGTGAGGGAAGGGGGAAATTCTGAAACTGGAATGTAACTTTCTACATTCCATAAATTTATTACAATTATCACTTAATACGCTTTTTATTAACTTTCTAAACTCCATAACTTTATTACAATTATTACTTAATAAGCTTTTTATTAACTTTCTAAAGTCCATAACTTTACTACAATTATTACTTAATACGCTTTTTATTCATTTTCAACTTTATATAACATTATTATAATTATCACTTAGTACGCTTTCTACTAACTTTCTACATTCCATAATTTTATTATAACTATTACTTAATATGCTTTTCAGTAACTCTTTGCTTTCATTAATTTATTAAAACTATTATTTACTACAGACGTGTTCAAATTATTAGACTCATGCTTGAAAAATGTAAAGTTGACGTAGGAGTCCCAACTTCCGAGTTCGAGAATATTTAATTTAAAGGTTAAACCACTAGTATAGGGTCCCTCATTTTTTTACTGTACAGTTGAAATGGTGCTTTCACCGTTGAATAGCAGATGGCATTAGTACGGGGGAAGGGGGAATTCTGAAAGTATTGTTTCAGTTGTAGATAGCTATTGTGGTTCCTATTAACAACTTACAGTCTGAAGTGTTGTGGTTGCTGTCGTAAGAAGTTAACGACATTCAAAGCGTGCAACAATTTGAATGGGCCAGATTTATATGATCGTGACGTGTTTTGTGTATCAATCTTTTATTCTGTGTAGTCCTGTAATTGCAGCACAATGGAAAAAGCAAAATACCTTTCTCCGCGAAAAATGGAAGTTAACAAAACACTTCTGGTGGAAATAAGATATACACGGTAATACATTGCTAGTAGAGTTGGAATAGAACAAAAATCTGTGAGTAGAATCTCTGTTGACAAGAACAAGAGTCAAAATTGGGTTGAAAAGTGTGGTTGAAAACCAAAGCTATCGTTAAGAGGTATCAGAAAACTAAAAAGATTAGTCCTGGGAAACAGAAGTGCAACGTTTAATAGACTTAAGCATAACAATGGCTGAGTATGGCGCAGACATTTGGCCTGATAGTGTTCGAAGGATTCTTTGGGCCGAGAGAATAAATGCACACGGCCTAGCAAGAAAACAAAAATTAGTCTACTCCAATCATGACAAAGAAGCTCCTCGAATGGGTACGAGGCCTAGAATATTGGACTTCTTACGATTAGAGAATAGTGTGTTTCAAAGATGAATCATGTATATTTGTGTCTGATGAATGTTCACAATATGTACGACATTGACCTCGGAGGAATTCAAGTTGGAATGTCTTTAGTAAACCGTGAAGCTTTCTACTTCAGTCAGGTCTGGTGTGTGATCTCTGTCTTTGGGCATGGAAGACTATAGAGAGGACAATGAAGCACGACCAATACCTACAAGTTCTTCACGATGAATTGCTTTCCCAGACTGCACTCTGGTTTAATGACCTGCAATTCATCTTTATGCATAATGGATCCCCATGTCACCGGGCCAATGCTATGACAAAATTCTTCGAGGACAACGAAATTAGTGTTCTTCCGTGGCCAGGCACTAGTCCTGATATGAACCCGATTGAAAACTTTTGGAGCTTCATGAAAGAAAAGCTAAAGAAGAAGCACATTAGAACCAAACTTCAATTGATCAAGGAGATCAACAATTTGTGGTATCACAATCCTGAATTCAAGGGAAAATATGTTAAACTCGTACATAGGATGCTACAAAGGATAAAAGACTTAATAAAGAATAAGGGATTTCATAAGAAATAATTAATCTTTGTGTGATATAATTTTCTTGTAAGTATTCCATTTCATTTTTTGTTGTTTCCAATTTGGATATACACACTTTATAGTAATTATATTTGAATGTTACGTACGCATTTGTTTTATTGATATTGAAAAGTACACCTACTAGAAATTAGGACAGAGTTACAAAGTAGTAATTTGGACTAACTTCGAACGTATTTTCTCACGTAATAGTGTAAGAACAGTAAACTATTCAGAAACTGAATATCGAGTCTAATAATTTGAACACCTCTGTAATGTAAACACACCTTAACAAACTAAATTTGTGTTGGAACTAGGCGTTTTTAATGACTTATATAGCTCCTAATATACCATAACCAACTCTTTTCTTTCAAGGTTCATAGCCTTCTCCCATTATCTGCTCATCTCATATCTGTTTGCAGTTGTTGACCGACAAAGGAGATATTCTATTAGTTAAGAGGAAAACAGTAATTTAAAAAAATGTGATTGTTTTCTTTACAGTATTATGACATACCAAAATCATTAAGGGTGGAGTTATCAATGAAGTAAGACTCAAACCACTAAACGAGTTTCTAATAGCAGTTTTACTAGACATAAATCAACGGGATTCACTCACCAAAAGCACAGAGGATTAACGTCGGTTACGTCATCCGTAGTTTGAGTTTGAATTAGTGAAGTTCAAGTTGTGGTAGCATTTAAAATTCCTGATTTGCTCAATTTGAGGTTTGACACGGGGTTTAGCTTTGAGCATGCATAAAACCCGAAACTATAGTTCAAGTATAGCAATTTGTTTAGTTACTACTCGTTTCAGAAATTGCTTTCGATCTACTCATCTCTCCATTAGGACACAGAGGAAATAATATAAGAATAACAGTCATCGATTCAAATGGTATGAGATGGATCTCACGACTTGTCGGCTGACGCATAGGCCTCTGAGATACACTTTTTAAAAAAATACTGGCCATTTAGCATTTTATAAATGTAAAATTTCATTTGTAAAGATAATATATCATACACTACTTAAAAGTACATTTTCCTCTTTACATTAATATATAGTTTTTCCTAATACTATAGAAGTTTTGAAGCGTGCATTATATGCTGCATGACATTTATAAGAAAAATATATTGAAAGAACACACAAAATGCATAATGCAGGTACATACACTTACAATATATTGTTTACACAATATCTTTTACATTTCAGAACTTGCACTGTATTAATATATCATATAAGTTTTTTTTTAAATAAAAATAACAATTGAAATATGGTTCTTCACACACACACACACACAAAAGAATGAAATGGCAGCTTTCATAGCAAATGTTTAAATAAATAGGGCATCACTTTCGGACAGCGATGCTACAACGATATGTTGGATTTTTAATTGTATTCTTTAGGCAAAATGTGTGATCTTTTCTATAAATGTGCACTAGCCTTCTAGGTTAAAAAGAAGAAGAGAAGGAAATATATATTGTTATAAAATCAATGTGTGTTTGGTTGTTATCACCAAGACGACATATTTATATATTACTATGGAAACAGAAGCAAGGTTAGACATAATGTCAACTACCTTTTAAGGATCATAAAGTTTATAAAAAGAAGGTATGAAATAAACGACATTTTGCATTATGTCAATTTAGTTTATTCATTGTGGCTCAATAAGATATAATGTTAGAATCAGGACATATAAAACGAATATAACAGTTATATATTTTATGGTGCCGAAACGCCAAGAAACCTTGTGTATGGTTCAGAAGTTTTAGTAAAACGATCACAATTGAGCCTAAGATTATTATGCTATTCTAAGAAGTGGCACAAAAATAGATAGACGTGTCAAGATGAGTGATATCGAACACGAAGTGGTTGATAACAGTACGAGTGAGATCGGAACAAATCATACTGAAAGTATGGTTGATCTATTCAAACAACTTTCACAACAACTTAAGGATGAATTTTCATAACAATTAGATGGAAAAATGAATCAACTTAATAGCAAATTGGACAAACAACAGCAGCAATTGGATACTAAATTAGTTGGAATATAACAGCATTTTGACCAGCGCTTAGGTCAAATGGTGGAACGAAAGGATTATCACATGGAACAGGTTGAAGAAATGTCATCACAGGTTAATATGAGTGCTTTAAATGAATCTGAACCTTCTACAGAAACAACGGAGAATGCAGAGTTTGAGTTTACATTAGTGAAATTCACTGAATTTTCACAAAAGCATACTGCCGTATTGGTTGAATCAGACTATCCTAACTTTTCTTTTCAGTCGAATGTTTTTGATTGTCTTATGGATGTTGCGTGTAATGACGATTTCGGTATGCATCAATGTGTGAAAATTGTAATCGTTTTCGACTAGTGAATGCTATTGACTACTTGAATTCACAGTATCATGTTGAGTATGTATCATGTCATGATATTAATCCTGAAGATGAAGTAATGGTAATAGAATAATTTAATGGTATGTACACTCATGCCCAAAATTATATTCGCATGTCTATAAATATGTTGTTCTAGAAATATAATTTGATAACGAATTCGCCCGGTATTTCTTATAATGTTAGTATGTATATAATCGGCAAAAACATGTATATGGCAAATTTCATGTCAAAAGATTAGTAAATAAGAACAATAAAACGAAAATAAAACTTTCTTTTCCATTTAGCAACATTTTGTTTTACTTATTCTAATTTTGGTATTTATAATTCTTTTCCTATGAAATTTACCACAAATATATATTTCCCGATTATACACATAGTGTCAGTATTAAGAGTACCCTACAAAATCATTATCAAATTATATCCTTATAGGAAGACAGTTATAGATATGCTACAACAATTTTGGACATTAGTGTACATGACATTAGTTGCTGTAGCAAGAAGAAAGTTGATTCCAGGATTCGTAAAATTCAGAAAGAAAGCGTGTGTTCCCACCAATGTTTGTAATGATTGGTCGCTTGAGTTGAATCTGTTGAACTGTGCATTCAATGAGAAGACCAACATGATAATAGTGAACAATCTGATGATGCCTTTACGGAACATGATACAGTGCGTTGATTTCAATCATCTAAGCATGACATTGCGAGATTTTGAAAATCCTTCAAAGCTACAATACAGTAATAACTTGAACCAAATTAACCTTAATCGAAACCAAATTCGATACATTCATGTGAGATTAAAGTGTGACCCCAATGTAAAAGGTGATGTTAAATACACGTGTACTGGTAATGCAACCAAACCTAACTACAGAGATGGAATTCAAAATGATTGGCGTAGTGAAGATTGGATTGACAGAAAGAGAAAGAAGTCAGACAGAAATTATCCGCCTGACAACAATGTGGCTACTTCTAAGAAGCAAAGCAGAGATACATCGGATGTCCCGAGGGAGTCTTCGTGGAACAGAAACCATGGCAGGACAGACTACCGTGGATGTCATGTAAGGACAAGTACAGATCCGTTAGGAGACACGATATTTCACCACCAGTGAAACGAATGAGAACTGAACCTAATTTTACCGGTAATGTAAACGAACCTAATCCTAAAAGCAATAGTAATACTAATTGTGTAACCGAACTTAATCTTAGTAGTAATAGCAATAGCAATCGCGCCACACGTAGAAAGCATGTAATCATCAGATTTGATTTTCTTCGAATTAGATTGCGTAGAAAAATCATAGATGGCAAAAATTCTCAAAGTAAGAAACGAAGAACTGTAGAAGTAAATAACACGCAACACTGTATTCCTATTTATGACTTTCAATGTAACTTATATGAAGTCGTTGGTTATGTAATTTAAGCTAAAGTTACGGCGCCTGAGAAAACAGTACCTTATTTATGTATGCGACGTTTGATAGATGTACGTAATCTCAATAGAGAAAACGAAGAATCTTATTTTTATTTATTCCAACTTATTGTGTTGTAATTTTTGTTATTTTATATCTAAACCTATATTTAACCTAATAATTTACCTATCTATGTCGATTGTATTTCCTAATGTTGAATTTTGTTTCTGCGTTTAACAATAATCCAAACTTAATATGTATTCCATTCGAATATATTTGTGATATGATTATTTCTTATTTAAAATATTACAAATTAATCACATTTTGCATTACTGAAATTGTAAGAATAAATAGTATAAATGACTTTAGGTGTCAAACCAAAAGATAATTGAAATACCGTAATTTATAAAATACATTTTATTCTTCTCAATTTGCCCAAATGATTTAAATTTTGTTAATAAACATTTTATGGCCCTGAATGGACTTAATATAAATTTATAATTCGGAATTCCTTATCGAAGTTACATTATAAAAATATAAATATATAAATGATTATAAGATTAATGTAAAATGAAATATTAATAATGATATTTGAGTGAAATATGATGTATATGAGTAATTATGAAATGTGATTTTTTATATATACGAGGAATGTCCGAAAAGTACTGACGATTAGTGTATGAATCCTAACTGTCCAGGATTCTTTTCTTTTATTTGTAAACTAAATAAAAGAAAGTCCATATGTTCGCGCGCCATAATACAACGATATGTTGTATTTTTAATTGTATTCTTTGGGCAAAATATGTGAACTTTTCTATAAATATGCACTAGCCCGCTAGGTTAAAAGTTATAAAATCAATGTATGTTTGATTGTTATCACCAAGACGACATATTTATATGTTACTATTGGAACAGAAGCAAGGTTAGACATAATGTCAACTACCTTTTAAGTATCATAAAGTTTATAAAAAGAAGGTATAAAATAAACGACAGTTTGCATTATGTCAATTTAGTTTATTCATCGTGGCTCAATAAGATAAGATAATGTTAGAATCAGGACAAATAAAACGAATATAACAGTTATAATGCTAATAAAACAATAACGACCATTTGCGCATGATGTAGTGATAAAAGTGCAAAATACGAAGTCCAAGGACTAGTTTACGATATCTAACTTCATACAAGTATGTAAGGGAAGCGTTAAAATAAAGTTTAAAGACAATTGTGCAATTGTTTATAGACAATGGTGCATATGTATGATCCTCATTCTACAGAAGAGTGGCCACTGAGTATATGTACGTAATTTGCACTCAAAGTGTTAAGAAATACCAACTGACTTCAGTAAATGAACTAAAAGCTAGAAAACATCACTTAATAGATGCTGAGAGGAAGAAGATAACAGTAAAAAATGCTAACAACCAGAAAATAATTCACTTTGATAATAAGATTAATAGTTATCAAATTTATTGCAAAGCAAAATTTTATTTCCAGTAAAAACAACCATTAGCACTATAATTTATTATATATGATGGCACTAGTTTGTTTAATTTGGCTTAAACTTATAACCATATATATTTCCACAGTTCGTATATGTGTTCTAGCATTTTAATTATTACGTATATTAGCAATATTAGCAATACACTGAAACTACACCAATCTCAAGTTATAAAACATTATATTTTATGAGCAATTAGAGGCACGTAGCCAAGGGGGTCTCCGGGGGGTCCGGACACCCCCCTTCGAGACCAGAAATGAAAAAAAAATTAAGGAAGGATGAGACAAAATGAAATGAGAAAAAGAAGGATCAGCGTTAAAAATAAACTACAGGAAGCTTTTGGTTACTCTTTCTTTTGAGAAGATTTGTATTACTTGCAATAGATGGTTGCGATGTGAGCGATATATCCTGGAAGAGTCAGGGAATTTGAAATTTCTAGAAAAGTTGCGGAATTCTCAGAGTTTCTGCTACTAGTCAGGAAGATTTCAAGCTTCCGAAAGCATAGTGCCGTTGTGTAACAGCGTGGACATTTTTTATCATAATATTTCGTCATCGCATCCTTGCAATATCAAACATGTTATTTCAAAAACAAATTTTCTACTGCTCTTATAACCTGTAATTTGAAACAGACAGTAGTTGACGGAATAATAAAAACAAAAATATACGTTGAAAGAAAGTTCTGTTAACATCTGATTCATTAGAAAAAGGAACGCAAAAATTGCAAAATATTTTACAAGACATTATTAAGTATGTACTTTCTATAATATTAAATATGTACTTTTTATAATAGTTGAGGTCATAATGAAAGGAGAATTGTTATATTTGAATAAACAGAGGAAGGCTGTAAATATTGTATAATCTTTTTCAATACTTTTTTTTACTCGAGATTTCTTCATAGTTTATTAAAATACGAAATCCTGGCCCCCACCGTTACTAAATCCTGGCTAAACGAACCAATATATGTTCCAGTAAAATTGTTCAGAATTATCGAGCCCCTGGTGTGATGAAATTTACAACATACAACGTTACGTCACGGATCCCCCCTCACGAAATCCTGGCTACGAGCCTGAGAAACTATTTATTTTACATTACAGTTCAGAATTATTCATCTAACTGTCATGGGAATTTTTTGCATTATATATTATAAAACATCTACCTTAACAACTGTTTACATCACTATAGCAACGTACAAACAACGATATATATAAATCTAAAGATACTGCTTATATTATTTCTTTCTTTGTCTATTTTATAGCAAAATGCTTGAGCATGGTGCTTGAGCACTGCTTCTGTGATTACAAACGAAATTTACAACATACAACGTTATTGTTGTAAACTTCAACTCTTATTATTGACGTAATGAATCTTTCATTGCTAGGCACAAACTACAGAGTAGCGCAGGTTTTTCAGTAGATAGATTCATAAACTTATTACGTCACAATATATTAGCATTAGTGAATTATTATTATTTTAGCTCCTGTTAATATTTAAAAATGTTTTATCTTGTTATGCTATTTTCTGTTACCCCAGCACTTTGGTTAGGTACTGAAATTAAAGGTAGTACACCAACTTTCCGTAAAATGGGTTGAGCTACAAAACGTACGTGAAGTAATACAGTACGCAACTACGGTATTATAACTGTTAGTCAACAAGGATAGTCTCTCCGTAGACTATCATCAGGTCCTAGTGATTTTTACATGAGAACTTCATACAAGAAAATGTACGGAAAGTTTTCAAAATGTAACTATATCGAAGTTACATAAATTGTTTTATGCAAAAACGGCTCCAGTCACCAAAATGGCGAAAGTGAGTTAACGTAGGAGGTTTTGTTCCTATTGGGTACACCATGTTTCTATGAATAAACGGATTCAGTTTCATTGGTCTAACATTTTATAAACAGATGTTAACTTTGATTATTCTAGGCAGCATGGGCTTGAGTCAGAGACTGAAACCCTTTCTGCATGAAGAATTATATTTGTTTTATGTGTTAGTGACAATAGCTATTTCTCATATAGCCTCTCTGCTGAAAGGGACGTTATACTCAGCAATAGCTATTGATTTCGTTCCATTTGATTCGTAGACTTGTAATGTGTGGAACCTGGCAAAAAACCGTCTTAATACAGTTTTGTTTCAAAAGGAACAAAAAAAATAACTAAATAAAATCACATGCATACAGGGTTTCGTCTACAATTGACATGCAAAAAGGGCTTTAGTTCATAATGGAAACATTATTTTACTATGGGAATGACCATAAAAATGGTTTTTGTATACAGCATTCAACTAATATAATTTTTATCTAAACAGAAAAAATGGTTCGTTTTGATTTTATAGTATGAAACTGCAGTGTTTTTCTTATTTGTCTCGAAAAGTTTGTTTGACTGAAGTTCCTTTTGCATTAAGTGATTCATGTGTCAGCATACGAACAATATATTTCAAGATGTTATAATTAAGGGAAGAGGTTAATTTGTCTCATATATATGGGCGACTTGGCTTACATTTCTAGTTGGAGCTGAAGTGGTTCGGATCCCACATGATGTAGGTCTTCATCTCATATGACTTCGGTGCAGAAAGAGACACTAAATTCCAAATCAACCTACCTTTGTTTGAAAGCTGCTTAAAAATCGAATGTGAACCAGATATGTTTTCACCGGGACTAGAGCCTTAATCTTCCAGTCAAAAAGAAAGAAAGAGAATTTAAACAAAACTATGTATTATCTATTTAACTGTAAGCGAAAGCAAACAACCTCGCCTTAACTGCCACATAAAGACGGAACACACTAACCATGAACATGTGACATCAGGAAGTTTGTTTCATATTAAAATTGAAATAGAATATTGACATTTGAGAAACACCGTATCATTTTTCCAGATTGAAACTTTAGTTCATCAAAATGAAAATCTCCCCCAAGATTTACAAGTGCCTGCTTTTCATAAGAACCAAATCTTCTTGAAAATGCATTGAAAGTCAGAAAATTTGAAAGAGAGAGCAAGGGAGAGAGAGAGAGAGAGATAAAAGTGGGAGGAGAGAGAGATTGAGAAACTGGAACGAGAAGCATACAAGCTATGTTCTTCAGATGCCAGTGGCTGTTAATATTGATTGATGTTCTGGTTAAAGAACACGCTCCAGGAATCTCTAAAGCCTTTTATTCTTGAGTGAAGATGCAGATACCAGGAAAATGAGATTTTGTGTTTATTACACTCAACATCTGAGGAACCGTTACTTGAAGAAACTTCTTCAATACAAAAATTAAAAAAAAAAAGATCTCAGAGAACTTCTACGGTTTTTAATGAATATTGACGCATTAGCACAGCATCCTTTTAATATCGTCAATGAAAATATGTAAAAGCATTTTATGAATATCATTAGGATTTGAGATGTCTAATTTAATCTTCTCATCAATGGAAGCTTTCTCGTCGTTTAAAATGTATATAAGTATATATATATATATATATATATATATATATATATATATATATATATATATATATATATATATATATATATATATATATATATACACAATGGTGTTTTGTGTATTCGTTGTGAGAGCTGTAAAAGAAAGATGTTAAGTATGCTGAACAGTTTTGGGTCTTATAACTTAAGAACTCTGTAGGTTAATGAATTCTGACTGATGACGATACTACCTAATTACATAGTATGTTGGTTAATTACAACCTATATTGAGATGAAGTGAAAAGTCCTAAAATGCGGAAGTAGAATATGATTTGGCAACTTCTTGGCTCTAATTGTTTTCGTTACACCCTAACAGATTTTGTTGCCTCTTTTACAAAGAAATACTAATAACTACCCTTCTTGTAATACCACATTTAAAATCATTATCCTTCTATAATCCATTTCTCGAAATTTTTGTGTTCCCTCTTGGCTATATGACTAAAGTACGCACCTTTGGCTTCACTACCTGGCTTAAAGCTATTGACGTTTAAGGCATGCCCTCTTTCAAAAATGTCTTTGTTATAATTTTGGTGTATGTTTAGCAAAAAAAAAAAATCGTTTCTAAATAGGTAAAAAGAAAAGCATGATTCTACGTACAGTGGTTCATTATGCTATGATAAGATTGTTTCTTCATATACAAGTCAATCTAAACCAGTGTTTATTCTTTCACCTTCTCGGTTTGAGACGTTTACTTCGTTCTCGCATCTGTGTTTCACGAAAGAAATGTTTCATGTTATACATTTACACGAAAGGAAATGAAATTTTACAACGTCGCACTTTCGACCTTCGCCAAACGCCAGGAGATTTGAACCGAACACTACAAATCCTGGTTAGTTTACCGGTAAAATCTCAAACGGTTTGGATCGTTCGTTAATCTGTAGAGTTACGTCTGATACAGTCTTTCTGCTGAAGAGACACCTTCTCTCACTCCAAGTTCTTTCGGTATTTTGTTTTCTTCATCGGATGAATAATAAAGGTTTTCTATAGATTCACAGTTGGAGCGATCGTTTCTAATATAAAACCTTCTGTAAGATTTCCAAGAAGAAATACACAACAAACTGCTGCTATTTTGAACTAGTTTATAATCTGCGTACTGGGGGAGAGAATAAGTTTATAGCGAATTTTTGAGAACTAGCTAAGGAGAGTAATGCTTCCGGAAGTAGGAACGAAAAAAACAGTTCTGATTAGTTGGCGTTATCCATTTCTTGCACATTGCATTTAAATAGCAAAAATCAAGAAATTGATGCTGCCGGTCTTCGTGGCAGAGTGGGCTAGCGCTATATGCTAGTAATTGAAATTTCTTTTGTCGTGAGTTCAAACCCGGCCCGAAGAAAGTTCTTTTTACATTTTTATAACAGTTTCGAAATTAAAATAATATGAAAATAGTACTCAAAAAAGTGATTTACTTACTTTTGTGCAGATATAAGTAGTAGTAGTAGTAGTAGTAGTAGTAGTAGTAGTAGTAGTAGTAGTAGTAGTAGTAGTAGTAGTAGTAGTAGTAGTAGTAGTAGTAGTAGTAGTAGTAGGAACGGGTTAGAAGCCCCACAGAGCTCGTTTTGTTCCCCTTGTGCTCCATAATATAAATTTTGTGACCCAACTTAAAAGAACTGGCTAGGATAGCGCGTAAAACAGCTGGCTAGAGTAGCGTGCGAAAAAACGTACTTCCGGGAGCATTACTTTCCCGAGCGGGTCGTGATTTTTGTGCTGTATAGGTTTGATAGTTCTCGTTACAAATTCTATTATGATAAAACAGATTAGTGGTCTGTTTTCCATTTTAATAGAGCGTGACGCGGAGTCGCTACTCCAATTGATTATATGTACGTCTAATACTTTATTTAATTGACATATATAATTAGATAAAGTCTATTTCGTTTTTCAAATCTACACCAATTTAGATCACTTTAACAAGTTTAGCGCCGTCCACAAATTCTTTGTTTTCTCCCATGAGACCGCTATAATAATTTTGTAAATGAGAAAATAATAAAGCGATAATTGCTGGATTATTAGCACAAAAGCCTTCGAAGGAGCCATTTCTAATTCCCGATGGAAAAGTCTCACCAAGATCGAAGAAGTAATGGGACAGAGGAAGCACATTGGTCTCATGGGACCAATGCGGTCCGTTAAGAAAGGTAACTATGTTTCATTGGGGCATACGCGGTGCTAAGCAATAATGTAAAGAATGAAGTCACAACTAACAAGTACAATGGTGATTGGAACAACGTGTCAGTATCAAATACAGACGAGGAGAAGAGAAAATAGCAGACAACATGCGAATATAGCAGATAAATAAGCAGACAACATGCGAAAACAAAATGGTACACGGGAGGAAAGAAACACGTGTTTTCTAATTCTGTAAACTGGTTCTCGATTATATAATCAATATTTGGGAGAGTACTTTCTTGGTTTCTGTCTTTCGTGTTAAGTGACATATTCTTTTACACTCTTCCTCTTCTACATACCATATGATTATGTTTGTACATTGTAATATTACCATATGCACATTGGAAATATCATTGTTTCATTACTACCTCGTTTCTTTTCTAGTCGGCCAGGGTAGCCGTGTGGTCTAGAAGGCTAGACAACCGACATATTAGGCATCTCGGGTTCCAATCCCGACTCGGATATGTTTTTGTTGTACTTTTCACCTTACAATTCATTGTAATCTTTCTCTTTCATAGTGATTCACTTAACACTCCTATATGAGTCGTCCATTTCCAAAACGGCTCTTGTCCATTTACATAAAATCCCAGAAAACTTTTAAAAAATGTAGGATCTGGATGTTTTGTAGAACAACAAATACTTCAGTGTATCCACGTGAAAAACTTGAACATCCTCAAATATTTCCAGTTCTACAAAACGCATCGATCCTACAGTTTTTCTCGTTTTTCTGGAATTTTCTGTAAATGGACAAGAGTAGTTTCGGAAATGGATTCGAATAGATTCGGAGCTGACACAGGACGTAAAAATGGCATAATTCAATTTTGTTTTTCAAATTCATCAATATTTTGCGACACTGCTCACATTTTGCTATGTTACATTATCTGTTATGTATTTGAACTAAATTCATAGTATGAAACCCAGATTCCTTTATTACCTGTTGCCACATATCAGACTTCTCCATTGTACGTTTTCAGCACAAGTGTGTGCAACAATGTACCATTACACTTCACTGTTATGTTTAGTGATAATTGTGCATTATAAATCTGTGCACACTTGTATATGGTACTATTTGAAACAAAATATTGTTATGCTGAGTTGGCAACACTGATTCACCTATGGCAACACTGTTTATGGTTTTCTATAAGGCATTTTGTTCTCATTATATTGTGCAACTTTTGGTTTGATTGCTTAGAGGGTTTTCAAGATATTTATTTTAACGTACATAATTCCGTGATATAAATTTTTTTTTTGAATATTCAAATTTTGAAGCCCCCTAGTTTCTATCCTTCTGGTCCATAGCCCGTTAAATTTTTTGCTCACTTTCATTTCTCATGATGCTCTATCAGATGTGCTATGTGGCAATCAGATTTTAGCAACAACTTATGGGTCCCTCCCGTGTAAGCCCTTGATCAAAATTTGGTGGCCAATAACTCGCGAAGTTACTTGATATGGTAGTAGACTTTAGCAAGCTTAATTTTTATTTGAAGTGCTGTTGTGTGCAGGCACTTTCTTCATGAGTTATTGGCTACAAATGTGGGATTTGGACTTTGGTAAGTCCAGCTTGGATGGCCAATGACATGAAAACTAAAGATCTGTACAGTATAATATTTTATATTGTGCTCGAACGTATGTAATTGTCGGCAAGGTCTACAACCACTCTCAGTTCGGTCAAGATCGGATTGACTGTGTCGATCGGGAGTTTCTTCATTTATTCATTTCGGTCTAAACTCAAATTTGGTGGTAATAACTCAAATTGTAATATTTCGTGAACATACTAAGCTACATAACAGTTTTTACTACACCAAATTTGATCAAGATTGGGTTAGTATTATCAATAGCATACCACATATAATGACATTTCGCTGAATTTGATTGTGAATAACTCAGATACAAAAGACCTGTACACCATAAATTTCACATGTGTACTAAATTTGTCAAGTCCTATGGCCAACTAGATTTTGATGAAGATCATATGAAATTCATCCATCGTGTGCGATATGTATATTTTCCTCATGATGTTGACTTTTTTAAAATGAATAATCAAATGAACGATAAAGGAAGAATTTTAGACGAAAATAAAAAGAAAAAGCTAACTTTACTGTGGAGGAACTATACAATAAGGAATGTGCTAAAAGTTACGGTGAAAAGAAAAAAACAGAAAAGAGGAAATGAGGATACAACTGACGAATGGTATTATTATTATTATTATTATTATTATTATTATTATTATTATTATTATTATTATTATTATTATTATTTTACGTGAAGACGAAAACGTTTGCTCAACCTGTGCTGAATGGGAATTTGCAGTTTGCGGCAAATGACCTACCAATAATGGCAGGACATCGATTATGCTGGTGCTTATGATGATAAAGACGATTTAACGTTCCGATTCAATAATGAGTACATCACTTTTGTGAACAATATTTCCAGAGAAATATTCAAAGTGGCATAAAGCAATATTGACGTAGATAAAGTTTCATACAAAATTATATACAGTATAGTGCCAATTAAATACAGATGTATTCAAAAAGTAGAATGATTTCTTTATATAGAGAATGAATATCAGCTATACAGAAAATGAGAAAATTGTAATGAACATGCGATTTTTGATACATCGAGTACCGGATTAACACTAAAATGTACAATAGTGCTAAGCATAAATTTAATTCAGAATTATCGACACAAATGCCTCATTATCCAAGCGCGTACATCATTAACGAAGATATGCTTGAATAGGCTGTTGGACAATAAAGGTTTAACCCTTTGATGCGCATTTTTTTCCAATCAGACTGTTTTTTTAAGCAATGTGGTGTGGTTTCGGTGTAGGAAAGACGGGAAAATATTTTTTTAAAAAATTTTGCTAATATTATGAGATCTGTAGGACATTTATGGTGTTTCCATATATATGCAAAGTTGCGCATACTCTCCAATTTTTATTTAATGACAAGTAGTTTGTAAAAGGTTCGTCTTTAAATTTTTAGATGCACAGCATATTAAAGTTTCCCAGAAAGTATTAGTTATTCCATTCTTTTTTAAATTAAGAACTCATTCACTATATATATTGTTTACAATGGATGCTTTCCGTACACTTCATACTTAGTGAAATTGTTTGAAGCAGTTTTTGTGTTTGTTAAAAGAGATTCACTTTACATTTGTCACAAAACAACAACAACAACTAAAAAGTGAAGTTTTCGTGTGGCTCTTGTCGCATTCCATAAGGACCAGTGATCTTGTGGATCAAGTGTAACATCTTTCAGTGGAAGAGATGAATTCTTGAATTTTTTTCAATGTTCTTCTACAATAGGCATGCTTCTGGATCTACCCTGTACATTTATCCTACGACCAATATAACAGAAAGACCGAGCTCATTCGTGGTTAAGCGGTTTGAGTACGCGTCTTTGACATGGGAGACCCGGGTTCGATTCCCGGCGGGAGCTCATGTGGTTCGGATTTCATGTTAATCAGTAGGTCCCGTCTCATACAGCCTCGCTGCTGAAAGGGGACGTTAAACTCAAAATCAACTGAACTCAACAGAGAGACCGTGCTAATTCCAGTCTGAACTTCTTCTGGCTTAGAGTATTACGTTCTTTCCTTTCTGATACGCAACGATAGAATCCAGACATTTATAACGGAAATATTTAGTAAGTGCTAAAAGAGACGAAAATGCAACTTCCTTGACTTTATTCTGATATGAAATCTACCTATGTTACTGTTTCACAAGTCAAAGTTGCCCAATCTTCATAACATAAATTCTTCTTAATAGTTTAACAACTTTCACTACGATTTATTTTCTGAATGCTGATAATTGAAGTATAAGTTATAAAAGTTTATTATAGATGGTTTATCATTATATAACTTTCAAAACATCAATATAGTAACACTAAGTGATGCTACAATAGTTTAAATTTTATGTCAAGTGTAACTCGTCATTGTGCGATTTGGCACCGCGAGGCAACGACGAGCTAGACTCGTCATTTCAGTGTAAGCGGTTAATATATACTACACTACACCATGACACCATTTTCAGAACGCAGTAAGAACAAACAAGAAATAGTTAAAAGGAAACAAAGGAAAGACACAAACACTTCCTGATTTTCTTTCCTTTACGTCACAGGGATTTTACGCTGTTCAACCGATGGCAGCAGGTCGAAAGACGGACGGACTGGTTTACGAAAGAGTAGAATAAGAAGTCACATAACAAAGACTTTCCCTTAATCGAGTTATGACAGTGCTCAGTTCCTTCTTACATCACGAGAGTTTATTATCTATCCTTCGCATTACCCTAGTAACAGATACCATATGCGCACAGTCCGTTATGAGGTACTTATCTCATAACCATGATTCGAGTTCATCGCTGAGAAAAGCTTTTTAGGTCCATAAGGAATATCACACATTATTGGCTCGTATTGGCATTTCCCATTAACAGTTTAAACCCAGTCAGTGCCCGCAAGTAGTTCAGGATTCGCAATATGCGCTTTACGTCATTTTATAACTTACAAATGTGTTCTTTTTATGGCCGAAGGCAAAGTATCTTGTGTTGGAGGTATGGATGATCCATCGACTTGCTTTTCAGTGAAAAATCGCCACTACAATTCTTCCAGGGATGTCATCTTTTTGATTCTTAAGTATACATAGCGTATAAATTCTTCCAGAACTTGTAACGTTTCTTCATTAAAAGTGATGACAAAGTGTCAAGTACTGTCTCATTAGCGTCCATAAGTATATATTGTGGCAGGACTCGTTTTTCGAGTTAATAATTTTGTATATTTTCAATTTTATTTTTAATGTTTACGTTACAAGAATCGTATATTAAGGTTAAGGTGATTGAATGTTATGTATGAGATATAATGCAAGCTGCACAATGTTATTATTCCAGAATCAGCATAATGTTGTAAATAGTACGTTAATAAAATGTCTTCGTCGAGAGTCTGGCAATGGAGGAAGGCAATGCAGACAATGAGTCTATTCTCGCATTAGCCAGATTCTGTGCATTGTACAAAGAGAATCTGTAAGATTTCACAAATTTCACGAAATCACGGATATGCGGAAATTGCTTAGAATCGAGAAATCAGAGTGTGTCGAAAGTTGCAGTTTTTGAGTCTTGACACATGGAAGGAATTTGTTTTTCCATGTGAAAAGGGGTCGCACGTGCCGACAAGCAGACGACAAGCAGACGACAGAAGTTGGACTAGGCTCAACAAAACCGGAGGATGAGAGAGGTTCAGTAGGAGTTCTGGAAGATCAGTCCTGGAGGATCAAGTCTTGAAGATCAGTTCGATTGAGATCAGTCAGTAGCAGTTGAATTCAGTCCATGATTAAGTCTTGGAGAACTTAGTTAAAAATCGCCAGACAGTCAGATGACAGCCAAAGGAAAGTCATCGTAATCTACATAATTCGTATCACGTAGAACGTCTAGTCCAGAGAAGCAATTGGGAGGATTCCATACCTCAATGCTCGTCCTCACCGTCCAGTAATTAGGAGTATCATCATAGAGGAGCTACGTTCGACATCAGGTCATCGTTGGAGCAACACCAGAGTCTTCAGGTATGTGTTACACCTACTCAGGGCTCAAAGGCTCAATACTCGGTCATTGCAATACTCGTCTGGCAAATGTTCCTAATATCCGTTATTAAAAGCATCACGAAATCTTACGGTCAAATCTTAATTATGAGAAATATAGTGATATCAATTTAATGAAGTTAACGTTTTATTATTTGTATTTATCCCCATTTGGTAAACCTCTCGCATATGAATATTAGATCTATCCCACTCATTCTAGATGGTGAGTGGAAGGCATCCAGTTACACTCAAAATTGCATCCCCAAACTAGGCACTGAGTGGCTGGGTTGTCATGGTTGGAGATTGCTGGCTTGTCAAGATCTCAGTAAATAATTAGAGTCCCACCCTGCCCTCCCGTTCATGGTGGAGACATGCTGGTGGCTTATGCCTTTGTAACGGTCTCAGTAGATTTAAATAATTAAGTCCCTCCCGACCCACCCATTTTTGAAATGATATTATATTACGTTTTATTAGTAAATAAAACCCACCCTTCCCACCCTGTCTACGATGAAGTGTAACATTAAGGATTTTTAACGTATTTTCTCAAATTAGTTTAAGGTATTTAGTTATAAGGTGTTAGTTTATGTAATGTGATTTTAAGGTTTTGCAATAAGAAGATAATTTATCAGATCCTCCCGACCAATTAGTTAAAGTAGCTCGAAGTATACGTTTTATATGAATAAATAATTAAAGTAATTAGTAATTAAATGAGTGACGAAAGTATTCATACGAGAGCACAAAGAGCCGCAAGAGGAGTACAAGTCGGAAGCTTATTTAATATTGCTACCTCGAGTAAGAAAAAGCAAATAAAAATTACAGAACAAGAAAGTGTTAAACCTAGTTTGAAATTAGGACCCGTAGAAAATTTTCCGTCAAGTTCTGTAGCAAAATCGTACTCAGAAGATTTTGAATCTATCTTTCCGTTCGAAAGTAGTGTAATAGGTGATAAGCATTCAAGTAGTTCGAAAGAAAATATGATGGCGACAGGTGTAATGTCCTATTCAGACGTAAACAAACTCCCGAAGTTTGATTTAAAAGTCGATAATGATATAGTTGGATTTTTCGACGAGTTTGACGACGCGTGTCAAATGGCAGGCGTGAGTGAGGACAAAAGAAAGGAACTGTTACCAGGCGTGTTTAAAGGAAATGGTAGGCAGTGGATCAAAGTATTTTTGAAGAGAAGAAATGTTAGTGATATTGGTTACAAACAATTACAGAAAAGTATTATAGAGGAATTTACACGAACGAACGTGACGTTAGATATAGAAGAAAGAATAAGAGAGAGGTTGCATCTTGAGGATGAACCCATTATAAATTATGTATACGACATGTTAGTATTATGCGAAAGACTAGATGCTAGCATGGACGATAAAAAGAAGATAGGAATCATAGTAGGTGGCCTTCAGCCATACTTCATGGAAAAGGTAGGAACGATATCATATTCGACGATAGACAAATTCGTGGAAGATCTCCAGAAAATCGAAATGAATAAGTGTAAAGTGGATAAACGTGTCAAAAGAGAGAATGGAAAAGTTACAGTCAAAGACTTTCTTAAGAAAATGCGAGAACAAGTAGAAGATGAGGATAGTGATGTTGAAGTAGATAAATTGCTATTGAAGAAAGAGATTAGGAATAGGGAAGATGTTAAAATTAAGCAGGAACCACCAAGTATCACTCAGTTGGGTGAGTTAGAGAAAAAGATAGAAAAACTACAGATAACATTAGCGACTAAGTTTCAGGACCGGAATAATAGAGAAGATAAAAGCGATAGAGAGTCGAAGCAACAGAAGAGTGGTAATAATTTTAGAGGAAACAGGAATTTTCGCAATAGAGGACGAAATTTTTATAGAAACAACGGAAATAGAAATTGGAATCGGGATAATAATAGCTATAATAGAAATAGAGGTACTAATGAATACAATAACAGAAGAGGATTTAGGAATAATAATTGGCGTGGTAACCGAGGTGGAAGAAGGACGAATTTTTGGCAACAACGGGGGAATAGTTGTTGTGCTAGCAGTTCTAATGGTCCATCATGGTGCCAGAATCATAGTCAAGTGAACGGTCAAGTACAATACGTACCAGTTGTACCAAACCAAATTAATGGCACAACGTACTATCAGGCTACAAGCGCAAATAATTTAAACTGAGTAATACTGTAAATGACAGAGGCGCATTTACAGGAGGTAAATCGAAAATTAGAGAAATAGTAGCCTCTACACTGACCGAAAATAACATGTTGTACGTTCCGATAGAAGTCGACGGGAGAAGTCATAAAGCATTGATCGATACAGGTTCGCAAATATCAATAGTGAATGAAAAGCTAGTTCCACCAAGCGCAAAGGTAATTCCTAAACCAACACGTATTCGTGGAATAACACAGAATGTGTTAGTAGTGAATAAGATCGCTGTTGTAAGATTTAAAATGGCTGGACAGACGTTTCATTTGGAATTTCGTGTAGTGAAGGATTTTCCGTATCAAATTTTGATCGGGAATGATTTTCTACAGAGCCAGAATTGCCAAATAAATTACGGGCTGAATAAATTAACGTTGCAGAGATTTGGAAAGCCAAGGTTTAGGAAAAGGGAAAAACAGGAATCTGTTACTGTATCCGATAATGCAGCTATTGGTATAAAACATTGTATTAGACCAAGATGGGTACTAGGTCATAAGGTACGGTTGTTACCTAGGACTAAAACAACTGTGGAAGTTAATTTAGTTAACTCTTGGAATAACAGGGAATACTTGATAGAACCAGACAGAAGGATAGAAAGCCAATACAATGTATTGATCCCGCGCGCACTTTTATCGGCTGAGAATAATAAGATTGAAATCATTAATCCATCCAATAGATCAATTTTATTAAGGCCAAATGTAACATTAGGACAAGCTGAGGAATGTGTAGATGAAGACCAATTGAAGAAGGAAGGATTATCGAATGAGGATATAGACGGTATTTTAAGATCACGTAAGAATTTTGACAAACCTCGATTGAAATTTGGAACAGAGACGAAACCTGAAATTAAGGAGCGAATTGAGAGCTTATGTTATAATTTTGCGGATGTTTTTGCATGGCAAGATGATGAATTAGGTCAGGTTAAGCATTTCCAGCACCATATCGAGTTGGAAACGAAAGTACCGTTTAGAAGACACCAATATCCCATTCCAATCGCGCTAAGAGATAAAGTGAAGGAACAAATCAATATTTTGTTAAGACAGGGCATAATAGAAGAAAGTGCTAGTGCTTATAACTCTCCTATGTTGTTCATACAAAAACAATCAGGGGGTATTCGGGCAGTTCTCGACTGTAGATTTTTGAACAAATACGTGAAACGGCATAGCATTGCGCTGCCTCCGATCCATCAAACTCTAACTTGCATGGGAGGACATAAATACTTTAGCATTTTGGATGTGAAATCGGCTTATCATCAAGTGCCTATTTCTGAGGAGTCACGAGAGTATACCGCATTCAACATACCAGGCGTAGGAGCCTATTCATATCGAGTTCTTCCAATGGGGTATTTGCAAGCGCCCGCTATATATACAAAAATAATGGCGATGACCCTGGCAAACGTAAATCCGGAGTCAGTTTCCTATTATATGGATGATGTATTTCTTTATACTAATGATCAGGAGAAAATGGTAGACGTACTACAATCAGTTTTTAAAAGGTTGAGGCATTACGGTCTCAAACTGTCAGTAGAGAAGTGTCAGTTCGTAGAAAGGAAAATTTTGGCTCTCGGACACATTGTCAGTGACGCAGGATATGAGGTTAGCCCGAAGATAATACAGGCAATTAAAGCGTGTAAGGCCCCGAGTAATGTTAAGCAATTAAAATCTTTTCTTGGACTAACGAATTACGTTAGGAAATTTTGTAAGGACTATGCCAAAATCACGTCAACGATTCAACCAATTTTAAAAAAGGGTCACAAGTTTGAATGGAATGAGTCACATCAGCAGGCTTTTGAACGATTGAAATCGGCGTTAATGAATGCACCATTATTAGCCCCGTTTCGGGAAGATTTGGACACGAGAGTGTACACTGACGCATCGACTAGTTCGATTGGTGGTGTCTTGATGCAGAAACAGGCTAATGGTGAATGGACACCAGTAGCGTACTACAGTCGCGTGTTACGTCCACAAGAAAAGACAAGACATATAGTGGAGTTAGAAATATTCGCAGTGATAAGTTCTTTAAGAGCATTCAATTATTACTTGTTCAATAAAGAATTCGAACTATATACCGACTGTAAAGCGTTAAAGTATTTACAAACATCGCCGAAGTTAGCTCCGAAACTTGTGAGATGGAGTTTAGATTTAGCCCAGTATAAGTACACGCCGGTGCCTTGTCCTGGAGAAAAGAATCCTAGTGATATTTTGTCCAGGAACACCGACATTGAACCAACAGTGGATGATATTGAGTTAGAAACGTTGAAAGTGAATTCCGAAGATTTACAAGTCAATTTGACCTTTGACAAGGATATTGATGTTGGCGAGTTACAGCGAAAAGATTTATTTTTCGGTCCTATAATGCACGCAATTGAACATCCAGAAGATGCAGACGTAAAAGCCGAAAAACAAGCTCGATGGTATACGGTAAAAGACAACAGGCTATACAGAACACAGCGAATGGCAGGTGGTACGAAGTTATTGTTATGTATCCCTTATGCATTAAGAGAACAGGTATTTAAGAACCTACATTGTTCGGTGTATGGTGGTGGACATTTCTCTTACACGAAGTGTTACAGACGTGCACTAAAGTTAATATATTTTCCGAATATGAAGACATTTTTTATGGAGAAAATACGTGAATGTATAAGCTGTCAAATACAGAAAAGGAAAACAGGGAGAGTACCATTTCACGCGCAGACGTATCCATCTTATGCTCCATTCCAGTCAGTTGTAATGGATGAGGTCGGTCCTTTCAAGTTGTCTGGTAATAACAGAAATAAGTATATTCTAGTATTTGTAGATAATGCTACTAGATTTGTTATCGCTAGAGCGGTACCCGCAGTAACGGCAGAGATCTTTGCTCAGGTAATATTCGAAGATCTTATTACGAAACATGGGGTCCCTTCTCAGCTCCATCTGGATAGGTTATCATCTCACCGCAGCAAAATCTTGGAAGAAATGTCTGAAAAATTTGGAATGGAATTGCATTTTGCGAATACAAGTGCCCATTATTCGATAGGAAGCGCAGAAAGGGCCATTGGCTGATTACAACAAGTAATGAAGCATTACATTGACAAAGATTTTTCAAACTGGGATGAGATACTACCGAGTTTGATATTTACAATTAATACGCAAGTGCATGATGGTACTGGTTTTTCGCCGTACTATTTATTACATGGAGTTGTACCAAGAACGTTTCTTGAGCAGGACCTAGACATTCCTTGCGAGTTCATTGACAATGAGGTGAGACTTCAGAGAGGCACGACAATTGGCGTATAAAAATTTGCAGAGAAAATTTAGATCTCAGAAGAAGCAAATTGAGAAAAAGTTTGACCAACCAAGTTTTGAGATCGGTCAAAAAGTTTTAATTAGAGAAATGCCAAGAGCAGGTTTGCCGGCATGCTTCGGAAATCGTTACAATACAAAAGGGGTAATTGTGGAGAAAATTAATAATAACTCATACAAAGTGCAGTATGAAACTAAAAAGGGTGAAAAGAAGAGTGACACTATAGACTTAAGACGATTAAAATTGTTTGTAGAGAGTAAGAATGGTGAAAAGTTTGGTGATATAGATCAAACATCGGATGGCAAAGAATAAATTTAAATTTGGTGAAAAAAATTTTTTTGGAAACATTTAAAGTAGGGTCTAATGTAACTATGGTACAAATTGGGTCTACCGATGAAGCGTCAGAAAGGGGACACTTTATCAACCAAACCCTAAACCCGAGATTGGAGGAAATGCTAATCTCCATCAGGAAATTTCCCGAATCGATAGACACTTTTTGGATTGTAGTTACTACAGTTTTGAGTAAATAAATAAAAGTATGGAATGTGCAATTAAATTAAAATTAAAATCAGTTGATACCTAGAAATTAAAATAAAACATAAGATACATATGAATAAATAAATTGGTAACAGTAGGTTAAAACACAAATAAATAAATAAATGAATAGCAACAAGAGAAAAAATTAATATTAGGTTTTACTAATTACAGACTTTTATTCGAGACTGAAAAGGAATCAGTATAAAATGGAATCAACAATGTTGGAAATCTTTATAAAGTTGATAGTTATGGTTCATTTTGGAAACTCAGACGACCATCATCAATTAACTATGAAGGACGTAGGAATAGCTCTAACGCAAGATTCGTTGGCGGTTCATGCGTCAAATATGGTTTATACAACTATCAGATTACATGTAAACTTTCACGAAGGTGTGCCTATGCACAAAGTTTGTAGTGAGTCATATGATATTTTAGAAGAGTACGCAGAAAGGGAAAGACAATTTAGAATTAATATAATAAATTCAATACCATGTCAATTTGTGTTTATAAACGGCAGTTCTAAATGTATGGAGTCAACAAGAACTAAACGTTCAATTTGGTCTATGTTATTAAGATTTGGGTCTATAGGTTTGTCAGCCTATAACCTAATACACACGCAGCAATTGTCAACATCGATTCAGAAATTGTCTGAACATGAAAACGTGTTAGCTCAAGAAATTCACAAGTTAAAAATATCACATAATGAGGAAATATCTATAATGCATGGTGTGGTAGTAAAGGTGCATCATGTACTTCAGAATGTAAGGAGTAAACTGCAAGAGATGTATTGCTACTTGCAGCAAGCCCAAAGGAAAATTTTAACCAATCTATTTTCGCATTTAGCTAGAGAAAGAGTTAATAAAATATTTAACGATATACTTAGCAACCAATTATCCTATCATATTTTGTCAAATTTAGATGTAAACAAATTTATAACTAGTCATGATATTTTGAAGCATTCAATTTATTGTTTCGACATAGGAATGTTTTATAGAGTGTCATCGATCTACTTAGTGAAATACGACTATAATGAAAACAACATCGACTTATTACTAAAAACGCCTATTTTTATGAAAATACTGTATCAAAGATGTTTAATGTGATTTCAATGGGTTTCCTAACGAACAATTTTCGAACATATTACAAGTTACCGGAAGTGGTATACTTAGCTAATGGAATGTATCATACGTTAGATCGATCGAAATGCGAATTCAAGAGTTTCTTGTATTTTTGTGAGCAGATATCATTAGATGATGCAGCTAAGTGCTTGAACAACATTGTTTTCAATGGCTCACTAAGTGGTTGCGAACAACAAACGGAGAAATACCTAGGCATGGTAGTATATAAATATACTCATGCTGGAGTATTATACTCATCATTGGTAGAAGGATATGTAACTAAACTAAAAAAACATCACGAAGTCACATCGACGAAGGTAAATTTTGGGAATAATTGTTCGTATTTTATTGAGTATAGTTCATTTGATAACCTAATTTTTGGAGAATTGGCGATTCCAACGAAGAAAGTAATAAGCGTAAATAATAAACATCTAAGTCTGATAGGAAATTGGACGCTCAAGCAATTAAATTTTAGTATACACCACGAGGAACTCAATAATCTAGCGGAAAATTTATTAAAACTGAAAGTGGATACCACTGTACCACTGTTAATAATCAAAACAAATTACATGATTAAAGAAACTTCTTCTGGTTTTACCATAAAGTGAATCGGTGGTACCAATCACAGAGAGAATGCAAACTAATCAAAGCACCAGCTCGTTTGTAATCTAACGCTTGATATACCATACGAACAGAAATCTTACATGTTTTAGCTCCAGAGACAACAAACCAGATATTCTGGGGAAGTTGAGCAAAAAAATTCGTCGCTAGCACTAGGACATCAGTATCAGGAGAAAGTATCTTTAGAGTTTCTGGTCCATTTAAACTTGCGAAGAATGCATGTAGTATGATTTTTGAATCATCCTCTTCTTGTGTTATTACTAGAGCAAAAACCTCATTCTGATATGATAGTATAATATTTTTCCCATTATCGAAGTTGGTTTTCACTAGGAGAATACTGGAAACGTCCGTTAGTCTGTCCTTGCTTTTATCATGATGAAACAATTTTTCCAAAGGAATATTTTTATGTGTATGTTACATTCTATCTTGTACATTACAGGAACACTACCTTGTCGTTTTCGATTCCTTATTGCATATTTAAGAGCATTATCTACGTCTTTGCCAAATATAACATGAATCTCAGAAAACTCACCACGGGGCCGAGGTGGCTCAGTGGTAGAGCGTTCACCTCTGGTGCTAGGGGTCTCGGGTTCAAACCCTGCTCTCGCCAAGTGAACTTTGTGGTGGACAAACACCGTGTGCGTGGGTTTTCTCGGGGTTCTCCCGTTTCCTCCCACTTTCTTCATTCCACCATTTCGTTCATTACTCATCATCACCGTCTCCTTTAGCCTAACCGGCATAACCGTGGGACGTAAAACTCAAGAATTTCATTTCATTTCATTTCAAAACTCACCACATTCTGAAAAAGGCATTTTTGCAGAACTGATTTGTAAAATTTGAAATTGTAATCGGATTCTTTCCTACTTTCTGTTTGTGGACATCTGCAATTCCATCAACAACTGCGACTGAATATCTTTTTCCTTCATCTTGAGTTAAACTAGCTAGATTTATGTTGAAGCTCTTGTAACAACACAAGAAGAGGCTGATACAAAAATCATATTACATGCACTTTTTGCACGTTTAAACGGAGAACTCTAAACATATTTCCTCCTGATACTGATGTCCTGACGATTTTCTACACTCAACTTTCACATACCTGGTATATTGTCTCAGAAGCTAAAACACGTCAGACTTCTGTCCGTATGGTATATCAAACATTAGATCACAAACGAGCTGGTGATTTGATTGGGTTGCATTCTCTCTCAGTGACTGATACGACAGATTCATTTTATGGTAAAACGAAAAGAAGTTTCTTTAATATATATGGACGCTAATGAGACAGTACTTGACACTTTGTAATCACTGGGAACATATACGTTTAATGAAGAAACGTTACAAGTTCAGGAAGCATTTATAAACTCTGTATACTTAAGAATCCCAAGATAACATCCATGAGAGAATTGCGGTGGTGATTTTTCACTAAAAAGCAAGTCGATAGATCATGCATGCCTCCAACACAAGATATTTTGCCTCCGGCCATAAAAAGAACACATTTTCAAGTTCTAATATGACGTAAAGCGCATATTGCGAATCCTGAACTACTTGCGGGCACTGACTGGGTTTAAACTGTTAATGAGAAATGCCAATACGAGCCAATAATGTGTGATATTCCTTATGGACCTAAAAAGCTTTTCTCAGCGATGAACTCGAATCATGGTTATGAGATAGGTACCTCATAACGGACTGTGCACATATGGAATCTGTTACTAGGGTAATGCGAAGGATAGATAATAAACTCTCGTGATGTAAGAAGGAACTGAGCACTGTCATAACTCGATTAAGGGAAAGTCTTTGTTATGTGACTTCTTATTCTACTCTTTCGTAAACCAGTCCGTCCGTCTTTCGACCTGCTGCCATTGGTTGAACAGCGTAAAATCCCTGTGACGTAAAGGAACGAAAATCAGGAAGTGTTTGTGTTTTCCTTTGTTCCCCTTTTAACTATTTCTTGTTTGTTCTTACTGCGTTCTGAAAATGGTGTCATGGTGTAGTGTAATGTATATTAACCGCTTGCTCTGAAATGAGGAGTCTAGCTCGTCATGCCTCGCGGTACGAAATCACACAATGACGAGTTACACTTGACATAAAATTTAAATTATTGTAGCATCACTTAGTGTTACTATATTGATGGTTTGAAAGTTATATAATGATAAACCATCTATAATAAACTTTTATAACTTATACTTCAATTATCGTAATTCAGAAAATAAATCGTAGTGAAAGTTGTTAAACTATTAACAAGAATTAATGTTATGAAGATTGAAGTCAGAAGGACAGCTCCGGTTTCTGGAAGTGTCCCGATGACTAACGTGTGAATTCACACCAGAAGAATATCCTCTACTTTTCAGTAAATGAATATAATAAGAAAACACATGATTGGAGTACTTATTCCATGATAATTAAAACATATTTCTAAAACACTTCTGAACATCTACAGAATTGACATTAATATGGATCACATAATATAATAAATTGTAGGAATAGGTGTAATAATATTTAAAAAATATTAATGGTGCTTTTCTTGAGTGAAATATTAGATTTTGTATACTGTTCGTTTCTTTATGTTTTATGTAACAATTTTGAACACACAAATTTATTCATACTTCACGCTTCTTTTATAAATTTAGCTATTTGTTATAAATAAATAATACAAAAAGAACAATTTTTTCAAATGAAATATTTTTTTTAGGAAAAATCCGTTTTGAAAATTTAACCAAAACGGCTACATTTACGTGAAAGGTGCTTATAACATAATATGTAGAACGTGCTTATACCTTTCATATTTAGAAAAGAAAATTAAAATCGAATGATTAGGAGCGAAGTTATAAGGGGTTAAGCGAGCGATTACTCATCATTCCCCCCACCCACTTCTTCCTCCCAAACGCGGGTCTGGCATGTCAACCATCAATTTTCTCATTCCATACCTTGTAGGGAACAAGATGATAATATCCACAATACTCTACCGTTAAATTGCACAGGGGATACCACTAGAAAACACACTAACAGGAAAAATTACCAGTTCAAAATCTGTTCTCTTAAACAAGCAAAGGTTGCTCAAGGATGACAATAAGGTGTGACCGTTACTCTATGTGCAACAAGTAATACAAAGAGTCCACCGCTGGGCTTACTGTGATATCTAGTGGGAAATTGAGAACTTCATCAGTGAAAGGGCATCTTAGCTGATACGCAAAACTGCTTTTCTATGTCCAAACTAGAAACTTCATACTGCAATGCAATTTCAAAGTAAACTTTGCATATATGCAAAGTGTTAGAACATTTTCTGAAGGCGACATACTTGTTTCTCATCTCTTTTTTACTTCTACATTTTCCGTCTGAATATCAATCATTTTATCTTTGGAACTTCTTGTACACAATAAAAGACAAAATTCAGACCAAAGTATATATTAACTAATAAATAATATTGTGACAGATTCGGCAAATTAACTCGGCCTTTATCAGACACATTATGATATACAATTTCTAAGATTACAGCTTAGATACTTCTTAAAATGAGAGGAGGTCATATCTATGAACCAATCCGATTAGTCCTCTCATTGTTGGCAATTTTTAATTAATTATATATGCAACTTTTAATAAAGGAGAGGAGAGAAAGATACAAATTATAGACAGTGATGATCAGAAGTCATAGAGAAGTTTCATAGTTTAATAGTAGAGAATGGATATAGTGAGGATAGATTGAAGAAGAATAGCAAGAAAGAAGAGCGAAGAAGGCAGAAGGAAGTGAGAGAAGACACAGAAGAAGAAAAGGGAATATTGTTCGCTATAGAGAGCATAGGAGAAAAAACTGAAGTCTTAAAGAACCTTTTGAAGAGGAAGAATAAGAACATACAGAAGAGGAAGTAGAAGAATGTTAGATGCATTGAAAAGGAAAAAAAGGTCAGAGATTCAGCTAAGTGATAAAAGGGTTGTATATAGAATTAAATGCAAAGAATGTGATGTGTGTTATATAGAAGAAACAGGAAAGAGGTTAGAAGAAAGGATTAAACAGCAGAAGGACGACGTTAGATTGGAGAGGGATTGTAATGCTATACACAAAGATGTGGAGATAGGACATGAAATAGACTGAAAAGGAATAGAGGAGCTAGAACGGAACAGAAGAAGTATTGTAAGGAAATGGAAAGAAGAAGAATGGATACGAAAGGAAGAAAGAGAGAAACTTATGAAATATAATAGTGGACTACATGATGTATGGAGGAAAATATTGAACAAAGCAGATTAGGAAGAAGTGAAAACAGGTGTATTGAGTAGCAGATAGCCATTTAAAAGTTTAAGTTCCTGAAAACTGAAAGTTATTAATTTAGAATAACACGTGTGCGAATTAAAAAAAAATAGCTCTCAAGTGAAAGTTGTATCATTAAAAGTTGCATCTGTAATTAATTAAAAAAATTGTCAAAATTGAAAGGATAAATCGGATTGGTTCATATATATGACCTTCTGTCATTTTAAGAAGTATATAAGCTGTAATCTTAGAAATTGTATTTCATAATGTGTCTGATGAAGGCAGAGTTAATTTCCTGAAACTGTAACGTTTTTATTTATTATTTAATATATACTTTGGTCAGAATTTGCCTTTTATTGTATTTTCAGTCTCTTCGATGCTTTTACACTTTTAGATATATTTATGGAATACGGAGTATACACACAATTCTAAATGTGAGTCAACACAACGTTCTCCTGACCACTAAATACCGTTATTGTAAGATAGTTGCACTTCGACATTTCAGTACCTGTAATACAAAGACCTACTAAAATGTGCCTCACAACAATCCACAGACTCTATACGAAAGACTTATGCAGTCACTCAGGTATTGTAACATTTATTAAACCATCTAAGAAGGTAGTAAGTAAGAAAATCTTTTGGGTGAAACTATCATAGAAGAATACCTGCTAATATGCTTTTCTTTAGCGACGTTCAATGTTCGAGTCTTATAACTATAGACTTAATTACCTCATGCTAAGACAATTGTTCCAAACCTTATTTGATTAAAGACATACTTTGTTGAACTCCTACGGATTCGCGACTCACTTGTTTGATTATTTATTGATAGTATTGTAAATTATGATGGTAGCTCTATGTAATACTACGCATTATTCTGTCAATGGAGGCGTTGCCTGGAACAGTTTGTATCAATAACTATTTATTTAATTTTTCATTATTTTTAAATTCTGAATCTCGCGACACATCTTATGGAACAGTGCGATACATCCGTATGTCGTGACAGATCAGTTGACAAACACTGTGTTAAAACTTCATCACACTATAAAATTACATCGGAGACATTACATAAGATGTCAAATGCATATAAGAATAATAAGACAATTTTATCCAGTACTTCTATACACGTAAAATTTTCAATCGTCCCTTCACATACTACAAGTTTTCAGCTTTCTTCATGCTAAAAAAAGGAGTAAATAATATTCTCCTATGCCGAGTTTTCTGATCTAGTTACTTTGCCTAACTACGTTACATAAAGCATTATGACATATTACAAGGAAGAATACTTCAATATATTAACTTAGAAAGTTTTAATTGCTTTCTTGAAATTGTCGCTTCCTGATAATTTCACTTATTAAATGATTCTTTCGTTAATTAATTAATTAGTTAAGTACTTCACATTGTCGCTTTGTGAGCATTTCACTTATTAAACGATTCACTAGCTAATTAATTAATTTGTTAAATAATTAATCATACTAGTGGATGACCAATCACTTGCGTAATTACGTTAATTTCTTGCGGTAATTAATTATTTAGTTCGTCCATATATTATTGAAATTATTAAGAAGTGAGAACTTACACATAACACCGTTCGTCCTCTTCTTCTGGGAATAGGAACAAAAGAAACATGTGTATAATTTAAGTGTATATTTAAAATGTATCAACGAGTGATTCGTTAACCATAGACATCGTAGCTTGTGAATTATGAAACTGTTATGTTGGTAAAAACGTATTAGATTGAAATATGAAACAAGCAGTGTCAAGAGAAATCATATATTAGATGCAATCTGCTAATTAGTAGCATATATTTTTCTAATACCGTACTTAAATAAATAGCTATCATAACAATATTGATCGTCTGTAACACGTTTGCAAATTACGACGTTCATTTTAGAAACAAAGAAAATGTTTTTTTATAGATTTCCTGGAACTTGCGAATGAGAGTTAACTTTCTTCAACTTGGTATTATTTTTCGAATTTCGGTACATATACTTACTAATTTAATAGGAAGTGCAGATAAGGGTGTTAATATGGCGATGGACCAACTTTCATCCTCAAAAATAACTTAAGTTTCGCCGTGAATTTTGTAAGCTCTATGACCTTTGAACATTGACTGTGATGATGCACTCAACACACCAGTTTTCCTCACGCTTGCACCACATAACCGAGTGCCAACAATTTGCCCTCTTTGGAAATCGAAGATGCCGCTCATTTTATACTATCACGTCCTGCTCAGTTTACTCTATGCTGATGTTCTACCGTTGTTCACATAGTAGATTGACATCTGGTTTGGCAACGGAGTTTGCTCTAACACACAACCACATACAGAGTGTGACCGGTGTTGCGGCCGCCACTGATCGTTGCCAACCCAGAAGTATGACTTGTTTCCAACCTGCTGTATTTTCAGTAAATTAATAAGTATCTGTGTGTATATCATCTTTGGACATAATTTTATTTCAATATAAAATAAAGTTGAGGAGTTAATGGTAATATTTGGTTTTAGCTCATTAACCTTATCATGAGTCATCATTATGAAGAGGCTGATATGGGTATATTTCACTTTCGGTTTGAAACTGTTAGGTGGCGTAATCCTTGTGTAGCATCAAGCTTCAGGCTTACGAAAAACATTAATTGTTCATGTAACGCTCATAAAAACTTCCCATGAGCTCTTATATGAACATATATCATTTTGTTCAGCGTAACTAAATCTATCGATTTGTATATCTCATCGATGGAAGTTTCACCCCGTTAATGAGTAATAACAATGTACAATTGAGGTTTGTATTATGTGATTGCATCGGCATGCATATATAATTTCAGGTTGGAATAAATATATATTGATGTCATTGTAATTTCCAGAAGGATAATTGAGGGTAGGTCCTTACCTTTTTAATTACTGTCGTACGCGATTATTGCTTACGTGGATTTTTCGAGTAAACAAGGAATTTTCTAACCTGAATTCATGATCTGCGACAATCTTAATAATCTATTAAATGGTTATATATATATATATATATATATATATATATATATTGGGAAATCACACTCCAAGTGTAGTAAAATATTTCCGCACACACTTAATTGAATCACCTTTAGCCAACTGGGATTATCGGAATAATCGTAACCAGTAATCCAGTCAGATATCAGTCGTGGAATGTAAAGAACGATATATAATATTTTCCGCTTTTTAGGACAATTTACCTCTACAACGGATACCATAGACAAAATTAGTTGATCCTCTTAAACCCATGACACATGGCCCATAAATGTCTAACAACATACCCAGGTCGTTCACTTGCAAATCCTGTAGTTGCACATGTCACATGATTTCCGCAGGAGATATGATATGCATACCAAAATTATGTACTCTTTTTTCAGCATACAAAAATTATGTACATTTTTTCAGCAACTTCCGCTTTTCATTGTGGTCCGCTGGACATACGAGACATACATTTTTACTTCCAACCCATCTCGGGTCGGTGATCGGAAAAATTGCTTCGTGTGTGATTAGAACTGGTGAAGATCTATCTGTGTAGAAAGAACTTGTTGACTCTTTCTATGCAAAAGCTAATGACAGAAAAACACAGAAATTTACGTTATTCCATATATTAGTACCAGTAGAAATATCCTTCCTTCACATAGAAGAACTATGTTCATGCACAATCTTCGAAAATAAAGAAAAGCGTTAAGTAAATAACAACCAGCATTAAGCATTGATACTGTCTATTGTGGGACCAGCTAACACGCCTGCTGTACGCACGAAAAGAATAAAGCTAATGCTAAAGATTTTACATATCTGAAATGCATGCAACCTGAACCACACTGAAGATGAAATGGGTTGTCTGCCTCATGGCCGTTGTGGTTAACTGATATTAAAAAATCTGACAGTGACACACACACACACACACGTATACACATACGAGGGGCATTCAATAAGTAAAGAGACAAATTGCTATAGCTCAATAAAGATTTATTTCAATCTTTCAAAACTAAGGCTATTTTTCAATATAATCACCCTTTACAGTTATGCATTTGTCCCATCTTTCTTGCAGCTTCCTAATTCCCTTGGCGAAGAAATCTTTCGATTTACCCCGAAGCCACCTTTGCACCGTCTGGGAACCCATCTTGGCACACGTTTTTCTGTACTTTAAAATGTTCCTAATGACATTGTGAACAGTTCCAACACTTACTTGAACTTCCTCAGCTATCATTTCAACAGTAATTCTTCTGTTATCACGAATAAGTCCGTCAATCCTCGATTCCAACGAAGAACCAGAAACTTCCACTGGAATTCCACATCGGGGTTCATCACCTTGTTCGGCCACTTTTAAACCGATCAACCCACTTGTACACATCCGCACGGTTCATACAACTGTTACCGTACTGTCTCAACATTGGAGAAAAAATTTCACTTGGTTTTACACCTTCTGCGACTAAAAACCTAATGACTGAGCGCTGTTCTTCTAAGGTGCAATCTTCTAGAGGACTTGCCATGATGAATTGATATTTTTGAAGTTATATTGACATAAAATTACGAAACAGCAGATCAGAGCATATCCCAAGGTTGCCAGCTAACACCCCTGAAACAAAACCAATAATAATAATAATAATAATAATAATAATAATAATAATAATAATAATAATAATAATAATAATAATAATAATAATAATAGTAATAATAATAATAATAATAATAATAAGATTAGTGTTAAAAATATAGACTTTGTCTCTTTACTTATTGAATGACCCTCGTACATACATATATATATATATATATGTGTGTGTGTGTGTGTAAAGGAAGGATAGATATAGAAAGGTAGAAGCTTGAAGCTTTTGCACAATTACTTCTTGCAATCTTACGTTAATTCATCTGTAATTATATTTTCCAAGCTCTTTTGCACTATGTCAATACATTCGTATATATATATATTACAAATACCATGAACACTATGATTGTGCTATCATCTCTTACCAAGGCAAGGTCAGGAGGTTTACGAAAACAGTTTAACGAAGCCAATTTCTTAAGCAAATTTTAAAATTCTCCAATCAGCAATAATAATCTAAGGCAGTCAAAAAATCGTGAAACGTTAATCAATAAACATTAGTAAAATTGAAGTCTTCTTTATTGACTTCTGGAGAAAATAAGATGCCGGACCTTTTCAAACAAGCAAGCACAAGGCAGTTGATGTAGAACGTGGTGCAAAATGCATTAATTGATCAAAAGGGTTCGTTTGACCAACAGAAAAAGAGAAAAGAAAAAAAATAATGGATGAAATTACGCACTTAAAGTGACTGTTCCAATCTAATTGAAGAAAGTTGAAAAAATAAATTCGCTTAGAAGGCAGTTTGAAAAAATAGAATAAAGAGAAGAAAGAAAGAAAGAAAGAGAGAGAGACGACGCCATTTTGCCGAACACAAATGAAGGTTTTAAATAGAATTTTCATTGACCTAAAAGCCAATACTTTCTTCATTACTCAGACCCTTTTAATGCATGGTCTCTGTCCTCATCCGCTGGACATAAAACAAAAATGTCAATCTAGTTAAAACTGGATGGCTATGGATAAAAGCGCTATTTTTATTTTCATGCGTGTCTATGTGTGTGTGCACTTCAACGCGAAGACCATTCTAGGGAATTATTTTTAACATTCCTTTTCACATTGCTCTTTCTATTTCTTCTTGCACGTATGCATTCTACATAATAACTACATTAGTATCATGTGTTATGGATCTCTCATATATCATTAAAGTATTGCTCATTTTCTTGTAATGAGTGTAATCAATAAGCAGAGCAATTTTGTACGTAATTCAATCACAGGAACATTACATCAAGTACTCAAACAATTAACAATGTTCGTAGATGCATTGGACGAGGTGAATTTGAGAATCGAGTAATTATGCTAATTGATCTAAAAATAGTCTGTACTGTTTTCCTGACAAGCATCGACGTATGTATTCGTGTTGTACTTTGTTAAACAGGATGTTTCTATGAAAAATTGGAAAGCAGGTAAATTTACGTCTACATTTTGTATTTTTTGTAAGACTAAGAATAAACTTCGTATATAATTAAATTTTGACGAATACATAAATATAATTAAGTTGATAGACTTTGCGATACCAATCACTTTTTCTGTTTTTGTTAATTGATGTTTAACTCACCATTCAATATCGTAATATTACCGGATCTACTCTTGAAAGTGGAATGTGAAATTGCATCTGGAATCGTATCTGGGACAAGAACCTAGTGAGGAATGGAATTCAGTATCACACGCACATAAACCCAATGCTAAAATTTCGCAACTGCTCCTTGGATTTCCGCGACACACCCCACACAGGTCCCGATTACAAGAAACGTATTAAACACCCTAAATCGATATTTCTATTTTGAGATTTTCGAGACCCTAAATATATTTGTATTTTACCGTTAGAAACGAGCATTTTTGACATCCCTATGGATATATCTAGCTATCAAAATCTATTGCAATGTAAGCGTTGAACTAGTCTTATCGGATCTGACTCGCAAGGGATGTGTGTGACCTCGAATACTCAGGACCTCACGAAAATATGCTTAGATTATAAATCACTCATCCAAGAAATAGTGGTATGAGTCATTCTCGTGAAAAACGTAGCTGTTGTTCGCTAGCGCCATAAGACGGTGGCATGTTTACCTGGACGAACAAATACTTAGTCTCTACTTAGTCTTGTTGTGTGAATAGTATACCTCCAGTAGGATGCTTTTTTGGAGTGTTCGATTATGGGTTATCCATTGGGCAAGACCGTTCATTGGTATCAATATCATTTGGCAGATTAATCCCATGAATGTTTTCAAACTGTTAGAGACAAAGGTGTAACGTGCTGAATATGGAAATGTAATTAGAGTGGAGTATATGGGATATGTAATGTCGCAATTTAACAGGGCATGAGCGTGTGGATCTACTGTTGATTATTGCCATCTGCATCACTATTCGAAGATAAAAACTTAACCTTTATACTAAGTTGCATCGTTTGTTTTCGTTGTTAAGAGTGTGTTAGAAATCAATTTCTCCATCTTTAAAAACGTCCTACCTTATAAGAACATTTTAGAACTGTCCAGAATTATAATTTCTTTTATATAATGAAACAAGTGGAACGTGCCGCTATAGAAGGAGTGAATTGTATATCGTTCACAAGTACAATTGACCAACTTTCGTAGTCCAGTTCGATAGTAATATATGTAAAACCGCAACACAATGTCGTCAACAATTACAAGAGACAGAAATTCCTATGTATACTACTGTACATAATACTCGGATAACTAGTCTGAGATGAACCTACAGAATACTTGATGGCTGATCAGCTTTTGTTGTAGTGATAACCACAGCAATAACGATACATGTGAAAGCCGCAACACCGTTAACTTTACCATTAATGGAAATTCTTATCTACATAATACTTGAATATCATGTACGTAATAACTGGATATACAGCGGTAACTTTAGAATATTTCTGCCACGTCCAATTTCGCATTACAGACAGAAGTAAATAGCGAACGTAAGACGTAGCTAATTTTTTATAATTCGCTTCGTAAAAAGGATTAAATAGTTTTAAGGAAAAATAAAAACACAAAACGTAAACATGTTGTAGGAACATAAAACGTAAGATCTCACAACCCTAGTTTACATTGACAGTTACGCCTACATAACAATCTTAATTTATACTGTGCTTTAATATCAGTAGATCACTTCACTTCACAGCATACAGATGACATATAACCTTTAGATCTCAAATGTAGGTATGTTACTTTCCTAACCATCATTGTAATACGTGCTATATGAATGTAAATATATATAGCTTTAGTGCTGGTCAGGTTTGTAATACAAACGAGAGGTGTGGAAATGAACCTATCACTGTAATGTCCTAGCTCAGAATATTTAGCTCTAACAATGTGTCTCAGTTTTCAAATAGCATAAATATGGTAATTCTAACCAAAATGATAGCTAGATTATTTGTCATACCTAGCGTGTTAAGAATTTAGAGATCCTCGTGATTATCTGGAATATAAATTGAGTTAGAGCTTTTGCATTTGTGTCATAATTCATGCAAAACTTTACTAATGTTCTTAGGCTGAGTTCAATAATTTTACCATAAAATATGTAGAATATATATCATTCGTAGGCGAGTGTGTTTGGTTTGATTTCTTTCTTCGTTTGTTTAAATCGGTTTTGATTGAAGTTTTGTACATTCTCTGAATTCATCATTTTTTGTATTTGATCATTTCCATCTACCTTTGGACAACGTTCTCAGTTAGGTATAATTTTTGTAGCTGGAATGGAAAGTTCATCTGTCTCTTTTATTATTTCTGTGTTCTGGTTAGCTGAGTTCTCAAAGGAGGAAGGAAGACACTCTCTGAATATATCCGTCAGGGTATTACTTATTAATGATCAGAATAGTTTCTACTTTGTAATTTTGATAGTTATTGGATCAGTAGTTATATTAATTTGAAGATTAATGATAAGATCTAGATGATCAAAAAGGCGGTCTTGTGTTGTTACCATAGTGGATAGGTATTGAAGAATGCCGGCAGTGCAAAAGATTATATTAGTTTTGCTGTTGATTTCCCGTGGGCATTGTCCTCTTATCGTGTAAACTTTTGGTTCTAACTTGGACGAACATAGATTGATTACAGAATTGAGAATAAGGGTACTGCCTGTCCAATCTATTCCAGTTTTTTATGTATGTTTTGTAGGATTATTAACCATGTACATTGTAGAAGCAAGCGGAAGATTTAATTGGACTTGTTCTTAATCTTGTTCGTTATCAATTTCGCTATCTTTCATTCAAGTCTGAGAGCCAATTCTAAGATTTTGTAAAACATATTTATCAAATACGGTTAGGTAAATTCTATCATTTATTGCTGATGGATTTCATCAACTTATAGCATATTACACTAAAATCGCATATTTTTTGTGAAAGTCATTCAGGAGTTTATATTATTTAAATTAGAAACCTTCGCAGTTTGGGGGTTAACTAATCATTTTTTGTCAGCTTCTCTTCGACCGATTTCTAATCTCATACGATACTAATGATCGAGATGACCGTGGAAAAATGTACACTACATTTTATTAAAAATCATATTTTCTGTCATTGTTTTCTTGTATAGTTTTTACAGAAAATTAGTTTAATTGTATATGTGCAAAATTTGAAACGTGATAATGATTTGACCACTATTACTAGTTTATTTTTGATGCAATGTTATCACAAATAATTTACTTATTTCAACTTGAAGGAAGGCACTTATCAAGCTTAAGAAAAATCGGATTAGTATATAGTGTAAAAGACAAAACAATGGGGAGACATAAAACGCTGGTGGGGTTGAATAGTAGAAGTTCGCTACGCACGATTGCTTCAAAAAAGCTGTCCCAATCGTTTATATACGGTATAGCTCTGCAAAAGAAATAACAATTAAATGTATACTGCCAATGGAAATTCTTGTTCAGCTAAAATTTTAATTAGTGAACTACGACTTGGTGTCATGAACGTTATTTATTGTATATACAGAACTGAAAAAGAAATACTTGATGTTGTGTATTGTTAATTAGCATTATTCACTTTTCCCGCTTTCTGACTATGAGCCGTGCATCCGCTTTTCTGCTCCTGATGTGAGAGGAAATTGCTACTGAGTTCGTAAGCCTTATGTAGGACAACGCCTGCAAAGCTTTTCTTTTCTATTTGTGGCTAGAACTAGCTGTAGAACTTATCAGGACGGGGTGCTCTTTACCTACTCTTCAGTGTCTCTTACTTTCATTGTACTGGTCCCTGTGGATCATGCATCGCTTACCATGGTTTGATAAAACTGCAAATTGCGACTCCTCGAAAGATATCGTGATCTATCTTCGCAGTATCCAACGCACTTGACCGTTTGTTGTCTAAAAGTAGTATTGAATTCACGCTTTCGATTCCGTTCACCTGCTTATTTTCAGAAACCAGCTGTACAAATCGAATCAATACAATCAGTATCTTTTTCAGTAAAAAATGTTCCGGAGAGCACATATTTTCACACGGTTTCAGCATGATTTATTATTATATTATAGACGTATTATTTTGTTTTCCTTGATAAAGTGTGGTCCAATACTAAAGACACTACGTTTATATAGTATCGAACTGGTATAATTCTACACCCGAGAAAAACAATAATTAATTTTTAGATACTAAACTTATATTCTCAGAAATAAAACTAAATAGCTATTGAAAGAAAAGAAAGAATATAGATGATACATAAGATCAAGTCTTTTAGGTACTGTAACCATTTCTCTGCTAGACAAGTATAGTTTTATTAGACAAAGTGTACAAAGTTAAGCGGAGTTACGAAGTTAAGCAGGGCTCCGAATCTGGTGACTCCCCTGTGTGTGTTAGTTCTCGTATATTACTAAGAAAAATATAGATCTTACATTGATACTACTTCCTTGCCCAGTGTTCCCCCATGATGTTAATACTAGGCATCTATTCAACAACAAGGACAATTTTTTTTCATCTTACACTTCTACTTTAATACTTTTACATAATTTATAAAAAAAATTAAGTTTTCCATTTGATTCTTTTCCCAGTGGTTAAGTTTCATGTTCAAATAACTCCCTGACAGCGTGCAATAAAAACCACTAATAATTCATGCTATAATTTTCCTTTTAAAGTGGAAAAATGAAATGAAATCATTAAGTTTAACGTCCCATTATTGTGCCGGTTAGGCTAAAGGAGACGGTGATGATAAGAAATGAATTAAATGGTGGAATGAAGAAAGTGGGATGAAAATGGGAGACCCACGAGAAAACTCACGAGCACGGTGTTTGGCCACCACAAAGTCCATACGGCGTGAACTGGGATCAAAGCAGGCACCTCAAGCATAGGAGGTGAAAGCTCTACCACTGAGCCACCACGTCCCCTCATTTTTTAAAATGCAATAAGGCAACCAACGTTACATTTTCTTTTTTTATTTAGAGATTTAAGTCTCATATCTAAAATTGTACGTGATGTTTTGATTCATCGACGTATTGAAATCTGTGCTATTATAGATGATTCCAAAGGAACGGGAAATATTGAAAATTAAATATCTTCATGAAAACATTTTTTTTAATATTTAGCTAATTTAATAGTAAAAAACAATGACATTTTAAAATACACACAGTATAATTTATTTATTGATTTATTTTTAACATGACATATTGCAGGTAAGCTCCTTCTCTACGCAAATATTCCTGCAGTATCTTCGTTACATAGTTCATGGTTTGACGTAACGTCCAGTGGTGGATCTAGAAGGTAAAAACTGGGGGGAGGACCTGCTAGAACCCAGCCTATGACAGGTATACCATGAGTTTACTATAAACTTTCAAAAATATATAACTAATACCTTCAATTATTTTTGGCACACAAAAAACTGGGGGCTTGGACCCCCTTCTCCGGGCTAAATCCGCCACTGGTAACACCTCAACTGGGAATTCGGCAATTTCTTCTCGGATTTTGACTTTCAATTCTTCCATTGTGGCAGGTCGACTAAGGAACACTTTGCTTTCAAGATGGCCCCACGAAAAGAAATCACAAGATGTCTTATTACAACATCTCGATAAGCATGGATATTGTATGATGTACGAACGGATCGTACACAGCCTGGAGGTTTCTTTTTCATTGCAGAACTCGTTTGCTCGAAATTGCGTACTGATGTTTTGTAAAGGAACCTGCATATGCTAATGGATCACGACTGTGGCGCCTTAAATTAAGATGAATCCGGAATTCTCTACGTGCCCCTACACACTGTCATTATTCTGGTTAAACGATTTAATTGCGAAAGCACGTTGCGACCCACTCCAAGCATTCATGACAACCAAATGGCAAAATGTTGACAGGCTGGCGTACGTTATTCAGTGTTACCCAACGCCCACTGTTGCCAACACAACTTTCAATGGTTGGGGTCGTCCCTTGTTCGATTCCAGCTCACGCCGTGTGGACTTTGTGGTGGACAAACACCGTGCTCGTGAGTTTCCCGGGGTTCTCCAATTTTCTCCCACTTTCATCATTCCACCATTTCACTCATCTCTCATCATCACCGTCTCCTTTAGCCTAACCGGCATAATTGTGGGACGTAAAACGTAAAGATTTCATTTACATCTTTCAGAATTTCCCGTTTCTTTGAATCATCCTGCACCTTGTAATTTCACGTGCGTCTGTTTAAGAAATATGTTTGCACTGAGCATTATTTGAACGTCCGAAAATGATCGGCTGTTCTTTGCGTTATCGATCTTTCTTGGCAGTTTTAGACCGTAATTTGTAATATATATATAAACGAATGAAATAAAGTAATTTGATCTTTCCTTATATGTGTATAGCGTGTTTTTAATCATATAAAGCAAGCATTAGTTTTTGTAGATCTAACATAGTAAATAATGCCAATTTCAAGTTTTATATATATTCTTCTCTTTGTATGTTACTTTGGCTTCATACTGCGCCCTGCAACTTTTTATATGTATTTTTCCATCCAAAATATGACGCAATGCACACTAATAAATTATATGTACGTGCAATACATAGACCGTGAAGAACTGTTCTTTATGCCTCTGATCTTCTTTTTCCTTTTTCTTTTTTTTAATCTGTTGAACATAGGTCTGCGCCTTACCAACGTGACGGAGAAGAATGAGGTGTCGTCAACTGCACCAGGGTCCTTTATCGTCCGTGCCGAGGAGGTGGGGATTGTGGCTCTGGTCCTTATCCTCTGGGTGGCAGCCATCGCACTCTTCTTCAACCGATGGGGAAAGATTCGAATGTTGGAACCTTACCAACCGAAATTTCAAGCACAACATCGACCGAGTTGTCCCATGGCGGACATTCCTGGAAATCATTCATTACAGGTATGATTATAATTTGTATAATACAATTTAATTTTTACGTTAATTGTAATAATAATAAATATTTTCTAAGTCTGAATTCAATGATTACCTAATAGAAGAAAATTAGATGTACTGAACTATAAAATATTGCACAGTGTGAACAAAACATGTGGTATCCCAAATGAAATTGGTATTGTATAGACATTAGTGTACGCGGAATTTCATGATGGGAAGCCTAATCTTGTATCGTTCCGTAGAATTATTTTGGATATATATATATATATATATATATATATATATATATATATATATATATATATATATATATATATATATATATATATATATATATATTAAATATTTATTATTGCATAATATTTTGCTTAAGGAGGGATTAAAACCCCAAAACTCGCCCGAGACAACAGTCTAGTATATAATCAGAGATTGACAGCTTAGGTACGAGCACAGTGTTTGCAGTAAGTAAACCATATCCGAACCAAGTGTATGCAAGTAAGTTAATAGGTGCTAAATATGCAAATATACATTTATTAATGCCCAAGTCATTTGTCCTGTTTAGAAACAATTAATTTGGATCAACATCATTTGTAAGTTGCAATCAAATTCTTATATTTTTAAGTAATGAAATTGAAAGAATACCGTGTTTATGTTACAATGAAATCGTCATAACAATTTCAAACTTGCAAAACAGCCAATAACGCAAGTTGCGACCTTTATTAGAGTCAGGTAGACCAACGAAAGAGCAGGTAGCGATATCTATTAGCGCCTGGCAGGCTAGCTATAGCACAGCAGTGGTGCCAGATCTAGCATAATATGCATGTCTTTAGCACCTAGCATCTTGCTTTTAGCATCCTGCCAAAATCTAGCATAATTTCAGCAAGTTTATCAAAAAGCCGCAAAACCTCGAGATGAGAAAAAAAGTTGATCGTGCGAAGAAAAAGAACGGCAGAAATATATCCTCGGGGTATGTTTAGTTGAAGGGGTCCAGAAGCACGTAAAAAACACAAAATTTACAGGAGAAATGAGTGATGCAAGTACTTAGACGTAACATAACATAACCAAATCTATGCTAACCTAACATAAACTAACATAAGCTAACATGAACTAACCTAAACTAACGTAATATTAGTAGAAATAAGCGAAATTCTATCATTTTTTGGAAAATTATGCGGGACTCCTACACTAGTATAACATAAACTAAACTAACCTAACATAACCTAAAGTAGCCTAATCAAACTTAAACAAACCAACCCTACCCTACACTAACCGAATGTGAACAGAAATTACCAAACTTATAACATTTTTTAGAGAAAAGAGCTGGACCCCTTCTGCTAAACATAGGCCATATCCTCTCCCATTGATTCATACGGATAGGTGCTGATTGCCACGGGTGCTGACTGCCACAGCCAATTATTGGTGCTGACTGCCACGACTGTCGCTGATTCCAAATATGAAGGTGCTGACTGCCACGAGCCTGGGATAAACTGTATTTGGAAAGAGAGGAATTAATCCCTCATACTAAATTTATGATTATTAATTAATTTAGTAGGGATTAATTTAGTAATCATCACAGAAAATCTATCTGGCATCCTATAAGTTACAAAGTTGCTCACTAAGTGGAACGACATACACTTGGATGTTTATAAAGGGATTATTTTTTCTGTTATATGTACAATTTGCACATTTCATTGTTTATATTAATTGTTTTATTGTATTATTTAATGGATATGATGGTCTGAAGCCAGCTGACAAGGGAAGTTTGGGAGAAGCACTTGCCTGCAGAGAAATAAGCATGTCATTTGAAGGACTAATTCATGCTGATTACAACAGGTAATAAAACTCCTGTACGTTGAGAACTGTTCGAGATATTCAGCTTGGAAATTTATATGAGAAAATGAGTGGATGCACGTTTCAATGCATTAAGTATTCTCACCCATGGCGAAGCCTGATGGTTTGAAATTGCTATTGCTTGATCACTGGGGTCCATTCACAAACAAATTGTCCATTACAGGTTGCATGACGGATGGCAAAGATCTAATGGTTGAGAAGATACCAAAGAATTGCACACGATTTGTGCAACCATTTGATGTGTTTTGATTCCGATCAATCAAAGATTATAGCAGGAGATTTGTACATAGTATGAATCTTCTTCATCTGGACGTTATAATGTACCAACGAAACAATCAAATAAAGTTCGTGTCCATACGAATCACTTCCGATCACCGCGATACATAGGATTGCTTCAGTTTGCGTTCTGCAAGGCAGGTTACGAACCAATTATAGGCTTATAACTTTTGAATCACTTGTTGAATATGCTTTTTGATTTAGTTCTGCGAACTGTTCTCTTAACAGATGCAACACAATTGCATATATAAAATGTTCATGGTGCAAGGGAGTATTTTGCCTGCGTCATTTATTCATAAAACAGAAGAACAACATTGATCAATTTTCATCTCTAACCTATGATTATTGTGAAAATTGTAATGACTAATTGTATCTAACAAACCCATTAGTTATTGCGAAACACTTTTTTTCTGTTACTTCCGATAGCTTTCAATTCGTATGTCAATATTCGTTACTAATTATGTTGTGACAATCGCCTAGAAGCAATTATTATTACATATGTAAATTATGTACAATCAACTCGATATTAAAATTTGAGTTAGCCAGAACACCATTTCTTTTTCTTTTTTTTTTTTTTTCTAAATGAACATCTTTACTTCGCGATTCAATCAGCTTCGATCGCAGGTAACGTTACAACGAACTTTTTTTTTTAAAAAGAGAACAACGAAAACCGCCACCACAACAAACCAAGTTGCGAATTTTAAAATTTTTTGAAAGAAAAGAAAGATCTTTTTGTTTATAGATAGGTACGCGCCCTAACACCGAAAGAAGCTACGGCAGTTGCAATACATTCGTCGAACATTACACACGGCCGCTCTACACACACACACACTCTAACAAATATCGACGAACTTATTTTTTTTTCTTCAAGTGATTCTTAATTAATAACTATGTGCTAGTGCATCGCCGTCGTGGTGTTTTGTGAGGGGCCTACCAGCTAACATTTCCTATTGATTAATATCGTTCAAACACTGTAGAATACATTGATAAATATTATTCGAATTATTTTACTTTAAGAAAAAGGTGTTATCAAAAGCAGAAGTGGTTTGTTGATAGTGGCGGTGATCGAATTTGTTGATAGTGGCGGTGATCGAACTTGTTGATAGTGGCGGTGATCGAACTTGTTGATAGTGGCGGTGATCAAACTTGTTTATAGTGGCAGTGATCGAACTAGTTGATAGTGTCAGCCAACTCCATAGTAGAACAGAATCGAACATTTACATCCCATGGAAGCCCCAGCATATGCTCTGTGAAGAGGCAAATGAGCGACCAGCCGAGTATCCAGCCCAGGAGATGCACACGTCGGGATCCGAAGTAAGGACTTCAACCAAAGAACTGTGACGGAAGCATGGCCCACATGGAAAGGAGCAGGAGACGCTAAGTGCAAGCGAACACTTTAACAAGTTTAACGTAAAGAAGAAAGTACGTGCCTGGTAAGAAGCAGTCATAAAAAGAAATGGCGACCAGTTGCGGTGAGAAGGTAGGAAATATAGTTAATTTATTTCTTCCTTATTATGACTCAAGGCCGGACTATTTTGGCAGATGTCATCCGTCGATTTCTTTACTTCGTTCCCCAATCGGGTCGAGACTGTTGGTGTTGTTTGATTCTCCGTTCCCATACGGAATGAACAATTAACGTGCCTTAATTTTCATCCAATAACCACAAATCCAATTGCATGTCAGTGATCTATTTTATTTTATCGATTTATTCTATTTTATTGAAGAAATATTACATCTTATTGCATAACCTTTTGAGTTCTTAACTCCTCATCATAAACTAAGACTTTCTGTTATATAATTAATGAAGAAAGGGTCAAAATAAGAACCATATTTGTATCGAGTCCTAATATTTAGAATAATATTCATGTCTGTGGAACTGCAAATTTGAGAGTTGCACTTTGAATAAAACATAAATTCAATGTTATTAGTTATTTGATTATAATTGTTTGGATAGGCACTTTGTAAACGGAAACGAATTGTAGTTGCACATCTATAAAGGTTTTTGTAAAAGCAAGAGTTTCGGCCTATCGGTAGATTAAATAATATACACAAAAGTTAGGATAATGCATAGATAATTATCTAATTAAGCGACCCATTGAACAGACGGACTCTGATTACTGAAGACAAAAAGTCAACTGATTCAAAGTAATGTCCAATTGATATCCCAACTACTTTGTATCAATATTATATGTGTATTTTATTGCTTGTTTATATGGTAATTAACGTTGATTTTTCTTTAGTAATTTGTTTAGATAAAATTGAATAATGATTTGAATGTTTATATGTATGAATATTTAGCTATATGATATATGTATATATATGAATATTAAGATCCACAAGTGCACTTCTATTCTATTGTATCTTTTCTATAATTTCCCGTTTCCATTCCCATTCGCTAGCAAGTCATGGCTTTTAAAATAAATCAAAAATCTATTGCAGCATTCAGCAATTGAATTTTTATTCAAAAATTCACTTGCTTCTCCAAGTGGTAGTCAGTACAGTCTGTCCCATAAAAACTGCATTAGCGAGAAAATTCTCTTTCAGCTTTGCAGCGTGTGACCGTTCTGTGGAGGTTGCGTAAAACAGATTTTATTTTGTTTTGCTTAATTTCTAATTAGCTGCGCAACTACTTTTTCCTAGCGCCCTGGTAATACCGTTTTGGGGGAAAAGTAGAACTTCGAGATCTGTTTATCATTAGAAGTATTACTTTTAAATTTCTCTACGTTTCATGAATCGCTAATTGAACATTAGACTTGGAAACCTGAGGTTCAAGCCCCGCGGCGTTAACTTCAGCTTTCCATGATTTAGTTTACTATCGCACCGGTGCACTTTTCGGAAGCAAACCATCAAAAGCCCAGCCTTGGTAGGCAAATATAAATTTACATATTAATTTATTCAGATCTGGCGAATCCTAGCATAATGCATATCATTATGATAATTATCACATGCTCATATTCAGGAATCGAGCAAACCAAAACCAACCTTTACAAAACTTGGCGCAACCGGACTTGGACCTAAGTACCCCGTTACAATGTTGTACTTAACGCGTATAAATGCGTATATCCTCATTTTCTCATATAAACTTCCAAGTTGAATAACTCAAACCGTTCTCAACCGTACAGGAATTTTATCAGCTTGTTATAATCTGCATAAATTGGAACTTCAAATGGCATGCTTAGTTTCTCTGCAGGCGAGTGCTTTCTCCTGAACTTCCCTTGTGAGGTACAGCCAGCAGTGCTTTTTTGATGGAACTTTTAAGAACTGCTCGAAACAATTTGCGCAGCTGTACACATTTCTTGCTGACATAGGGAGTTCAAGCGAGAATACATAAATCGTACCAATTTTGTACGCACCGCTCCCTCACTGAAAGTACACTCATTTCCAAAATTATTGTCGCATATCTATAACTGTCTTCTGTAACGTAGTCTGAGTGAAGTTACGAATTCCCCACAAAGACTAACGCCATTGGACATGTACTGTTTGAGTACATACATTTAATTGATTTTAAATATGATAAATAAAACATTTAAATATGATTTACTATACTCCAAATATGAAGTAATGTAATTTCAAAATTAGTAATGAAAATCAAGGAATTTAAATTGACTGATTTTTTAATGAACAAATTAACAAAATATTAGGTTTTACATCAAAACGACTAATTTCTGGAATAATCATGAGACTAAGTATTTTGAACAAAAATTTCAACACTTACCAACATTGCTGGCTCTAGAAATTATTACTTCCATAGCGAATTTTATTTCTTATGCAATGCACTTAACGTTATCATTCCAAAAACAAATAATGAACACTAGACCCACTTCAAAACTATTAATTGGGTTGCTAAACACACTCGAATGGGACTAATTACTTGAACTTTACCGTAATCACTATAAATGTGAAAATTTGAGTATAATTTTACCACTCAAAAACTTCAATGAGACAAATATGTTTAAGTCACTCACAAAATGTAACACACACTCGTAAATTTAAAGGTTGTCGTTTCAATAACCTAGATGAATTAATTATTTGAATGAAGTAGCCAAAATATTCTTCTTTATAATCTTTGTTCTAATTCCGGCAACCAAACACTTTAACTTATCGATCGATAAACTTTTTTTTCCAACTTTCAGAATATACTTGTTACAGCTTATATCAATTTTAGAATATTTTTTTTTTTTTTTTTGTTTCACATTGTCACTCTAAACTGCATATATATCTTAAGAACTTTCACTAAGATCAATTTCTATAACACTTGAATTTAACGAGTATTTGACTGTGTCCAGTTCTCGATCGTTGTCGTAATTATGAACCTACTCTATACTCGCCCACAACCTTCAGGTTCTAGTACTCGTTATTCCCGTTATAAACTCAATGGCGCTGTTTACCATTTTAACCAACTATCATTTTTTTTCTGTTTAATGAAACTGTTACACTTCTTGTAAGAATATAATTTCATAATTTTGCAGTGTACTTTTAATACTTATATTATGTGTATAATCAGGAAATTTATATTTGTGATAAATTTCATAGGAAAAGAATTATAAATACGAAAATCATAATGAGTAAAATAAAATGTAACTAAATGGAGAAGAAAATTTTATTTTCGTTTTATTGTTCTTATTTACTGCTCTTTTGACATGAAATTTACCACATACTTGTCTTTGCCGATTATACACATACTAACATTATAAGAAATACCGGGTGAATTCGTTATCAAATTATATTACTAGAACAACATATTTATAATCATGTGACAATAATTTTGGACATGACATATTTTTCTTTATTCTTCTTAGAAGCCAAGCTTTTCCTGCTCTTGAAATGAAAGATTATGCAGAATAATTCCAAGCTGTGAGTCTGGCAACGACTGCACTAGTTTAGTTGAGTTAAAGATTTTGTGCGTGAAGTATTGAGTTCTATCCTCGCATTCTTGCGCTTTGCGTATTTTAAGTTATGTTGTACTATCTCAACTTCGGTTTTCTTTTCTTTAAAAACTTCTGAATTAGTAATTATGAGGATCTAGCATAATTTGACCGAATCTACCATAATTTCAATTAGGTTTTGGAATAAATCCGAGCTGTGAGTCTGACAAGCTAGCTATAGCACAGGTAGTAACGTCTATTAGTATTAGGTAGTCAAGAAATAGAGCAGATAGGGATATCGATTAGCACTAGGCAGGCAACATAGAGCGCAAATAACGGCATCTATTAGTGTGATTAATAATTATTACGGTTAGCATAATGAAAAGATGTTCCCCGTTTAGCATTAGGATGACTGGATGAGGGTTCGAACTCTTGAACGAATTGGTTCAATTCCCATTGGGGTGTTTTGCTTGGGATACAAAACTTTGTATTGGTTTGGATCAGGAACGGATCCAGGACGAACTTCTGGGGGGGGATGGCGGTGGGTTCTAATACTGCTACTTAGAGCAACTTTTAAGAGCTCCAAACTCTAGGATGGGTTTTATTTATATATAAAATAAGGAAGTTTCCTCTTCTGCGCGGGGGGGGGGCATCGCCCCAATCTGCCTCCTGGATCCGCCCCTGGTTCAGATCCACTTTAAATAGTAGTTACAGTATCATAATATAGCGTCGGTGTTGGTGAAGGAAATTTAGCCTCGAATCAATCCAAATTTAACTTCACGTCTATTTGTTACTGGTATAATTTCAGCAATAAACCAAACACTTTATATATATATATATATATATATATATTAGGGTGGAGCGAAAAATTTTTTTTTCGAAATTCGAATTTGGATAGGGAGCAAAAGTTGCATTATATCGTAGTGCTTTACCATAGAAAATTTCAATTCTCTAAAATAATTTTTAGCCGGGGCGCAAGAGGCTTAAAATTTGAAATTTTGCAAATCAATTTCCGTTTACTATGTAACCATTTAGCAAATGTTCTCTGAAAGTAGACTTTAACCCACACAGCAATGAAATATTTTCAAAACGTTTCTAAAACGTGCCATCATTTTCCTTCAGAAAATGTATCCTACTTCCCTTAAGGAAATATATTCCATATGTTGTTGAAAACATTTTCCACATAATACTGAAAATATTCTCTAAATACACTCAAAAACGTTGTAGAAATATTTTATACGCCGTTAGAAAAGTTTTCCTAAAAATGTTTTCTGTACGATTTCCAAACATTACTGAAAAAGTATTTGAAACGTTTTATACAATGTTAACGGAATGGTTTTTAAAATGTTTCTCATGGAATATTTTAAAATTATTTACCAATAACGCAGACAATATTTTCCTACATATGCCAAAATATTTTCTTTACATGACAAAATATATTTAGTGAATATTTTTTGTACATCACAGAAAATATTTAAAGAATAGTTTCTGTGCATGACAAAATATTTAGGGAATATTTTCTGTACATGACAAAATATTTACAGAATATTTTCTGTACATGATAGAACCCAAAGCCCATAGGCCAATTCGGTTACTACTGCAGATACGAAAACAAGGTAAGATACAGAAGGAAATTTTTAAAATGCAGCAAGTTTTGTTTTTATATTAGTATACCGCCCAATAGTAACGAAAAGTACAACGCTGCCACTGTTGGACAACAACGAATGAAAGAAAGAAAGTTTGAAATTATTTGGACCAAAGGGAACGGAAAGACACAATGAAAAATATAGTGCAAGACCCAATTTCGCGTCCTTCGTATCTGCTCCCCCCCCCCTCAACACCGTGGTTGCTACGCCTCTGGCATGGATGTTGCATTTGCATGTTTATCCTTCACTGTGTCTCCTTTCAATTCTTCTCGGTGTAGCTAATTTCAAACCACACATTCTTTCATTCGTGTAGCCCGACATGATGTATGGTAACGCATTTTCTTTATTGAGCGGTACACTAGTACAAAAACAAAAGTGTTGCTGGAATTTAAAAGAGTCCTTACATATCTTACCGTGTTTCCATACCTGCAATAGTAACCGAGTTGGCCTATGGGCTCCGGACTTTTGCGTCACTCTGCATATACGGTATAACGGCTTCTTGCTGGGAACAAATAGTAGGTTGAAAACAAGGCGGCCAGGCTGTGACATAGCAGCTGGAAGAAAACATAAGATTCTTCTGTACAATTTTACCTGCTTAGACGTCTTTGCCTCACTCTGTCTTCATGACGAGGAACCATTGCGGCCCACAGACTCAGATCAAAAAAATAAATAAATAGATAAATAACTAAAAACAAAATAAAAATAAAATACCACTACTACTACTACTACTACTACTACTACTACTACTACTACTACTAATAATAATAATAATAATAATAATAATAATAATAATAATAATAAACAGTGTAAATTATAACTACGTAATGTTAACTTGCTCTCATAATTTTAAGCATTTTTTTTAAACTCAAACTCTTATTTACACACAAAATGTTTCTGGGTGTTTCACTGGTACTACTGGTATGTGGACACGCCGTGCATATATGTTGGGGTGTCTTATGTGACTTACGACATTCAAACTGCACATCAGTGTGTTCACAATCGTCGCCTGCCAGTTTTGAAAGCGGCTGTATTGGATTTTTTTTTTTTTTAATACGAAAAGGATTGAAGTTTAGACATCCATTTCAAGAAACAATTGTTGGCAATCCTTTTCCTATCTTAAAAATAATAAATCCAATATAGCCGCTTTGTAAATTGGCACGCGATGATTGTGAAGGCTCTAATTTGCAGTCTGAACCTCGCAACATCACATAAGACACCCCAACGTACATAGACGGCGTGGCCACATACCAGTAGTAGCAGTGGAACACCCTGAAGCATTCTGTGTGTAAATAAGATTTTGAGTTAATAATAATAATAATAATAATAATAATAATAATAATAATAATAATAATAATAATAATAAAAGCAGCTTAAAATTATGAGAGCAAGCTAACATTATGTAGTTATAATTTACACTATACACTATAATAAATATACATCTATATAAGTTTATATCGGTTAGTAGTTAAATAAAAATATAAATGTACACTATTCTGGCATTATTTATTTAAATACTCTTCAGCAGCATCTTCATGCTGCTCGTATTATTTGTTTCTATACATTAAGAACAATCTTCTCAAATATCACATTAAGAACAATCTTCAACACTTGTTCTAGAAAATTATGTCACTGACACTAATTAAAAAAAAATCAACAACAATATTTATGTAAAATATGTTGCTGAAAATATGTTCTACAAATCTACGGCGCATGGGGAATAGATCTTTTCACGAAATGTCACTTTTTGCAACTTTCAAGAAATATCACATTGTTGAATAACCAGAAAACGTATTTGCTTCTTTATAATGTCACTTTTGATTACCACAACTAACTATAAATTCGACGCTGCGAATTGTCAGTTAAAGTTCTGTGGAACTGCAGCTGAATTCTTAACTGATCTTCTTGTTCGTCTCTGTATGACATGTTGAAGCCAAATCCCAATAATCTACGCGATCTCATCGTTAGTTACGTTTCTCTTGTGTTACACAGTTTCTGAAAATAAAAATAATAGGCAGCGTTTAATAACATAATAACAGCAGGGAATGATTAAAGATCAATTATTACATCTTAAACTTACAAAAATATTTAAAATGTTTGTGTAGGACCTACAGCAGCTTGTGAAGACAATATTGTGTTACAAAAGTAACATCCTGAAGAAAATGTAAACGGCAAGGAAGACAACAGCTTCAGCTGAAAGTGACATACCTCAGACTGTAGCTTACTTACGGACGTTGTAACATGTTGAAGCGGTCACACATTTTTTTTAAAAAGTATAGCATCTTATAAATATTAAACCTATTAAAAAAAAAAAAAAAATTGAAAACATGTGGCAGCATTTGAGTTGATGAAGAACTAGCGTCTCATTCCGAATGCTCTGATCTCAAATCTGGACCCGATCATCCTTTTTCCCTCAGTCGTACCAGGTGAATGCCGAGGTGGTTACTAAGGCCTTGATGACCGCTACCTTGCTTGATTTCTTTCCCCACGGAGCAGGTCATACATATTATTTTGCCTTATACAAATGAATAATTTTGATACGTTGCATTGCAAAGAATACAAAAAATCGCGAATATAGGAATGAATCATGAAATGCTCAAGAAAACTACCAACATGACAGAACAATTCAGTAAAAGGATGAAATGAAAGGTAAGGGGAAAAAACAAGGAATGTCCATGTGTGTGCTTTATTGGGTACTTTGTCCTATGAGATGGTGACTTTTGGTACTATTTGCCTGTATATATATATATGCATCCGTAGATGTAAAAATATCTATGTAAAAACAGGCAAAAGATTTGATTAAGCCTATGCCTTTTTACGAGGTTTTCAATATTAAAACACCGTTTTCTCAAAAAAACAATTTTGTGACATTCCTTCTATTTTCCCCTTACCCTTCAAATATACTCTATACATGTTCAACTCTCTCTTCCACGGACACTTAAATGGAACGTGTCACTTGAAGATGGGAAAATTGCGCATTTTGCTAAAATAAGGATTTTCAAAGTGTTTTGAATGTTATAACAGCGCTTGTAGTACATGCTTTTGGGAAATAAAGTTTACAGGAAGATGATTCTGAGAAGGATTCATGGCACAATAGTATGTATTTAAAGCGAAGAAAAAATAAAAAGGGCGCCAGAAAGGTTTTTTTTTTTTTTTTTTTTTACAAGAATTTAAACATAGTGTATCCCTCTTCAAATGACAACTTCTTTGATTCTTTCCACTCTGAATCTAAGGTACGGCTTTTTTAATGCATTCAGTGCATTCACAACTTTATAAAGGTCTTACGTTGAAAAAAATGGAATCTTTAAGTTTAACGTCCCACGGTTATGCGGTTAGGCTAAAGGAGATGGTGATAATGAGAAATGAGTGAAATGGTGGAATGAAGAAAGTGGGAGGAAACGGGAGAACCCCGAGAAAACCCACGAGCACGGTATTTGCCACCACAAAGTCCACATGGCGCGAGCTGGGATCGAACCAGGGACCCCAAGCACTGGAGGTGAACGCTCTACAACTGAGCCACCGCGCCCTCGGGTCTTACGTTGAATGTTGTATATCTTAGCGCGAAAGCAACTAATTCGCCCAAGGAAAGTCCAAAATCTAATAAGAACCACTTCCAATCACTTGATCACCTTAATTGCACCAATAATATACCAACGAAAAGCTCAAAAACCTAGGTGGGTTTTTCCGGGCTGGGCCCAATTGGGCAAACCCTGAACACAATACAATACACACACACACACACACACACACACACATATATATATATATATATATATATATATATATATATATATATATATATATATATATATACGCAAATCGCAAAAGAATAATTGTAATCTTTCGGCAAATCTAGTCTGATGGCCCCCTTTAATTTTATATATGCCAGGTGAAATATTTACATGTCGCCTGCCGCAAACCATTTAAGAGAAAATAAGAAAATTAGCGAAAGAATTATAATTTTTCAACAATTATTTCGAGCGGCACGCCAATAGTAAACCTGCAGGCAGAATTAGGTAATACTCAAGCAGACTGTTTTACCAAATTTTGACGCATTTCTTGCATCTTCCGGTTTCTTTTTGCAGAACATGCACTAAACGAAAAGAAATCCTTAAGTTTAATATCCCACGATCATGTTGGTTAGGCTAAAGGAGACGGTGATAATGAAAAATGAAGAAAGTGGGAGGAAACGGGAGAACCCCGAGAAAACCCACGAGAAAGTCCACACGGCACGAGCTGGGATCGAACCAGGGACCCCAAGCACCGGAGGTGAACGCTCTATCACTGAGCAACCGCGCCCCCCTATGTACTAAATGAGGAGCTCTAAAAGAAAAAGCGAAACAACTTCTGTTAGGTGGCCAGTAAAAAAGCACGCATGCTATCTGAGTCAGGGCAGAAGCACAGCAGGGGGGCACGCATAAACGAGGATGGTGCAAAAACATTTACAATATTTGTAATTATTCTTATCTTCAAAAACACTTAATTTCGATCCTAAAAAAAAAAAAATACCTTTCACAGCTAATACACGAGTGTTACACCGCCTTTCTTTCTTACCTTTACGACAGAAAATAGTGTATGTAGGGCTATTGCCTCTGTTCTGAATTTTTCTTCTTCAATAAATCTTTTCCACACTTTGCGCAGTTGATTTTACGCGCTTCACCATACCATGACTGTAGAAACTTTATAATCCTTCTCTCTTTATTACACAATTCTTTAAAAAAAAAAAAAAAAAAAGTTTACATTACGGCCATCGCAGATGTTCACAACTGACGTATGAACCGGAAATTCCCGCCGCTTACTTCTACCCTATTTGCATTCAAAATCCATTTCAATAAGCTGTGCAATGATAGAAATAACTTACATTAACACTCTCATTCCTTCACGAAAAATATTTCACATCATATTTTATCTATAAATTTTGTTCTCGGCGTAAACGTCTGCTCGAGAGAACCCAAGAATTATTATAACCCACTGGTGTATTTAAGGGGGGCTTCCGGGCTTAAGCCCCTTGAAATTGTACTTACTATATTAAAGTAAATGAATTATCTTGGAGAACAAAGTTAGCCAAGCCCTTCTCCCGTGAAAAAAAAAGTCGTAAATACGTCATTAAAATGGTAATATACGCGCAATTATCCCGTCACCAAAATAGAAATGTACGTGCCTACTCCCTTCGGAAGCATCCCCTCGGCCCCCCCCCCGCCTTCACCCTCCCTGACTCGGTTAGATGGCATTCGTGCTTTTTAGTAGCCCCGTAACACAGATTGGTTTGTATTTTTTGGGCTTCTTATCCACACATCAGGAATCAGTATAAATACGCAAATCGTAAAAGAATTGTAATTTTTCGACAATTAATTCTGACGGTCGCCTTGAATTTATAAGTGAAAAATTTATACGTCGCTTGGCGAAAATCATTAAATAGACAACAAGAAGGAAAGTAGCGAAAGAATTATATTTCACTAAGTATTTCGAGCAGTGCTTCTGCCAGACTTGTCTTTGGGAGGGCAGTGGCTCCCCGGAGCAGACCAAAATAATACGTTTATAATAATAACTAGAATAGCACGAGCAATGCCCCCGGAACATTACTTTTGAAAGAAACACTGCTTTCGAGTGGCACACCAGAAGTAAAACTGCACGCAGAATCATTATAACCTGTCATAAAAATGGTAATGTACGCATCTTTTTAAACTCTTTACTTTGAACAAGGCAGTGATATTATGTCAGTACATAGTATTGCCGAATGAGCATTAGCGAAAAATGAAATGAAATGAAATCTTTTAGTTTTACGTCCCACGATTATGCCGGTTAGGCTAAAGGAGACGATGATTATGAGAAATGAATGTAATGGTGAAATGAAGAAAGTGGGAGGAAACGGGAGAACCCCGAGAAAACCCACGCACACGGTGTTTGTTCACCACAAAGTTCACTTGGCGGGGGCTGGGATCGAACCCGGGACCCCAAGCACCAGAGGTGAGCATTAGCGAGTGAAGGCGGGTTAGAGTCCCGCAGGGCACGTTGTTTTCTCTTTCCTTCTTGGGAACTGTAACTGCAGAAACCGGTTCAGATCAATTGGTCATTGTCACTGCCTTGACTAAAGTAAAGACTTGCCCGCATATTTTCCCTTTGGAAGCATCCCCTCGCTCCTGCTGACCTCCAACTTCGCAATGCTCTGACTCAGACAGTATTGGTGCTGGAAGCTTCTAGAACACAGGTCCCCCATATAGGTTAATAGATGTTTCTTTTCTGTATCAAAGTAAAATATTTAATTCACATAGTATTGCCGAGCGAGCGTTAGCAAGTGAAGGCGGGTTAGAGCCCCGCAGGGCACGTTGATTTCTGTCTTTATTACAGATAAATGGGAAGAGGAACCTGTGTTCTACATCCCTACACGTAGTACAGGCTGATTTATATTTTTTGCACTGTAGTTTTTACGTCATACATCCGGCAACGTATATATATACGCAAATCATAAAAGAATAACTACTACTTTTTCGACAATTACTTCTGACGCTCCTTTGGAATTTTATCTATTCCATGTGACGTATTTCAAATCGCCTAGCGCAAATCTTTAGGAGACAATAAGGCTTGTGTATAGCCCGCTCCCCCCAGTTCTTTGTCACCGGAACTGGAAGAGTCAGTACTACTACTACTTATATCGAGAACAGAACCAAACCAACCCCTGCGGGGCTTCTAACCCGTTCCTACTACTATTGCTACTAACTACCACCACTACTACTACTATTGCTACTAACTACTACTACTACTGCTACTATTACTACTACCGCTACTAAAGCTACTACTACTACTTATACTAAAGCTTCCTTACCGCAAGATTTACATCTTAAATCTTTATAACATGCGATTCCGATTCATTATGAACTAGTATGAATCGTTAGAATCACTATGATAATAAAAAGAAAATTATTAAAAGAATCTATTTTTCAGCAATTATTTCGACTGGTGAGCCAAAAGTAAACCTTCACGGTATTTTATGTATAGAGATGAAAAATAGAAATCTAGCATCCCATACCTTTATTAATTTGTAAACATAAATTTCTCGATAATACATAGTATACATGAGAACACCCTGATCTGCGTTTCTTGTGTTCTATTACCATTTCTACATGAAATACCATAAATTTTCTACGTAGTGCAATATAAGAAGTACCCATGTGCACAAGACATGCGATATGCCTTAAATCCCCCCCTCCACACACACATAGTCATAGATAAAGTACAAGGGCACTACACATGCAGATATAAAGTACAGGTACGTTCTTTTTTTATTTTCGTATCAGTCGATAAGTAAATAAAAGTCGCTTTGTTACCCCCTTTGTAAGTTCGTACATACTCAATGAATAATCCCTAAAAGTATGAGCGTCCTGCTTATTCGGGAACTGATGCAGCTTCATGTATACTATACAGACACTCAATCACTTATAAAGACAATAAAACTAAATTATTTTATGTAATCGTTATACTTACCGACTTTTCTTGTCTTTCTTTCTTTCTTCTTCACTATTAACAGAGTTGAGGTGTGCCTCCGACTTCGGAAAAGTCTTCTTTAATTTCAAATCACTCATTAACTAATTAAAATTGGGTATATTACCAACTTTTTAAGTAGGTAGATATTCAATGAATAATTCCTGGCTCCTTAACTATAACCCTTTTTCTATATAAAGATATCTTCTTCAACATGACTGAATATAGTGAGATTTATTTTATTTTATTTATTTATTTTTTAAATATTCCTTCTTGTCTTGACTTGTGAATTCAACATAGCGCGCAAGGAATGCTGGTACCTTTGATAAACAAATGACGGTTGATGTAGCGATGCTAATTAGCAATCTCACACACTGGATATCATAAATTTCAAATTTTTAACAAATATATTTCTTTGGTGCTGCTATAATTAGTATAATGATTGGTAATAATGCTACTACGATACTCTCGTGAGAGAAATTATTCAACATTCGATAAAATGTTCTGCAAATAATTCTAAAATATTACATGAAAATATTTCATTTAAGTTACAGGACAAGATAACAAACACATTTCCATACAAAATTAATAGGAGTTTTAAAAATATTTCTTATCTTACGAACGAATTTATTTTTAAAATATTCGAAATATTTTAAAAATTATATTTCATATGTTTTCTTGTAACAATAGAAAAGAATGTAAATGACATGTTGGAAAACATTTTATTCTGTTTATAGGCCTATTCTGTTTCCTTTATCATGTATGTAAAACATTTTTTGTGTTACTTAGAAAACATTTTCTCTCTCAACTAGGGGTAAAAGTACGGGGGGACGCCACCCCCACCTCGAGAAAATATATACGGCGTCTACCCAGTTCCTAAAAAAAATTACAATGGGCAAAGATAGGCAGGGTGAACGACGTGACGTCATCCGCTACCTACCGTCCCCCAACCTTTTCAGATCCACTTTTACCCCTGCTCTCAACATTGAAAACATATTACATTACATTCAACACAATATTTCTATTACAATTTGTGAAAATTTTCCATACATTATTTTCCTACTAACGTTCTAAACATGCACATCCTGTTCAGTGGCATATTTACGATTTTGTTTTGTGGAGGGAATCTTTGCTAACTTTATTCCTGAAAATGTAAAAATTGTGCAGGATATTTCATTTACTTTAATATAGTAAAACAATTTCGGGGGAGGATTAAGCCCGGAAAGCTTATTTAACGCCAATGCTTCCCGTAGTTAATTAAATGTTCTCCAAACACATTTTAAAAAATAGTTCCGGCATATAGTTGGGATACTTCTCAGATATAACAAGGAATATGTTTTCTCCAGTAACGGAAGAGTATATTCTGAAAACATGTAAAAATGTTTCTATAATAGACCTATATCAGAAAATGTTGTTCACTAAAGACACAAAATATCTTCCAAAACACAATGGAAAACATTTTCTATTCATTTTTAATGTTTTCTTTTAACTGTTTTAAAGTTTTATATTCAAAATTCCATAAAATATTCTGGAAATAATACTAAAATATCATACGAAAATACTTAATTTAAGTTATAGGAGAAGATTACCAAAATACTTTTGTAAAAATTAAGTAAACCTTTTTAAAACATTTCTGAAAAATATTTCTTATATTACGAAATAATTTATTTTTAAAATATTCTAAATGTTTTTAAAAATATATATTTAATACGTTTTCTCGTAAAAATAGAAAATATTACAAATAACGAATTAGAAAACATTTTTTAAATATGTGGAATATATTTCGTTTGATTGCTTTCCGTATCATATATGGAAAACATTTTTAGTATCATTTCGAAAATATTTCCCTTCTCAACAGTGAAAACATATTAAATTAGATCCAAAACAATATTTCTAATATATTTTGTGAATATTTTCCTGGTTTTACTTTCCGGCAAGCATTCTCAAAATGTACTCCAGGTAATTTCTAAAATGTTTTACAAACATTTTTGGGAAAATATTTTTGGGAAATATTCGGAATACATTGGGGAAACCAGCATGGAAATCTTCAGAGAAGGAAAACCTTTTGAAAACCAAGGAAAATATTTTCTTTTGATTGAGGAAATATTCCTTGCTGTGTGGGAATTATTATTGTGGATAGAGGGCAAAAGATGCATCCTTTGTCAATAGATAACAACATGAATCTTTAATTCTCTAAAATTATTTTTAGCCGGGGTGCAATGGTCCTGAAATTTGGGAATAATAAGACGAAAAGTAATCAACTATAAGCATTTTGCGAGTCTGTCATAAAGAAGCTTTTTGCTATTTAATAAGATTTCTGATATCCTACAATGAACTTTTGGCAGTATTGTTAATAGTACAATAGTTTGGTTGGTGGTGACAGTGACGTAACTAGGGGGGAACGGGGCTTGTGCCCCGGGCGTCGAATTGGGGGCCGCAAAACTGGGCATATATTTATTTTCACTATAAAGCAAGGAAAGGCGTTTTAGCAAGCTAAATATCATTTAAAAAATACCTCAGAAACTTAACAGGATAACAACGACTCACCAACCTTAGGATCATATCCATAGAGCTTAGCTTAGCTTCAAAGCTATCTTTTGTAAAACCTTTGCATCCAAAAGAGGCCGTAAGGTTAAATTTTAGTTCCAGCTTTTTGTGTTTTCATTTAACTTACATCGATTTAAGAGATTTGTAAAATGTCCGAGTATAATACTCAAGGCAACAGTTTCATTGTTTTTCATAATTAAATATTCTATTCAAAAGCAAAACAAGTTGATTCATTCTACACATCCACATCCCAATATATTTCCGAAAACATTGCGATTTGCAGTTATTTCGTTAAGACTGTAAGAATGTGTCAAGCATGCTACTCTCAGATTATTTGTCAATCAGTTACAAAGTAGTTTAGTGTTTTATCTTGTACTGAAAGTTAAAATATGTACTACAATTTTGAAATCAAGCTTTATCACTTGAAGAAAGAATGGAATAGGAGAACTACTGTCTGATGCCAATATCAGATATAGTTGCGAAGCCTTTTGGTTTGGCTGGTCGGGAAGGGGGGGCGGGGAGCGCTAAGGCGAGTTCTTGCCCCGGACGATAAGTAGCCTAGTTGTGTCGCTGGGTGGTGAGTAAAAAGTGATATTCGGTATCATTTATATTACTTGGACAAAGAAATTCAATTAAAGAGAAAGAAGGAAAGCCAAAAAGCGATCTTACGGTGAAGCTTTCAGCCACAGAGTATTATACTCTACTATTTACATTATCGAATCTTCAGACTACTTGTCATCTTCGGAAACAAGATAGGAAGGCAATAAAGAACACACTGAAGCTGGAGGAAATCATATTTTAGTTGGAAATATCCTTTGAAGATGACAAGAGAGCAAGCACAGATTGGATGCACGAAAATGAGAGAATTCGTTCCAACATTAGCAAAAGTAAAGGAGAAAACGGCGTGACTAGAAGAAAAATTGCAGCAATTGCTACTGCGGTTTTGGAAGATTTTAAATATGTGAGTCTAGAGCAGTCGTAAAACATAATTGACAGAAGTAAAATTCAAAGAGAGGTTGTGAAAAATGGTATAAGTGTAAGAACTAAGAGACTGTTAATAAAGTGAAACCTCGTGCCATCTATTTTGATTGGAGGGGCCGCGGTGGCTCAGTGGTAGAGCGTTCATCTCTGGTGCTAGGGGTCTCGAGTTCAAACCCTGCTCCCGCCAAGTGAACTTTGTGGTGGACAAACACCGTGTGCGTGGGTTTTCTCGGGGTTCTCCCGTTTCCTCCCACTTTCTTCATTCCACCATTTCATTCATTACTCATTATCACCGTCTCCTTTAGCCTAACCGGCATAACCGTGGGACGTAAAACTCAAAATTTAATTTTAATTTTAATTTTATTTTGATTGGAAGAAAGACCAAACGCTCACGATGTCCGGAAGATGAAGATGGAAGAACATTATTCTATACGTGTAGAAACGGGTAACAAATTTCTCGGCTATGCCGAAAATGCTTTGACCGGATCAGCATCAGCAAAGAATATTGCTAGTTTCATCTGCCGCGAATTACAAGAAAATAATGCGGACCTATCAGATGTGGTAGCTATCGGCTGCGATGGCACTAATATTAATGTTAGGTCAAAAGGAGGAGTGATTAAATTTCTCGAAAACCATTTAGGGAGGCCCTTGCAGTGGTGCATATGCTTATTGTATTTCATTGAACTACCACGTCGTCATGTACTGAAAGAAATCGACGGTATAAGTACTGGCCCTTACACTTTCTCTGGCTCTATTGGTAGATTATTAGTGAATTGTGAAACAAATTCAGTGTACGGCTTCGAAAAGATTTCTTCAGAACCTCCTACACTCCTAAATGTGCGTAATCTCAGTTATGATCAGAGGTACTTGTGTGAAATACTCCAATCTGTCATAAGATTAGACTCATAAAAGCCTAGCAGATTAAGAAACCTGGGAAACTTGGGCATGTTCGCTGGTTAACAGTGGCTTACAGACTTTTGCGTCTATAGGTGTATAAATCAATGCCAAATCCTTCAGAGGAGCTCAAAACTCTATCAAAGTTCGTGGTAAAAGTGTGTTCAACATCAAACTGAAACCTCTTGTCAAATACGGAGCTAAACATTTGCTCTTGACTATAAAACTTTCGCGATGTTTGCAAGAACCATACAAGACTCCAGTCAATAAAGTAACTTCCACAAATGCATTCTATGCAAATCCTTAAAACATTCTCATTGCCATGATTGGTGTCGACAGATCAACTACACGAATCCTTGCTGCTGATAAAATATTCCAATCCAGAAATTCGTTCCTTCGAAGTGCCAGTATTAAACTTCGAGACTAATAATTACACAGAAATGATAAACTGGATAACAGAACGCTAATACTGACTCATGAGACACACGAAAAATTGCAAGAAATTCGCGCTGCAGAAAATACATGTGTTGATATCCCTGAGTTTAAATGTCGTACGCAAATAGTGGAAAGATTAGTGAAATTAATTAGTGAAACTTCTTTCAGTATCTGGGGCACGAGCGAGCGATTTCTTTATTCGTTCCAAAATTAACTCGAGAAAATACATGCCTACTGTTGAGACAGTCGCAGTATTTTGCAGGAAGACGTGAACGCAAGTAATGAAAAATTCAATCTAATGTTGGTGGGCGGGTGGGATTGAACTCGACGGCAGCCACTTCTTCGTAGTGAATTTTGGGTTGATGTAGCCTGTAACATAGAATATGAACTTCGGTAGCTTTAGAAATTCATCTCGTCGCGACAACGAATCTTAACACCCACAAATTACAGTCTACTTCAAGCGAAGAGCTGTCTAATAATTACACAAATACACAACAAACATGTATTTGTTTACAAAATCTACGAAACTTAAGGCCATGGAGCCCCGGCTAAAAATTATTTTAGAAAATTGAAATTTTCCATGGTAAAGTACTATAATATGATGCAACTTTTTCCCCCTATCCAAAATCGAATTTCGAAAAAAAATTTTTTTTGGCCTCTTTTCACTCCACCCTAATATATATATATATATATATATATTAGGGTGGAGTGAAAAGAGGCCAAAAATTTTTTTTTTTCGAAATTCGATTTTGGATAGGGGGCAAAAGTTGCATCATATTATATATATCACTCAATGTGTACCACAAACAATGTTGCATTCTTAGGCCCGAGTCTATTGCGGCTCGTGAAAAATTTGGCCTTGTACAGGGTGGAAGCTCATATGACTTGGATTCTACTTTAACACTAGAACGGCGGCTGGGTCATTTTTGACCCATTTTGAACTTTACGTTTTAACAACTTTTCTATTTTCTTACGAATCGGATTGAATTTTTGTGACTTTTGCTCGTTTTCTTGAAGAAATACTTGTACTAAGTATCAGTCTTATCCACACTTTGCCTTTTGAAATACCAAACAATTATACTAGAACGGCGGCGTGGGTCAATTTTGACCCAACTTCTTTGTTAGTAATATTTTGTTGGATTGTAGCAACACTGCTGGCTAGCGTCTTTATCTTGCGACCGTTCTTTCTCATAATACTCTCCCTTTCCACCTCGTGTTCGAGACCAGCTTCTCAGCAATTTTGGCCGTTTAGTTGGAGTTAGTAATACTTTAGAGAGTCTGTTGATTAGGAGAATCTCATTATTTTCGGACTGATGTGCATTTCAAACACTCATTATGAGCAAGAAACTGATGACACTGGATGAAATACTTGCAATTTTCGATGACATAGGCGAGGGCAAGTCTATCGCTGAATACGTTGTTATTTCTTCAGATGAAGGGTACCTGCTAAATAACAACGAATATGATGATTTCGGATGAAATATCGGAAGAGGAAGAGATAAGCACCGAAAACCGTACTTCTGCAAATAAGCGTCGTAAAATAGAAAACTATTATTATTATTATTATTATTATTATTATTATTATTATTATTATTATTATTATTATTATTAAACACAAATTATTTCTCTTACATCGTTACAAAATATTCATAATAATTTCAATCATTTTAACAAAAAAATTGCAAACAATTTGCATGCTATTGTGAAAATATAAATCTAGTGTTTTTTTTGTATCACTATGTTGAAATGTTTCATGAGAAGACGTTCATAGCACAAATAAATAATAATAAATAAACCACAGCCATATTCGATCCACTCTTGGATGAGGCTTCTCCCCGGAGGGAGGACTTGGTCCACTGCTCCTGCGCTGACCAGACGGGTTGGGACAAGGTTCCTATATACCAGATGGGTTGGAAGAAGAAAATCCAAGCTCTCACTGTGATCGCTACTATATGACCGCCTCGCTGGTCTAGTGGTGAACGTGCCTGACTACGGACTGAGGGATTCGAGTTCCATTTCCTGCACTGCCAAGAATTCTTAGATTACAATCCTGTGGCGTAACCAGAAATTTCAAAGCTACTGAAACCAAAAAGTTTAGAGGTCTAAAATGCGAGACAACTTACTTTCTCGTGTGTTTGGATAAAATTATATTTCAACCAAGGAAGTATAATTTCTAAAGAAGTTGTTCGAAAGAACAGGTAGTTTACCATTCTTTTTATGTCAGAGCTTTCATGATTAGAACCTAGCATATCTTATTTAGAAAACAATCACTCTATACTTACTTTGAACTACTGCAAGTTTACGACTTTGTATGCTATTTTAGGTTATGTCAGGTTATGTGTTTCCACAAATTCTAAATAGGGAGAGGAAAGTTATAGAAATGCAAAGATGCGCATTACAACCATATTAGTAAAATATTTTGTGTGTAATACGTCACGTTTTTAATTGTGGACAATGTTTTTGTATGACCCTTCTCCTTGTAAAGGAGTGAATGAATGAACTTTGTTCTGTGTAAGACTGCTAGTTTAGATGTATGTAGATTAGGTTAGTTTAGTTCAGTTAGGTCATGTACTTGAACAAACCATCTAAGAATAATAACTATCTAGGAATTAGAATGATATATAACATTACTATATAATAAACTGACATTGTATATAATACATTTAATAATATCATTTTAACAATATTATATTCATAAAAAATAGCATTTCTTAAATTTGTATTATTGACAAAAAAACACATTGATCAATAAATATTAAGCTAGAGTTCAAAGAAGTTCTTGTTTTATTGAATGAAATTCACGTTTTATTATGCAATAACTATTAGTGGTTTAGAATACAAATATTTAATAAAAATGGAATGGGTCTTTTTGACCCACTCCCGCCGTTCTAGAGAGTATCAAAACACCGCCGTTGTAGTGTTAAGCTATAGGTTTAAGTCAGTCATGTGCAAGTTGAAACAGGGGTGAGCCAATTACAGATGACTTACTTCTGTCAAAGCTTGTAGGAGACAATTTTTAAACTTTTTACAAGAATTGAATAGGTAAATTCATTGAAGAAAAGTATTTATCGTGCACTAACATCACACGAATAAACACACAACTCTTATAACGGTGACCAATGTATTTACTCATTGAAGATAGGCAGAAAGAGAATCTATTTATTTATAATTTTAGTGAGAAACTTGATGCTTCGTATACTGAGCTAATTTCTCAATGTTTGGTGGTATACTGTATGTTACAACGCGGGTGTTATTTTTTTTTTTAAAGATGAACATCAGTTATCATAAAACCATTTTCAACTCACACAAGAAGGTCCCACATGTTGTTCAAATCTGATTGCCGCATAGCATATTTAATAGAGCATAATGAAAAATGAAAATGAGTAAAATTTAAGATGCTATTGACCAAAAGGATAGGACCTACGGGACTTCAAAATTTAAATATCCAAAAACATATATCATGGAATTATACGCGTTTAAAGTAAATATGTTGAAGATCGTTAAAGCAATCAAAGTAAAAGTTGCACAATACAATGAGAATAAAATACCGTATCAAAAACCACAAACGGTGTTGCCACCTGTGAAGCTGTATTGCCAACTCAGCATAAAAATATATTGTTTGAAATAGTATTATATAGAAGTGTGCACAGATGTAAAATGCACTATTATCACTAAGCATAGGAGTGAAGTGCAATGGTAAAATGTTGCACATTGTTGTAACTACGTGTGCTGAAAATGTACAATGGGGAAATCTGATATGTGGCGACATATGGCAATAAAGGAATGCATTAGAAAAAGTGAGGGCTTCCTCTTAGATGATTATTTCTTGATCCTTCGGTAAATTAGTTGTTTATTTGTTATTGCGCGTATATTATTTTGACGTGAATTACATTTTATTTAAGGTAAAATTGCCCAATTTGTAGGATTATTGCGGTGGGCCTTGAAGATTCTACGTACTTGCAGGATCGAACTGAGGATCGGCCATGTGTACTTGTATGCTAACGGAGGATAGTCCTTTTTTGCACTACACGTGTTACGATATGTCATTAAATTTCATCTACCAACCTAAATCATAGTACGTAGTTAAAAAAAATAACTTGCACATGCAAAATGTAATATGTCCCCGAAAATCGATTACTCATTGTGTTAAGAATTATCAGGTAAAGTAGTAGCCTACCCATATTGAACAACACTAACAACTAATACAATAAGAAAAACAAACGAAAACTTTAGAAAAATACTGCACTGTTGTTATGAAGAGTGTGTCATATGAAATTACATAATAAAAGATTGAGAACGAAAAGGAATAAGATACAAGACTACTGACTTAACCACAGGCAAGCAGACAATACTTCACAAAGGCTGGAGTGCAAATCTAATAGAGGATCTTCCAATTATAAGATAAATTTCTGATATTGCAATTCGTTATTCGGTATACCACACTTATCATCTTGGAACATTAATCCACTACGTTCCTGCACAGTTACTTTAACAATTATATTATGTAGTAGTTTTAAAAAAAGAAATTTTCAGTGTACACTGATTATTATTACTGTTGTTATATTACAGATGTCAGTAAAATATTACAGAAACTACTTACCTTTTCTCGATAAGCACCTTTCAATTAATAGGATCAAGTGAAACATAAAAGCAGCAACTCCAAAAGACAAACGCAGTGCGTTGTTAAATTTGTTTCGATAATGCCAGATTTGTATAATTAGAAGCATTGACACTTTTCCAAATCAAAGTGAAGGAATATTTTATTCAGCCAATGGTTAGATGGATCAAATATACCATCGGGCTCTTTATCCGTTAATTATAATATCGATATAAAAAGATATTCATATGTTTTATATGTTTTAAATAATAGGATTTTGGAATGTCGTTGTCAGGACAACATACATAAATAAATGGATTTTTATTCAACGGAGTTTGACATTTTAATGGCTTAATAATCTTAAAAGAACCGCTCTAAATTGGTGCCGAAACCCGGGAATTGGTTGTATCGTTTAGAAGTATAAGGTAAAAAACGAGCAACATTGAGCCTGATATTAATTGTACCATTTTAAGAAGTTGCAAGATAATATCTGGAAATATCACGAGTGCTACGGATAGCCAAAATATACACACTGATATCAGTTTTCCAGAAAACATATTGGATGTTTTAAAGGGAATATCGTAACAAATTAAGGATCAAGCTCGGGACCAAGCTCAACAGTTTGAACAGTTAGATAAAAAGATGAATCTCCAAGCCCAACATTTTGACGAAAAGTTAGAGCATTTGCAGCAACTTAACGATGGCAAATGGGATCAAGTACAGCAGCAGTTGATCCAGATGAATCATCAAGTGAACGCAAAGTTTGAGCAATAACATAATATAATGGAACGAAAGGATCAGCAAATGAAACAGGTTTAAGAAATGTCACCACAGGTTAATATGAGTGCTTTAAATGAATCTGAACCTTCCACAGAAACAACGGAGAAAGCAAATTTTGAATTTACATTAGTGAAATTTACTGAGTTTTCACAAAAGCATACTACTGTATTGGTTGGAACAGACTATCCTAACTTTTCTTTTCAGTCGAATGTTTTTGATTGTCTTATGGATGCTGCGTGTAATGATGATTTTCGTTTACATCAAAGTGTGAAAAGTTACCTTCCTTTTCGTCTAGTGAATGCTATTGACTACTTGAATTTACAGTATCATGTTGAGTATGTATCATTTCATGATATTAATCCTGAAGACGAAGTAATGATAATAGAATCATTTAATGGTATGTACATGACATTAGTAGCAAGAAGAAAGTTGATTCCAGTATCTGTGAAATTCAGAAAGAAACGTGTGTTCCCACCAATGTTTGTATTGATTGGCCGATTGAGTTAAAGCTGTTGAACTGTGCATTTAATGACAAGACTAATATGATAATAGTGAGCAATCCGACGATGTCCTTACGGAACATAATACAGTGCGTTGATTTCAATCATCTAAGCATGACATTACGAGATTTTGAAAATCTTTCAATGGTCCAATACAGTGATAACTCGAACCAAACTAACATTAATCGAAACCAACTTCGATACATTCATGTGAGATTAAAGAGTGATCCTAGTGTATAAGATAATGTAAAATACAAATGTACCGGTAAGTAACCAAACCAAACAACAGAAGAGAAAGTCAAAATGATTGGCGAAGAGAACATTGGATTGACAGAAAGAAAAGGAAATCAGACAGAAATTATCCACTTGACAACAATGTGGCTACTTCTAAGAAGCTAAATAGAGATACATCGGATGCTTCGAGGGAGTCTTTGCGGAACAGAAATCATGGCAGTACAGACTACCGTGGATATCATGCAAAGGACAAGTACAGATCCGTTAGGAGACACGACATTTCGCAACCAGCAAAACGAATGAGAACTGAACCTTATTTTCCCGGTAAGATAACCGAACCTAACCTTATTAGTAACAGTAATAGTGATCTGTAACTGAACCTAATCCAAGTGTAGTACGACTACTTACATTTAGAAAGCATGTTAGTATTAGATCTGATTTCCATTGAAGTAAATTTCGCATAAATTTCATAGATGGCACATATTCTCAAAGTAAGAAACTAAGAACTGTAAAGATAAATAACGCGAAAAACTGTATTCCGATTTATGACATTCAGAGCAACTTGAATGAATTCGTTGGTCACGTAACTTAAGCTAAAGTTACGGTATCCGAGAAAATCATATTCAATTGATTCTTGTTTTGTTCCACCGTAAATATCGTTATGATTTTATTTTTAGTTGTACTTTATTTAAATTCTGTGACGGTAATACATTCGTTTAGAATTGCTACTTTTTTTGCACATTCTTTAAAACGTACTAGAAGTAAATGAATGGATGAAATTAGTCAAAACATTAGTTCCGTCTGAAATTGTGACTAAGGTTAATTTTGTTCTAATATCAATTATCATGTTTTATTTTAAGTCTTATTGTTATTGTTGAAGATATATGTACTCGATCTTTTTTCGTACAAAGAACAACCATATGAATATCATAAATATATCTCTTTCAAAACCGTCTTCATTATGCCCAAGTAATATTAACTTGTAGCAAGCATTTAATGGACCCGAAAAAGGACTTAAAATTAAATAACTTATAAGTCAAATGTGCCTTATCGTCGTTGAAATGTATAAATAAATGAAGTCAATGATAAAATTTAAAATAAATATAATAATATTGCTAAAAAATTAAATATGATATATACCGGTATGTATATTTATATGAATTGTAATTTTCAAGTATACGAGGTGCATTCGAAAACTCGAATGATTAACATGTAAAGGTAAACGGTCCAAAATTCTTTTTCTTTTTATTGAGTAAATAAATAAGAAGGAAAAAGTCCGCCTAGCGCCATAATATACAACAGTACGTTGTATATTTGTATATTTTTACTACTTGTAAATCCTTATTTTATTTGGGCGTAAGATATTTTCAAATATGTACTAGGCTGATTATGTGATTCGAAGAAGAAAAAAAGAAAAATATGTTAATTATAACATCGATGTAAAAAGATATTCATGTTTTATATGTTTTAAATAATAGGATTTTGGAATGTCGTTGTCAGGACAACATGCATAAATAAATGGATTTTTATTCAACGGAGTTTGACATTTTAATGTCTCAATAATCTTAAAAGAACCGTTCTAATATGACCATTTTATCATACCGTCGTCGTTCTGGCAGGACTCACTAACTCCATGAGTGTAGTTACTGTATGTTAATGCAGAAAATTGAACAACCAAGAACAGTAAAATGATGTATATAGGAATAAGAATATAGCATTATAGGTAGAATGTATATTTGCTTTAATTAATATAGCCTAACTGGTTTTAAGAATGTTTTTCCAGCATCGAAACTGTAATATCTCAAAACTTATAATGCTTTTTATAAAAATGATTTTATAACATGTAATAAAAATATAAACAATTTAAATAGTATGTACCTTATGTGTAAGCTTATATGTTACTTATCTAAATTATACCTGTCGGTTTTGTGACGAATTCTCTTATTTCGAAAGCTCTATATAATAAATTACCAACTTAATTTCAATATTAGTAGTCACCAACTTTATTAATAAATATAAAACTCGGAGCATTTTAAAGTTACCAAAGAGTCATGTCGGGAAGTGCGATATTTTCTCCGATGTCAGGACTGTCCCGACAAAATCGAGACGCATGGAAACCCTAATCTAAACTTGAAGAAGAAACAAGTAAAATTAACTCCAATAAAATTTCAGTTCTGTTTAAAGAAAAGAAAGTTCTTCATATAACAGTGGACAGGATGGATTCAGGATTTTCTGGCGGTGGTTTGCACCAATGACGTGGGGGTTACATCTGTATTAAATTTGAATTCTCTTAATGTCTTTGGGGATGTGTGACATAAGGAATACTGTTTTGATTGGTAAATACTTTTAATTAAACCTTCAGAAAATATACTTAAACTATTGCTTTTGCTAAATTCCACTTTCATTTAAGCCCTATATGGAAACATGACGGCAGAAGGTTTCGGAAAGTGTTGCTATTTTCACTACTTGCTTCTTGTTTTACAAATGTATATTTACAACGAAGGGGGTGCATATGCACTGGTGCATCTCCCTTAAATTCGGGCCTGTCAGTGGGGTAAGAAGAAAATTTGTTGTTGCTATTACCACCGTCGACTGCCAGTACATAATTTATATTAAATCCTGTAAGTGATTAAAAGTACTGGGATTCTTATTTGTATTTTATAAAAAAAAGTGTTTAACGTTTAATATTAGTAAGTGAAACATAATATATTGATGTTTGTATTTAATTTCAGGAATATCAACAATTGTGTTCATCCACAACAGATACTGAAACGTAATATTCCTTTTATAAAAAATCACTAATGGCACATAAACAATCAATACACAGTAGTTAATTTATTTTCTCAGAAATACACAATGTAGTCGCTATGTACTATTAAGTAAATTTTATGAAGCTATTTGTAAATAGTTGTGCTTTTATGAATCTCACAGAACTTTCATGTCAGAAGTTACGATTTCCACCTGTAATGATTAAGTGTTTCCCAACCTTTTATACGTTTCGGAGAATGCTCTATTTTAATATCTACATGGATTACGCAATATTCTTGACTCAGTTCACCTGTACAAGTCAACACCAAAAGTGTATAACTAGTATAAATTTCTTTTATTAATATCATTCAATCAAATGAGTTCATGATAAATACGAGGGTGATCTGAAAAGGAATGCCTCCATGACTGTAGCTGCATGTCTCTGTCTCCGTCCTTTGTCATGCACTTGCCTCAACACGTGATTAGATGCGTAATCCCCTCGGAGAATTCCGATGATTGTTGTCGACACAAGAATTGAATATTAACTGTCACCTCGTCTTTCAAACAAACGTGATATCTCTTAAAGTGCTCTTTCAGCTTTGGGAAGAGGTGAAAGTCTCAAAGTGCAAGATCAGGGTTACACCACGGATTCAGTAGAATCTCCTTGAACTGCAGGTGCTGCAAAATATCTTGTGTTTTACGGTTCGTTATGGTGAAGGATGTTGTGCTTCAGAATAGAGTCTAAACTCTTGAGGATTTGAAGCAACCGTAAGTGGAACTTATCCAATATTTCGACATTTCGTTGAGAGTTTATCGTGGCACTATGTTCCAATATGTCAACGAATAAAACAGCTGAGAAATCGCGAACAAAAATGATCACTATGAGATTTCTTAAAGATTGTACTACCTTGAATTTCTTCGAACACAAAGATGTGGAATGATGGTACTTCAACAACGATTGTCTCTTGTTTACGGGGTCAAAACTACTCGTACACGATGCATCTCCTGGAAACATACGCTGGAGAAAATCCTCATATTCACGCACTGAACTAATATATCCTACGAAATATGCTGCTTTTGATCTTTGTGATCCTCTTTCAGCATCCGCGGAACCGAACGAGCACACACCTTGTGAGTCCCCAGCATCTCGGTTATGATAACGTACACTCTTACTTGGAAAATGTTGAGTTCCGCGAAGATCTATCTCTGTTTGATTTTACAGTACTGTAAATCATATCATCCACATACTGTTCTTCTTTTGCGCTAAAAGGATCATCTAATACGAGGTACTCTATAAGACACGTAACTTTTGTATACGGTGTAATCTTTACAGCTTTGTTCAGTTGTCCCACAGCTTTCTATGTAGTAGAATTTATTTTTACCTTGTTTGTTCAGGTGTACCACAGTTCCGATAGTACCTTTCCATTACCTTCAAGAAGGTTAAATGTTTTGAAACAAAATAAATACTAGTGGTAGAGGTGAAAGTATCCATTGTGCGTAGTTCCATGTTATGAAGCGATCTAGAGGGGGCAATGCGAATATAGAGCTCTTGACCACGGTCATATTGAAGTGGGTGCTCAATACGACTCCAATGCCTCTTTTCCTCCACCAGCTCTGCCACAAACCTGAGTGGACCTCAGAGCCTCTAGGTGCGAAGACGGTGGAAAATTTATAAGGATTTAATCATCCCGGAAATTAAAACCAAAGGCGGAAACCGAAATCCAACATGGGCCCTCCACGTTGCAGTTAGTTGTTCTACTGCCCTAGACCCCAAGGTCAGTGCTGACTACAGTTTTATTATTGATCGTTTTATAATTTTAAAAATATGACAAGCTAATGATTTTGAATTTGTATCAAATGCAAATTCAGGTGGACCCTACAGTAATCGTTAACAATGACATTTTTAAACCTTGACTGGAAGTAACCCCCTCGGGAGACAACATTTTACGATAGGTATACATTTCGATGCAGAATTAAGTATAGAAGGTTTCATGCCGTTCTCAAGATAGGGCCGCGGGACAGACCGGGAGGTTATAATAGACAGAAAAGACAATAACAAAAGCGTCCTGTAGAAACCACTAATAAAAAGAACCTAAACTCATGATGAATGAGTCTTTTACGATTCAAAGATTATTCTTCCAGAAACACACACTTTGGATGTAGTGTATTATTTCTAGATTGTGATCATTCCATTACGAGATAGTAGTATCCATAGTAAGTGTACGCGACTTCTGTTCTTAGAATTACTGATAGTAATACTATTAGCAGCAGTATGTAGAAAGATGAGGTAGTAGTTACAGTAATACGTAGCAATACCTGCAATGTTTTTTTCACGATATAATTTTTTATACTATGTCTAGTTTTCTTTGCTAAGTTGCTACTTTTGAAGATTCTTCATGAGTTTTTGTTCTACCTTGGTAATAATTACCATGTCTTTCCGCACCCCATTTCAGAAGTCATTAGATAATATTCCTAAATTTTTTCCATAATGTGTAGTCTTGTTTAAGCAAACCAAGTTGCCCACATTCATTTTGAATATCATGTTCTCCCAATTCCAAGAACACAATGTTAATAAATTGCCTTAAAATAGAGACCACAAACAGGCAAAAATATTCAAAAGCAGAAGTAGGCAGGTATGGTAATTCTGGGTGAGACTAGACATGTACTACTTTGTGTTCAGAACGCTGTAAGTTTTGTTCATTCATTACAAAGTTTTAATTAAAACGTTGCGTCTAATATGCACTTTTGGTGATGGCAACACAGCAATGGATTTACATTACAGTCTGTATTTATTTTACAATATAATTTTAATTCTATACTTGTTTGCTAATATGACGTTCACGGAGCTGCATTGTTTACATTTTCCGTCATTTCTGACGTTTGAAAATGTGATGCTAATGGTAGTTGGGCTTCTGTAATTTGCACAAAAGTTTCATACATATTTAAAACGAAAGTTCTCTTATTATCACTGTGTCTACAAAACTATATATTAACATTCGTTCTGAATATAACGAAGTAAAATTATGTTAGCTCTTAAAATTTTAAATACAGTTTCGCAGAAATCTAGTTGGGAATCGCTGAAATTAGGTACTGAAATATTCAACAATATTGAATTTTAATGTCTTGTTTATGTTGTGAATTGAAAATATGAAGCAAATTGCATGTGAAGTGAATGAATAATTTATATATATTGTATGATTCTTTCTATTTGAAACACGTAGATAGGTGTGAGCTCTACACACTTTTTATCACATTACACAGGATTTTTCTTTCACTCTTTTTTAAATCTCAAATCTTTAACACATTGTATATGTTTTTTACCATATGGCACAAATTCTTCTTGCATGACGTAACAAGAAAATCAATACTCAATATTAACAGTAATTGATATCTATCATTGAGCCAGAGGCGGCTCTTGAGAAAAAACACACTGAAAACTAACTTTGTATAACGTAAAGGAAACGGATTCAGTGTATACAATAATTAGTACTCTTAGGTTTTAGTGATACGAGTTCAATTTTTACCGATTTATCTTACTTAAAGAGTTGCCATAGCATAGATAGAAATGTTTGATGATATGCAGTATATTAGTTGCGTTTAAAAGTGAAATAAGGAAAGAGCTTTCTTTCATTCTGTCCCGTTTTCATTCTAATCAAATTCCTAAATGAGATAAGACTGCTTTTGTAAAACAAAATAGTTTAACGTCGACACGCTCCGGATCACTATCAGTTCGTTCCTCATTTTTTTTTAACTTACAGTAGGAATCTTTCAAAGAGTAAAAACAAAATAAGGTAAGTTTGACGAGGAAGGGAAAATATTGCCGAAGTACCCTCCAGAGTGCAGAAATAAATATAAGGTAAGGGAATATGAAGGAGGAACAGTTTGAGTACAGAAATGGAAAGTAGAAAAATATGAGGAAATAATAGGTAGATTTGACAGTCGCAAGGAAGACATGATTGAAGAAGCAACTTGAAAAGTGCTGAAATAATGGGTTGGAGGGAGATTCTAAAAACGTCAGCAACTCCCACATTTGTACCCATTACAATAATGGCTACTGTTGTTCATCCGTATCTTTATCAAGGAATGATTTTGGTGTAGTTTAGAAAAATAAAGTGGATGAAGAGTATTGTGCTTTGTCTTCCAGACGAAGATATAGAAATATCATGGGCGCCCTAAGAAAATTTTCTAGAGGGGGCCTATCTCCATGGTTGTTATATTACGTCTGGTATTTCTTGTATATAATATACGTGGTTTGCTATATTACATACACAACTTCGTGCACCAGGGGGCCGGAGGTATATTATATAGTTTCGTCATATAGTTTCGCAGGTATGCTGCAGTGTGGTGTAAGTTGTTTGCGTGTATCTTCGTCCAGTCCCGACTTCTTTAGCAGTGAGGCTGTTCTTTCTACAACAGGTGTTGTATCTCGTGACAAGGTGGTATATGCTTGATCTCGAAGTAACTGTGAAATCTTCTCTTGATAGACATCTGTGGGAAGCACTACAGTGATGTTTCTTTTGTCAGCTGGTAGAATAGTGATACATGCGTCTTCTCTTACTGCTTTAAGTGCGATCCATTCGGCTTTGCTAATGTTTGTTCTGGGCATGAAGGCTCTTTTCAGGACCACGCTTGCTTCCTGACGCATTTCTTCTGCTGTATCGTTGGAAAGTTTGCTAACTGCTTGTTGTATGGTGGCTATGATGTCTATAGCCGGAATTTTCTTCAGTGTGATGGCAAAACTCAGCCCCTTCTTTAGTAAGTTGGTAGTGTTTTCATCCAAAGGTGCATTGGTGAGGTTTACGACCACTTTCTCTGCTTCGATTCCGTGTTTGATTGGTGTGGCTGCTTTTAGTCGATTGAATTTTTTAATTTGTTTAATCGTCCTTTTGGTGCGTGACATATCGTCCAATGCTGCTGAAGACATGTCGACCCATTCACAATCTATCGGTGAGAGACAGCCAGCTAGTTCCAGGTGAGTTGTTAGAAGCTGTCGGTCCGTACTATCCAGCTGCTAACGGATGAAATCTATGCGTTCTTTTACAAGTGCCATACTTGTGTCTTAAGATACTTGAAATTCCACGGACAAAGGAATTCCTGTGGCATCTAATAATCAGCATCCGAATATTAAATTCACGATGGAAGTTTAACAAGAAGGACGTCTACCATTTTTTTGACATCATTATATACAGAAGGCCGGATGGCAGCCTAGGCCATAGGGTATACAGGAAACCAACACATACAGATTTATATCTGAACGCAGTTTCCATCACAAAGCCCAAAGGCTTGGAGTGCTCAACACCTTAGCACATAGAGCATTCTCCATCTCCGACAAGGATTGTTTAATAGAGGAACTTAATCACCTTCGCAGCACAATGCTACAGAATGGAGACTCAATGAGATATATAAATATGGCCCTGAAAAGGACCAGAACAAATGACACTGACAACAAGGACAAAAGTACAGAAGAAACTGTGAATGACGAACAGAAGAACACAATCTGCCTCCCATACACCGGGAACACTTCTGGAAAGCTCAGCAGACCCTTTGCCAGGTACAACATCATGACAATATACAAACCTCCAGCAAAAATAAAAAAAACTTAATACGACCAACCAAAGACGACCTGGGCCTCCGAACTCCTGGAGTTTACCGCATTCCGTGTGAATGGGGTAAGTAATATATTGGACAAACAGGACGAACCATTGAAGCCAGATGCAAAGAACACAACAGTTACATCAAACTAAGCCATTTTAACCACAATTCAGAAAAGTCCAATCATACATACATGAGTATATATATTCCATATACACTCTATTGCATCATCATATTCGCTGAAGATGAAGACGATGTCAGCCCTCGAAACGTCGCCTAATATAACGTTATTTACCTGGCTGCTAGCCCGAGATGACCTGTTCAAAATACGTTGCCAAGAAAGCTTCAATAGATACTTTAGATTCCTTTACGGGGAAGAAATACTTCGCAGTATTCACTATCTACAAGAACTACGAAGCAAGAAGGCACGTCTTTTATGCAACTTAGCCTTCCTCTTGAGATGCAGAGACCAATCTTTAATTTTTGGGCCTGATTACGTATTTACGTATAAGCTAAACAAGCTATAGCTTATAAGTAAATCAGGCACTCCTCGCGCTGCATGCTCCCACTTTTTTCAATCCACATGGAGAAAGTGTTAGCTAATTTTAAAATGGAAGTAAGAGAAAAACATCATTGTTGCTCAACTCTGAAACAAACAAAGAAAAAAAACAATGAAGTGAATATGTCCGAATTTCGCAAATATATGCCTGCGAAGTCCCGAGAAACCTGTAAATTTGCATTGTATTTGATTTGCATGTTCGGTATCAGTACCATATTCTGGCAGCAACGTGAATTACTTTTCTCACTTATGAATAGAACAGGTTCCCAGAACGATCTAGGTTAATGCAAATTAATTTGACATCATATCTGCAAATCTCTAGCGCAAGCAGAACCTCTCCAGAAATCCGAAAGCCTGGGAAAATGTCAAATGACAGGAAATAATCAATAAGTATCAATCGGGATGTCCTTACATGTTTCTTATTTTTTTTTTATAAAAATACGTGTTGCCTCTTTTTAAATAAATCAATTAAATATGAAAATGGTTATTATTTTCTTGCGCCCTGCACTATTGTACACTGTTGACAATTTAGTCCACTTCAGATACTGTGTTTTACATATCTGCTGTATAATAATAGAAGGAGCGAATGTATGTAATTTTATATTCCATGAATGAACATGTTTATTTAACCCACCAATGATGATTTGATAGATCGAAAAATTTTTAAATAATATTGGAAAGTATAGGTAGGCTGCTATGCCGTCAAATTCGAAGCATATTAGCTAGAAATTATTTATTTGAAATCAACATTTGTAATAGAAATTAGTATAGTGTTTTTACAAGTAAAAGTTACTTCTAGTTGGTGTAAAGAACAGCCGTTGGTTGAGTATAGCGTGATTAGAAACAAGGCGAATTCTCAAACGGAACTTTTCAATTTCTTATTATACATTTTTAGGAAGTGTTAGTAGTTACTAATCCATAAAAAAAGAGAAATAACCTAATATAAACTCTAAATAACTCGTATGCAAAGCATAATGAAACTAGTGTATAGATCATGCTTGGTATTCGCTTTCGATATAATATTTAACCATGGTCACCGTGATTTCGCGATGCTCTTGTGGCTAAGAGGTTAGCACACACCCCTTTCGTGTGGGAGACCCGGGTTCGATTCCCGGCAGAAGCTCCGAATCTGGTTCGGATCCCACATTAAGCTACACATCCACGTCTCATATAGTCTCCCTGCCTACAAGAATGCTAAATTGGAAATCAAATAAAATCAATTTGTAGCTCAGTGATCGAGGTCTCTCGATATCAGACCCGGACTGGCGCAAGTGGCTAGGCAGCGATCACCACTGGGACAGGGGCCAAATCAAAAGGGGGCTAAATGAAAATTTTAATAAAGAGGGGAGGTCAGGAGAAAGAAAAAAAAAACGTAGAAAACGTATGCTACAACTAATATTCTTGTGAACAGTTACGGCGGCAATGTGCATACATCAAGCTTGTTTCATTAAAATTTTATTGCGACTTATGTACCCTTAAAATAAGAATGGGCCATGCCAGCTTCAGAGTCATGTCGGTGCAAGGAATAACAATAGCAAATCCAGCACGCATTCTATCGCAGAATATAAAAGGGAGCCGAAAGCATAGTGGCCTGACAATACAATTGTTGAAAGTTTAGTTTCTTAGCCTAGGAAAAATGATTTGAAAACCAATCTGAGATCACTTTCATGATTTACGATATCACGGCTTTGGGCAGTGCCAATAGTACCAACAGTGCCCCCAGAATATTAAGAGTATCCCCCAGAACATTTTTCCTGAAAGAACGACTGGTTGCCAATTTTATCAGCCAAGAAATCGAACCGTAGTCAGTTATTCAAAGTCACACTATGAGGTAGTGTATGTCCTTATCGTCTCGTTCCGAAAATTACCGTGGGAACAGAGGTTAATGCTATTGTAACAAGTGGATTATGAATTATGAATTCTTGAATTTACAGCATTGATAAGTAAAGAATTAGTAAATCCTTTGTACGTAAGATGCTTCTTTTAAATGAGGCGTATAGTTTCTAAATCCGCCATCTCCAATTTTCAAAAAAAATGAGGTAACTAGATTTACTGGTATTTCTTTCCATGCCCTACATGATGGTGAAAAGAGTTGTTTGAAATGTCGCCACCTCCACCCTCAATTACTGCTTTAAAGTTCAGGGTATTCTTCAAAAGCCGCCATCTCCACTCAGCAGTGTGTTTGTAAACCCCATCATCTCGATTCTATTCTATTCTATGCTATGAAATGAAGACCGACGTTAATGAAAAAAAAGTTGCAAGATGTTGTTCAACTCCTAACGAAACACTTCGAAGAGAATTTTCGTGCTAATTCAAACTTAGCCATTTATGTTGATCCTGAAAAGAGACTGACTGCGTCAACAGAAGAAAGTGTAGATGAGGATTAGGCTGAATGCCAGTGTTTCGAACATGATTCTGATGAGAACTATATCTGAAAACAGTATAAAGATCACTTTCAATCTTTTTCTTGTTGGTAAACGTGGAATTTATTCCGAAGTTCCCATCCCATGATGTCAGGCTATGTTAGGTTAGGTTAGGTCCCAATGGGTTAGATTAGGTTAGCGAGTTGAGGTTAAGTTAGCTTATGTTATGTTAGGAGACGATATTTCTAAACGTGCTGGGAACTTCGGAACTTGACCCGTAAATGTAGCTAACGTACTATGATTAGATTTCATTTTTTTCCTTGATTGTGCACATTATAATGTCACCCAATAAGTTACTATCGTTTTTTAGATTCAGTTTACCTCCATCTACTGTTCTGTTCTGAAATAGTTATCAGAAATTATAATAGTAATGACTTGGAAGCAAAAAAAAACCGAAAAAACTTAAGTACGTTTGTTTCAAAGTCCTCCATCTCCAAAAGTTGTTTTCAAAATCCGCCATCTCCAAACTGATTTCTGCAATAACCGAGAAATGGAATGAGAGTGATTTTTGTCATTTGGTAGTTATAATGAATGTCCAGAAAGCAATAAAGTATTTATAAAAAGAAAATTTTATCTCACATAATCTCTGAGTTATCAGTTTTTCCTGTTTATCTCGAAACCGTTTATGAAGGAGATGGCGGATTTAGAAACTATACGCCTCAAATAAAACTGTAGCTACTGTTGAATTCGGCTTCATGGTTGTTGCGTATTCATATACTTCAATTGCTATTTCAGTAAGAGGTGGATATACACATAAATTTTGAATAAAATTAGGTAAATCGAATTGAAAATTCATTACACCACTTTCTGGTAGCAATATTAAGATTTACTATTGATAATTCTTTCCTGGTCTTTTATCACGTCGGAACCACAGTAGATAATTCTATTACGACCATCTTGGAGGCCTACATGTGCACACGATTTGCATAAATACACACAATCTGGGTACTTGACATAGTTCGTGAACCACCAGTGCTTACTTATATTCATTGCTTCACAATAATTTTTTGTCGTGCTTGTTCCGGAGGGTACATTCTCCGAAAAATATTTCGGGCTACCTACTTTGTAGCGTATCGTATCCCTTGTTCACGAATACTGAAACTTCCAGTGCTGACTTTAAATTAATTTGTCCATATTTCTTTATCAACAAATTATTTAAATCTCAGCCATCCCGAGGCGAGATAAAAAAAGATATATATATGCTAATGATTATTGTCCGTTTTGTTCTTGTAAGTGAAGAGTGCGGAAGAAAACAATAACAACCCTCATTTTAAAACCACGTGAGTTGGCTACAGTAATGCAATAATAAAATTCATGTGAGCTGAATTTCGGAAAGAATTCAAGATAGAAAACAAAGCATATTGAATACACTGAGAAAACAAAATTGTACTTGGCATACTTAAAAAAGGTAGGTTACATGCGTAATCCCTGTAGTTTTAGACTTACGAGGAAACCTATTCAAGTGTGACACGAAATTGTGGACGACCTTATGCGGAAACGAAGTGTTTTTTTGTACAATTAAACCCATTAGAGGGAAAAACCATTGATCTCATCCGTTCCGGAGATACGGCGGAATAAGGGGAAGGCTGCTGCTCCAATATTTAGCTAAGTTTTGAATATGTAGCAGTAGTACAAGTAAAATAGACTTTTAAAAATGAAGAATTTGTTCATCCACGAAACTTTACTCATACGCTTACATTAGACATGACGGTTACAAAACCGAAGAGTCCATAAAAATTCTAGTGTAAGAATGTTTTGAAAGGGGAAGGCGAAAATAACGAAGTTCAATTGTTGGTTGAAATAGGCGTGTAAGGTGTCTATGTATAGGTTTCTTGGTACCAATGTTCGTAGGTTTCTCTAAGAAAATTTCCCCCGACAGACACAAAATTTTCCCTTTCCTTGTGAAATATATCCCTAATTTGTTGAGTTTTACAAAAGAAATAAACAAGATACACAGAAATACACCCAGCCAACAATGACCGTAAATTATGTTACTTTGAACAGATATACACACACATACACATACACTATTATATTTTATTGGTTTATTTCTGAAGAACAAAGGAAATTTTAAGCTTTTATATTGGTCAATTAGTTAGTTCGAGAATTTCCCTGAATTTTCAAGTTTTATCGAAAAATCCCTTTTTTCCCTTTCTGCAAAATTTAGCTACGAAATTTCCCTCGATAAGGGAAATTTCCCTCAAACTACGAAACTGCTTGGTACGCTGAATAGAATAAAAGTACTGTATAATTAGGTCAAATAGGATGAAAAATATAAAATATGGTGGACCTTTGCAACAATATGTGTTTATATTTCATATTATTTGTTTTGTTCTTCTATAGTACTGTTGCACAGAATATGACATTGTATTTTTGTTCACATAATAACGTCTCTGTTCTTTTGGCAATACAATTAATACATTTTCATATAACTTTTTCTCATTTTCTTCGTACTAAAGACATGATATATTAGCAAGTAATATCATACAATTTTGTTTTTCGCGTCAATGGTGTTATTCCTCAAAGACCCTTCTTTTTCCGGTCCCACGTGACATCTACGCCACTTACCTCAACATTCAACAAAATTTTCATTTGCTCTGGTGCATCATTCTTAAAGTTTAAATGCAATTTTCAAACATATTCACTCGCAACATAGCCGAAAATTACAAACTTTCATAGCACTAGTTTTCTCTTACCCCTCTATATCTCTATATCCCTTACCCCTCTATATCTGTATTGTTCACAAAGAGACTTCGATTGCGCATAAACTCGTCCACAATTTCACGTCACACTTGAATCGGTTTCCTCGTTAGTGTATGTATAACTGCAGATGTATAACTGAAACGTATAAGTGTTCCATCTATACGTACTTTCCGTATGAAACAATATAGGCGGTCAGGATCTCACATACAAATGGACGTATATAACATATGGATGACAAAGGTAACATACATAGGCCTATATGAATATAAAATAAGAAAGACTGTTATATATCAGAACTCTTGTAATATAACGGCAATGCCTATGTATCATACAGATAGCGTATCCTCCGTACTGATTTCTGTAATAAGCAAGAGGATACCGTATATTTGTATAATATACCGCTGTCCGGAGAACGGATTTTTCTCAGCGTACGCTGTTGCTTCAAACTTGAACTCTTTCGACAATTCAGCTCACATGAGTGTTATCATTGTTTTCCTGTAACTAACTCGCTTGGTTTTAAGATGCTTATCATTGTTTTCCCCCCGAACTCTTCAAGTATTTTACATAACATAAACCCTGATTCTATATTATGGTTTTTGTGGTGCAATGTACGGTGTGGCTACCAAAGAAATGTGTGCTTTTATCTAAGATAATAGTGTGCTTTTATTGTGGGGAAAATAGTGGACAATTGTGGTAGTGGTAGTTGGGAGAGAGTGAAAATTCGGGGCCAACACAACATGTCAGCCGCCAGGCAATCTAGTAGTCAATTCGGCCCTGCTCGTTATATTCCAGATCATCTGAGTTTGTGGTGGAGAGCATCGTGCCTGTGGATTTTCTTTGGGTTTTCTTCTTTCCTCCCATATTCTGACACGATAAAATATTTCCATAATTTATTTTATATCACTTAAAGCACGTTCTATAGTATTTAGTTTTCTACATATGTCACTTGTTTATTATTATAATTCCATTGTAAACAGACCTCAAACAACACGGTGTTGCATAAGGAGGACCTTTCTTCGAACCAATTAAGTGTGTTATGAAAAATGTTTTTATATATTTTTTTTTGAGTGGAGACACGAAATTAGAAGGTTCATTAAGATTTATAGCTTCTTCTCGAATTAAAGATTGTCCTCAGGTTATGGTGATGACAGAAAGTTCTGAAATTATTGTACAGATTGATTGTACCTGATAATTCAAATGGGAACCATGGTGGGTTAGTAGTAGACGCTGATCTCTGCTGCGTGGAATCCCTGGTTCTATTCCAGCCAGTGTCTACTGACGGACAAAAAACAAGCGCGTAGGTTTTCTCGGGGTTCTTCAGTTTCCTTTGATTTTTTTCCACCGTTTAATTCATTGTCATCAACTTAGCGTCAGTATGTAATTAATCGTTTCACTTCAAACTACAAATTTCACTTAACTTCACACAAAATAATGCATTTCTCTCGATATATCTTACATAACAAAGGTCTATATAAATTGAATTGACATCTTGGGCAATGCGAGCTAGTTTCCAACTCGGATAAAATGGGTATCACATGTCTCATATTTACACGCACAACGTTTTTCCAATAATGTAATTTTAATGGAAAAGTTAAAAATAAATCCGGCATTTTGCGCAATGTGGACAAATGTCGATTTGGAGGAAATGAGTATCCTTCGACAATAAGTGTAAATGAATTATATCAATGCAGGTCCTCGTTTTGCGGAGGGCCATTTCCGGTAAAACAGTTTTTTCGGTTTACGGAAACCACACTTTCCGTTCTCCGCTTTTCCGGAAAATTTTGTGTCTTTCTTTTTCAATTTTCCAGTTTTCCGGGAAAATATTTTTCGCTTTCATTTTTCTGAAAACTATGTCAATTCCTAAATTATAATGTTCTCTTAACTACTGCCAGGTGTCTACCCTCAAGCAGTCGCATAATCGAGGAATCCTCGGAAACTCACGTGTGGGGGGGAGGATAACTTGAGTACGGTACATCTAACATTATTGACTTTATTGTTTGAACATTATGGTGTATGTTCATGTAAATTTAATAGCGGATGATAGGAGAACAATAGAAAGAAATGCAGAGGTCTTAATAAACGCTTGCATGGACATGGGTTTAGAAGTAAATGCAGAGAAAACTATATAGATCAGTGGCGTATTTCTGATTTTGTTTTTGTGAGCTTGGCTAACTTAGTTCCTGGAAATGTGAAAATTCTGGAGGATATTTCATTTACTTTAGTATAGTAAATACAATTTCCTGGGAGGGGGCTTAAGCTCGGAAGCTCCTCCTTAAATACGCCACTGATATACATGGAGGTTCGTTGGGATCGTAATACGATAAATTATGAGAGAGTTAAAATATCAAATAATACTTTTGATAAAGTGGATACTTTCAAATATCTAGAATCAATATTAACAGCGAAAACCATATTCACATTGATACCTCCGAGTCCCATAGGCCATAGATTTAGTTAGTTAGTTATTATTAGAAAATATATTTATGTAAACAAACAACTGTACGTTTAAAGGAGGCTAGACACAGGGAGAGCTGAGCCGCTCCTGGGTACCCCTAGCTACAGGATTCTCTCAGTTTTAGTTGATAATTAAGGAAAAGGCGCTTTCCTTGATCAGAACATTATTATTATTATTATTATTATTGCAAATAATTCTCTATTGTAGGGGTACGGTGGCTCAGTGGCAGAGCATTCATTTCAGATGCTTAGGGTCTCTGGTCCGACCCCAAGCAACCGTGTTCGTGGGTTTTCTCGGGATTCTTCCGTTTACTCCAACTTTAATCATTCCACCATTGCATTCATTTCTCATCATCGTTGTCTCCTTTAGCCTAGCCGATATATTTGTGGGACATAAAACTGAAATATTTCATTTCATTGTATAATTCCTCATGGAGTTGATCCTACCATGCCAGTTACAGGTTAAAATATATTGTAATTTTAAATCAAAACGTTGTACTCGTATGATAATTATTAAACCAAAACGTAACTATTTTTCTTTTCCTTTCCAGCATCAGTATCGAGCATGTTCAAAGTTCAACGTAAATTGTCTGGAGCAGGGCACACTTTATTCTTCCGTTCCGCCACATCTCCGTCCTCGACAGAATTCCGTGTTTGTGGGGAGTTCCACTTTGGTAACCCTCCCCATGAACCCACCGAGGAGGGTGAAGTCTGCAATGGACATCCAAACCCTTGTTCTTAATGAAACGACTTCCGCTGAGCGACTAATGCACTCTCTCCAAGTTACGAATGTTTGAGCAGTTCTTTTCTTGTTGTATTTATGTACGGGGTGATTTCAGGGTTTCTGTTAAAATATTTTACAAATGAAACAAAGCGTACACATGCAGAAACGAAATGGTCGAAAATTGGCTTTGTTCTTTCTTCAGAGACAAAATGTATTTTGATACAATAAAGAACAGTTGTTAATGAGCTTAGAATATATGGTCAGGAAATTTTAGAAAATCAATTTACTTTGATTAAGAAATAGCTTAATCCGAAATATTTGAATGACTGGTGCAGATAAGGTTATGCGTTAGACGAGACAACACAAAATATTTGTATCTAAATTTGAGACGAGACAGAGCTCTTACAATAGAAACATACATTTTTACAGAAAATATAACTTCTGCCACACATTTTCGAGACAGGAAAGCTTCATTGCCTGTCCTATGTATGTTTCTGACGGTAGAAGTCTCCAAATGGGTCAGATAATACTCTCATATTTATGATGATATGCCATGGAATCTTACCGTTCTGAATTGACAAGGAACGTAAAGTGTTTTTTCCTTGCTAAAAGGTGTACACATACGGAAAAGGAGGAGAGGTCAGGTTTATTGATAATTTTTTAAAAGTCCTATCTTTCTGTATATTTTCAAATTAGAATTACTTTCATACATGCAGCAGTTATTCTCAGGACTTATTATATGTACGTATGCCTTAGAAACTGTCATATTTGCAAGTAAGATAATTGAACAGATAAATAAAAATGAAATAAATTATGGTTCTATTACAATTGTTTTAAATTGTTCTATACAGATAGAAATTATTTAAAGATACGAATCATTTTTGTTTCCATAGACGAAAATATCATAGATGGATTACACGTATTCCATGCTCCCTACCAAAAAATATTGAACGCAACTATCTTATCTGCAGCTTAACTAACACTCATGACTGCATATGAATTGCTCGTTTCAAAGAAAGAATATTTCTGAAGCATTTTGTTAATCATTTTCTTTAAAAAAGTATATATTGTGATTTATAATCAGCAATTTTTTATATCTATCCTTTGTGGTATTCGTAATTCAAAGACCAAGCCTATTTACACTTTTCTGCATGTAGAGGGAAATGTTATAACAGAAATTTTGACACACCCTGTGTATATATTCATACTACAAATTCATCATGCAACTTTTCCCGTGGATAAAATAGAATGTTACGCTAGTTGTACAGTGTTCACTTGTATGAATTTATGTGTATAGTTTGTGTGTCTCTCTGAATATGTACAGTATATGAGATATTAGCGGAAATCGGAAAGTGTGTACGTGTGAATAATTTTCAGATTAAAAGACTGTAAATGCTGACGTAAATATATATTACATGTGTTGTTTAAGAAATTAGATTTTAAATTGTAACATATATACACGCATTCCAAGATTGTGAGAGTGTGAGTTTAATACATGAAAGAATGTACATATGAGATACAACATATTATTATAAGATAGCAGAGTCCAAACAGTTGAAATTCAAACAGAAAATAATATTATTTTTTAATTTTTCCATGTCAGTAGAACATAAATGCTGGTCTCGCCAGTTTTAAAATATATTTTACTATTATCAAATAAATTAAACCTTTGGGTTTTCAACAGTATTTTGCTTGGTTTAACTAACATTTCAAACATGATGTACTGCTTTATTTCAAGGACGACGTAATGCCTTTCTGAGTTACATTGTCATGATAAAGACAGTAACAATGATGATCAAGGCAGTAGACGATGATAATGCAGTAACGTTGATGATAAAATCAGTAACTCTAATGACAAATACAGTAACTATGATTAGGAAAACAGTAACTGATGATAATTCAGTAACCTTGATGATAAAATCAGTAACTCTAATGACAAATACAGTAACTATGATTAGGAAAGCTGTAGCTCCGATAATAAAGACAGTAACTATGATGATAAAGGCGGTAAATTTGACAAGGAAGCCAGTAAGTATGATGATACAAGCAGAAACATAAATGATAAAAATAATATCTTCATAATGAAGGCAGTAACAATGATAATCAAAGCTGTAAGTCATCTTTGAAACGACAGTTAAAATAAAACACCAAGATGTTAATTTATTTAATTCAAATATTTCCATGGAAAATCATATCCACTACATACTTAACTATTGTTTTGTTGATTGGATTTGAAATACAAAAAACAGATAAGATAAATTCTTGTAGATTGATTCACTTGAACATTTTTTCTTCTGCTTAAGTTTTCGTTCCAAAGTTTTCCATTTTTATTAGATATCTTCGGGTATCCAATGATAAATATTAACGACTTAGTCCATAATTGTTATTACTTTCGGTTAGTTATCTTAACAAAATCATAAATACTACTTTACCTTGAGTTTAAGTATCGTTGGTGAAAAGAGTGATTAATTATAGTAAATAACCAATACCACGACGTTTGATTATTCCTCTTTATGACTCAGCATTTATAAAACGTGTATGAAATAAAATGAAATTAATATGAATTCTATATGAAGTTATAACTAAAATCTGTACGTTATTAAGTGTGCTAGTTTTTATCAATATGCTTCAAATATATAATAAAAAGAAACTAAATTAAATGTATTGCTACATTTTTATACTAGTAAATGTTATATGTAAATGTTCTTTTGTTATGGATTGCTTGTAATTCAAAAGTATTGAGAGTATTACATTTTTATTATACAGTAATATTGTATATGTTTTGGTGTAGTTAAACTGAAGTAATTTTTCTCGGATATAATAATCATTGATATCTGTTATCAAAGGAAAAATAGCCACTATTTGGTAACCATTCACAGAGGCAAATTTATAATTTATAATAAAGGTCGACTGAAACATTTTGAATGAACTTCATTGGAGAAGCATTGAGAAATATAATACGGTTATGAGTAAGAATATTGCTTGTAGTTTGCTTTACAAACATTATTTTCTTTGTTAGCTTTGTCACTTATATAACATGTCATATGCATACAATTGAGTGTAAAAAAGATCACTTCATGGACTATGAATCAAAAATAGTTTTTATTTTTAAAAAAATGGTAACTTTTATTCCGATAATGATGGTAACTATTATTTTTACTTCCAGAAGTAAAGAAAAGTTTTGATTTGATCTACAACTGCTTAATTTTGAAACTCTGAGAGCCACTCTTCAACATCTAACTTGGTAACAAGCCTGGAGTTACAAGTAATTTGTACTAAGCAAAGAATTATACTTCTTAGTAGCATATTAGGCCATAACTAGATCATGGGTCAACTTGGGTGTTATTGAAATATATTAAATCTAACTTTTGGTTTCTTATACGTTACACTTTTTGAGAATGCTGCATTAAGGCTAAGAGCAATGGTATTCGATTAATACGTAATTATATCGAGTGGTGTAATGCTTAAGTTCATTATCGAATATAATTGACTAACATATTAATATTTAAAAAGAACATAACTTCGCTATTTAAGATGCCGAGAAAATATGTCAAATTTAATTTTAAACTATATTGGCTAAAAGCAATATATTACTCATGTTACAGTAAATGCAAAGAAATACTAAATTCTTAAGTCAAAGACGATGATTTTCTTTTATGATGATTTTCTTCTACGCTCTGCAAAAACAATGGCTTCATTTTTGCAGAAAAATAATCTATATTATGTATTTCAAAATATTTTCCATGGCCTATGGAATTATATATTTTGTTTCACGGGAAACAGAGTTCATAAATTAGTAATAAAGATTACGAATAGTAGTGATGTAATGAGTAAAAGTTACATAATTTAAAAATAAATAAAATTACAAAATACATAGAAATATAAATAAATACATGTATAGAATTTCAAACGTCTTTTAAAGTCAAATCTAATCTTTCTATCTATCATCTTGAAATAACATTCACCGAAGGCATAGTTTACGAACCAACGCAGTAATTCAGATATTTTTTCAACAACGATGTGATAGACATTGGTACAGAAATTTCGGGTACAACTGAAAATCCAAAATGCTTTTATTGTAACACACAGCGGTATTGGCTTGTTCATTTTGAAAGTCTCTTATACTTGCAAGCATATTTAGGTAATGTACGTGTATCTTCAAAACATTTTTTAAAGAAAATGAAATTAAAGGTCAGGGCACCATCTATTCATTTTCCTTAACACCAGTCAAGAATCATCCAATATTTTTTGACTTCATTGAATTCATTTCAAAGTATTAAGTTAAAATTGCTGTACTAGCATAACAAAACATTCTGATTTTGTGAGAAATCATTAGTGTAAATATTAATTTAAAATAATTATGAGTGTTGAATACCAATATATTCAATAAAAGGCCAATTATGCGATTAACACGGATTAGATAAGTGTGCAATCTTGTTCTAGATAAGTTTAATACATAAGTTTAAATGTAATACACTTTCTGCGTTTTCTAGCACAGAAAGCTCAATTCAGTAAGTGTTTGGTTCTTGGGTCTAGCCTAGAAGGAGTTTCAATAGACGTTTTTTCCAAGTATTAATTTGTTCTGAAATACAATGAGAAAGTTTCGATAGTTCCCGTAGAATTATACACATCTCTGTGCTACAACATAGAGGACCTAAAGTGCTAAAGCTCCATTCTCTAGACATTGAAAAAGACAGGAAGTATTTTAGTATTAAATAGTAGTAATAGTAATTGCAATACAGTAAAATTCATACAGTAATTCCTTCCAATGAACTCTGATATCTAGTTCCTGGATGTAAAATACCTTGTAAAACGCATAAGCTGTTAAATGAATAAATAATAAGGGAAATAAATAATAGAGTCAAATAAATTAACTAAACTGTTATGTAACAATGGTTTTTAGTTGCGATTTTGGCCCTAACAGAAACTTAAATTTTGTGTCTGAAATTTAACTTCGAATATAGCTATATAACTTTATATGAAATTCTATCATGTGCACTTAAAATTGCTCTTCGTCCTCGTAAATAACGATCCCGGGTGCGTAAGCTACACGCATCATCTTACATAGGATTTATTGTAAAATGTTCATTGGAGAAATGTGAATACTAAAACTTTTCACTGGTAGACGAAACTGTAGTCTAGGCACAATCCAAAAGTTACCTCACTCTTAAGTCACTATCTAATAATCTATTAAGATGCTGTATACCAATTGTTTATAGCTTAAAAAAACATACTGACATTCCACTGTATTTTTAACATGTTTGCATTTTAATTGCAAAAAATTAACTAGGGCAGTGGTTGTCAAACTTTATATTGGATAGGGTGGAAGGGTATACTCCACCTCCATTAGGACATAACATTTCTGTCATTAGGTAGGTAGAAATGTAACTCAAAGTCCCATTGGGTTTGGGAAAGTTCCCAGATTGGATTGATAACCGGAAGATAAATCTGAAACGAATTCGGTAATCACCACAAAGAATGCTTAATGGTTATAGAAAGTAAATAACTCTTTTCTATGGTCATTAGGAATTTAATGCTGTATTATCATCTAAATGTTAACGATGCAAAGTGAAAGCCAGCTGGGCTGTGCCCTCAGAACTCACTTTGAGAATCATTGAACTGGAACTTTACGCATCAATACACATTTATTTTTGATCCACATGTAACGGTCCTAAAACTCATACAAGTTTCTGCATATGCACAATGAATATATATATATCTAACTTTAATTTCAGGCAACAATACAATGAATGTTATTTACATAATATTCTTATGTTTTATCCCAATTTTAGTATGTTAATAAGCCTATCATACATATTTTACATTGTGATGCATGTAATACAAAAAGCTAAGTAATGCTATCCACCTTTAAGCACCTTACATAATAAATATTGGAGCAAGTAATAGAACTGTAAAAACGTAATTTTTCGAAGAAAATTTTACATTAAGTTTGAGTATAGTTAATGTAAGTTAAGCTAGACATTCTAGAAATTCTGTGTTGTAAGTAGTTAAACAACATGCAAGCTTTATATCGCTCATGTGTATAAGTTTTCTTTCTAAGCATTATAATTAGGTACGTAAAAACCATAGTCAGGATCAGTTACATAATTATATATTCATCTTTGTACTTTTATAATAAAAACACAAGTAGTATGAAGTAATTATTATAACATCAATTTTACAGCTTCAAGTCAGTACCAAATAAAGAGAAGTTGCAGAAAAGTGTGTTCGTAGTGAAAATATGATACTATATGAAGGACGAAGTGGATTCGCAAAATTTGGTTAACCTTGTATAGAGATTATTTTTTATATATAACAGAAAGAACTATTGGACATAAGACGATAGGAAATATATTTACCTTTCAACCTCTTTTATAGTGACATATTTTACTGTAGCACTTTATTCCGTATAGATATTAGACAATATAAACATGTTATAGATTTGAGTGTATCTTGTCTAAACTACTGTATTCAAAATGGTCCAGTCATTCATCACAATAGTTTACGATCGAAAACACTCCAAGATAGGAAGACTACAGTGTTCTATGGTATATGAGAAGAATTTGTTTTAAAACACCCAAAGTTATCGAATCAATACGGTTTGATTTACTTGTTTCGGATTCATGTCAAAGAACGTGTTTCAGAGTTAAAATTATTACATGTGTGTTAACTCTTTAGAATGTAAAGCAGTTGGAGAAATTGCTACGCGTCTATGACAACCATTAATGATAACTTCAACATATTTAACTTATTTTACAATTGCGTAAACAAGTTTAGCGGAAGAACAAGAGTAAGGACATTAATCTCTACATATAAAATATATTGTTGTGGCTAGCTGACTGACTAATCAACGATAGCCCAAACTACTTAAATTAGAAATATGAACAGTACATTGAATTTATAACGAAAGCTTCCATTAGGGAAATCGTTTTAGGATTTTGATGTGCATAAAGGTAATACAGTATGTTTATGTATCGGAATCATTTAAACTTAGATTAAAGGTTGAATTAAATATTTGATCGAGAAGGGAAGGAAATACTCGTGAAGAACAAAAAAGGACAATGCAGTAGAAATTATAATATAAAGAAATTAAAAGAAGTGGAAATTATATATAGAAATTATAAGATAAATTCATGAGGAACGCAAACTGTGGTGGTATCACATGGGAGCATTTGCTGGTTATTCCATAAGATACGTCGATCACCTATCACACACTTCCTAACCTTCCTTCCATGTTGCACAGAGAAAGTGCTTTATAAAATGTTATGTCGTTATTGTGAGTGCTTTCATGTTCCTGCAGTTATTGTATTATTATTGCTATTTAGTTATGTTGTTATTTCGTGTAGTTATTTATATTTCATTTTATTTATCTTATTCACAAATCTACTGCAAAATGATTCGTTTTATATTTAAGATTTGTTTGTTCAATAAATTAATAAATAAATTAAAGTATTCTGTAAATGTTGATAGTAATATTACAATGCAAAACATTAACTTTACAGCAGCACGTTAACTTATTAAGGGGATTATGAATACAAGGAATATAAAGTTCTCTCTCATTCTCCTTTATGTCAGGCTTATTTCCGGGTGCGGCCTAATGTTCGAGCACACATTGTAAGTGTTCATTTACACATTAATTATATCATCAGCAGACGATATGTTGAATTAGGTATTGTAATTATTTTCTACATTGTTTACATGTTGTTACCAGGACGGAAAATCCTAATTCAGATGTATGTTATGCTAAAAGTAACTTTCGTTTAGTATTATTCTCTCCGAAGTGTTGTTGAACTTTAACTTTGAGCGTGACGTAACAAACATCGTTAATATTAAAACGATAACTATCACTGCTATTGAAGAATATTTTAATACTAGTGATATTACTCGATTTTTCAATGTCATTATTTATAGATATTTGGCCAAACGATTTGGCATTTTTCTTATTGCTTTTCTGAAAATTGTGTAGTGTATTTTGCGAACCTGAGCCAAATTATGCTTATCATATGAATATCAACACGATTGATTGATTTATATTAAAGCCCTTTGACAGGAACTAGGACATACAGAACGAGATCTAGAATTAACAATGAGAGTAGTACCACTGCTATGTTTATGGTCTACACAACGGAATTAAACTCGACAACATGTTCATTAAAGATATATACACTAACAACCAGACTAGCAAGGGCGTCTGAACATAGAAATGAAGAATCGATCCTATTGATTCACAAATATATTTCCCTAATATATGTATTTGATTGTAATTAGAACTTCCATTTTATATCTACGAAAATATAATTTGTATGACTGTGAAACATAACTTGTTATAACATTTCTACTGATATATGTGTGTAGTTCTTATATCGTAAAAGCCTACATATTGATATTAGAAATTGTTGGTATAATTTCTATTATAATATTAGTAATAATAAGAATAATTCGAAACTGATATGTAAATGTTAAAATGTTTGACTTTTAAAGATACTACGTGAATTAACTTCTAAATGGTATTATGTGGAGAATTATTACATATACATATAGAATGTTACTCCCTTTATCTAACAGATAAACATTTTTAATAGTAATTTCCACACATATAATTAGTACTGCATTATTGTTTTTCGTTAGTTACTGGAAAGAGTAAAAGTTCCTGTATAATACTATTTTCAAGGAATAGATGGATATATATATTTTTGTATCATGAGAATCTCACTCATAATAGCAATGTAAGTAACGTAATTTTTGTTGTTAATAAATATTCTAAACTCTTTTCATGTATCCTTATTGGCTATTATTTTTCTCTGATAACATTACATAAGCTTTCCTAACCAATGTCCAATAGCAACACATAATTCTGGAGTTAAATAGATGTTATATTTGTTCTTTAAGGTAAACTTACAAGAACCTTCGCTTCTAAGGAACAGTTTCCCCTATGTATGGTCTAAATGCAGACTCATTACATAAAATGTGCTACTTAAAACTTAAGATGAGTCAAAACAAAAACGAATACAGTAATGAAACAATAAACGAGTTTCAACATCCCAATCAATAAGTTATCATCTTGCGTTTTAAACATTTAGAAGAGTCAAGAAAATTTAGAGTTAATATATCTAAACCAGTTATTACTTTGCGTCAATTATACATTTATGAAGGTTAAACCAAACTTTAGTCGTTGAAACCTGTTAGTACTGTGCGTTATTAAACTTTTAGAGTTCTTAAAAAAAGAGTTGGAAATGTTGACTCAGTTTCTACTTTGCGCCATTAAACTTTTATGAAGGTCATGAAAAAAGATAGTTGAAACATTTAAACCATTTGTCACTTTTAGAAGTCAGTAAGCTTTTAGAAACTTCAATAAAAATTTTTTGAAACATTTAAACCAGTTACAAATTTGTACAGCTGTGAAGAAAAAATCAGTTAAATCATCGAAATCATTCATCACTTTGCGTTATAAAAACTTTTAAAATAGTAGAGATAAATGAATAAAAAAAATAAATGTTCACATTCTGTCTTAAATTTATAAGAGGATCAGAAAAAATGAGTTTACCTTATTAAAGTTCTAATGGGTCAATTTTTAATTGATTAAACAGTGAAGAATATATGTGTTTCAGTTTACCAACTGTATTCATTATAATTTAGAAAGGTTAATAAAACAATAGTTGAAATATTTGAACAGAACAGCACTTTGAGTAGTTCAACATTTGGAAAGATCAATAAAAGTGATTTGTTACATTTAAACCAGGTATCGCTTCGCGTAATTATACCGGCTTCATCAAAAATGTATAAATACTTTGAACTGTCATAAAACATTATTTTGTAAAATAGGTTAAGTTGTTAGGAAAAGTAAATCTACTGTAAAGTTTTGACAATTTGAAAAAAAATGCCTTTTATGGTCAAATTGGATGCTACATACGGTAATTAACTTGTAAGTATTTGAAATGAGCCTTTAGCATCGATTCATTCCTGAGTACGAGGTACTGAAAGTTTAAAAATGTTGTTGCAGTTCAGAGAAAGTGGACACGTGAGTTTTGGGATTAAACCACCTTCAGAGGCATCCATTACATGCCTACGAGACAAATTCGATAGTCATTTAACTATATGTGATGAAAAGAAAAGCCAATCAAGGTGACTTCTCATTACTTAATAACTTGAGTCTGATCTTTAAAACTCAAACTTACATTCGTCGATTTTACTCTCTTCCCACTAACGGTCTTGACGAAAATGCTGCCACTTGTTGAAGAAGCATAACATCACTTTTCTTCCAAATATTTAATCTTGTTGGTCAGAAAATACATTTTGTATTTACCGTTCAGACAGTTCAAAGTACATATATGTTTTCTTATTCACCCTGATACACTTACGGATGTAAAAAAAGATATAGCTAAAATGTTTAAACCAGATAGCATTTTAAGTAATTAAACTTCAACGTACGGAATAAATGAGTTCAAACATTAATATTGGTTATTACTTATCGCCAATAAACTCTGAGGAAGATTAAAAATAAGTGCTCGAAACATACACTATAAACTAGTTAGCACTTTGCATCGTTATACTTTTATGGGAACAAGAAGAATTAGCTAGAATATTTAAAATAGATAGCTAGAATATTAACCTTATGACGCCAACCTTTCAAATTACGTTAATGCCAACCTGGGGTCCGTGCGGACCCCAACCAATAACGTTGTTAGTAGGCACTTTCTTTGTTAGGTTTTATTTTTATTATATTGTTAAATACAGTTCTTAGTTTTATTTTCTATAATATAGTAAATATATATATATATATATATATATATATATATATATATATATATATATATATATATATAGTTATATATATATATATATATATATATAGTTATATATATATATATATATATATATATATATATATATATATATATATATATATATATATTGTGCAACATTTGTGTACTACCATACATTCTACTGTAACTTTCTATACACTACATTTGCTTTATTTCTACTTATTTTCTGATCGCTCACGACTTTCAACCATTTCCATATGGATATCCCTTTTGCACCCTCTCATTGTACCAACAACTGTTGTTATGAGAAGACACAACTCCCGGCAAGCCCGGTGTTTCTGAAATAAATATCCATTGTTATATTACCTCGCTTATCTAACCATGGCTTTACAAGTCACTTCACCAAATCTTTTACATTCCCTCGTTCATGCCCTAGATGCTGACAAACATATATTTTGTTTCTGAATCATTATGATGTTTCAGTATTGCACACTCAGTATATTTTTATACCGTATTTTCCGGTCATACTTGGAATGTAAACATACAAAATGAAATCTTCCACATGTAGGTACCAGTTACTGATCCAAGTTTACAAATTTCCAGATCTGTACAAGTCATGGAAATTCAGAATGAATATTTCCCCGAGTTCACGGAATGCTGATAACTTGTCTGTTTCCAGTTTGTCTTGACTAGTTTGAATATTATGAAATCAACAAAAGCTAAGGAGACAGTTGAAACGATTCAGCGACGTAGTTGCTTGGAATATAGGCATTGTGGCATTTTCACTTGGCCATAATTCATTCAAGCCTTCTTCTGCCGATTTTGGTAATAGGGCCAAAATAATGAAGTCTATGAACGCATATATTTCAGTTTCGTTGTTTTCTGAGTTTTGCTCCTTTGCTTTCTCAACATAGATTCGAGCTTCTGTTTCCTGGACAATTAGATTTGCTGGTTCTGGAGTTTGAAAACTTGGAAGGCAGGTACTTCATTCTGAATACCTAATTCCGCTGGTTTAATTTCCTTGACGACATTTTCTGCCAATGTCTGGTGTTCTGGTGGGTCCTGCGCACTTGATTTTTTCCACGTGGAGGTATAAATTCTGTTGTCTTTGTTCCGTGCTCTGTTGACATGTCTAAAATTCGGCTAGAATGCTGCGGAGGGTCATAATCAGAAAACAGGTCCATGTCACGTTCATTAGAGCTACCGGTAGTTTAGTCTCATTTCCCTTCTTCAGACAATTCACGTTCATACTCGTAATGGCTGTCGTCCGATTCAACCTCAGTTGCTTTGCTATTAGTTACTTCTAACATCCGCCGAACGCTTTCTTTAGGCAGTCCTAGAGGAGACACTGCAACTAAATAATAGAACTTTCTCAATGTAATTTTGCCTGAAATGCATGGTTTTCTGTATATTTTAGTAGTAATATACTCCGGCAACATTGAAATACAAATGCAATTGAACGATTTCCTCACAAATAGTATACAGGAAGTACACTTTCTGTTAAAGAGAATTTATTTGTTTCAAAAATATGTGTATAGTAAGATATCCAAATTCTAATAGAATAATAACACAAAGATAGTGCTGCCATCTTCTGACAATTTTTAAAACAACACAACTCACTTGTCAGAGGAATAAATACTTACTTTTGTTTGTGTTGTCTACCAATTAGCAAGCTTTATTTATATATCTGCGCATATGGAAGCATGGAAAACGATGGGGTCCGTACGGACCCCAGGTGTGCTAAATACGTTTTGGTTCTTAAATATGTTTATAATTTCTAAATACAAAAGCGTACAACAAGTAAGTTGTTATGAGTGAATTGAAAACATATTAAAAAGAGATGTCCTAAGTCGTGGATAAGAAAATGAAACAAACAGAGAAAATATATGAACATAATGAAGCCTGGGATCCGCACGGACCCCAGGTTGGCGTCATAAGGTTAATTTAGTTTTAAGAAGACCAAAGAATCTGACTGAGATTAAACCTGTAAACCAGATAGCAGTGGCTGAGTATACTTTTAAGATGGTCAGTAAAACATGTGCTGAAATATAATTTGCGAAATTATACTTTTGAGAAGGTCAGAGGAAACTACGTGAAATATTTCCATAAAAAGGACCTTGCGGCAGTATACTATTAGGGAAGTCAGGAGAAATGAATTTAAAGATCTAAAGCAGATCTTCGCATCTTTAAACTTTAATCAAGGTAAAGAAAAACATAATTGAAACACACAAACCAGAAACCACTTTGTGTCATTAATATTAAGGCAGGATAATTCAAAATGAGTTAACACGTTTAAACCAATTAGTTGTTTCTCGTCATTAAACTGTAATGAAGGTCAAGACAAAATGTGTTGAAACATCTAAGGCAGTTAGCACATAATGCCATTATAATTTTAGAAATGTCAGTTGGGGAAAAAGATTTAAGCATTTAAACCAGATATCACTCTGCATCATTACACTTTTAAATAGGTCAAGAAAAGAATGAATAAAACATCTGAACTGGTTACCGCTTAGCGTCATTATACTTTTATGGAGCTGAATAAAATCTAAAAAATCTAAATTAATGAACATTTTGTGTCATTATACTTTGAAGAGGTCAGGAAAAGTTAATTGAAATATTTAAACTAATCTGTAGTTTAGGCTGTTATACGTTTACGGAGTCAATAGAAGATAAACTACTACATTCAGCATCTAAACGTTTGTAAAATGAGTATCCAGTACACCCGATATAATTTTATAACGTGTTTTAATGAATATCTTACGTAATGTGTATTAGAGATCAGAACCTTAGGGTATAATTTAAACGTACATGTTGCTTTTAGGGGTGGTATTTGCAGGAAAATTTAGTGTTATGGTTTTCAACCATAGAAAGGTACTCTCGTAATCTCGTTGCCTACGTAATCTCTCGAAATTATTCTCAAATACAGCCTTACACGTTAACAAGAATCAATGGCATCCTCTTCTGCAGTTTACTTCTAATACTTGTTCCTCCTTATGTAAAGTATCCATCACGTTTTCGGTCTCAAGTTTCTTGTTTCATCTCTTGCTATTTTCCATAACCTACATCCTGGATTAGCTTCACGGGCCATGTATTTCGGGATCGACTTCATTGTTTACCCCTTTCATATGTTCTCCGACACGGTAACGCAATAGCCTACCTAGTGTAACTTGTGGAAAGATCAATGTAGTAAAGTTCAGCAACTTAATTTGGTTTCTTTTCACTAAATTTCCAGTTTTATGGTAGAAAAACATATTAAACGGTAAAATGTGTTTGAGTTGTTTGTGTGCTAACATTTATCATGTATTTTCAACACAGGGGCTGCGTGCGTTGGATATGGAATCAGAAACATGAATGCGTTTAAAGGTTGAATACATGTCCACTAGGACTCGAATCCATTATTATTTAAACCAATAATACAAGTGCTATCTACTAGATCACCGGCTAAAAGATTGCATTCGAAGTTAGACATTGGAAACGAAAAATTAAAATAGATTTCTTATGCCCAATAATATCGCTGCTAAGAATGCAAAATATTACTTTGTTGAATTGCAGCTACTCATTTAACTAAATAATAATAATGCAAATGCAATCAATCATAATAGTGATCAAATAGTATCATTGTTTTTTTCTTGTAGTATGAATCTTGTATGCATCACTCTAATTAACAATGGAGGCAGCGCTGGCTCAGTTGTAGAGTATTCACCTCTGGTGCGTGGAAAGCTTTGCTCGATCCCAAATCCAGCCAAGGGTAGTTTGTGGCAGACGAAAACCTATGCATTGATTTTCTCGAAGTTCTTACCTTTCCTCCCACTTTCTTCATTCCACCATTTTATTCATTACCATCTCTTTAAGCCTACCAGGAATAACCATTGAACCTAAATCTGAAAGAATTCATATACTTTTTTTCTAATTAACACGATGGAGGACAGTACATTTGTCAATAACTGATTGTAATTTTCTTCGATAAAATCTTGCAGTGTACTAAACAAGAATGGATAGCAGTCTTCAACAGGATTTGCAGAACAATGTGGAAAATGATTTAGACATTTTTAAGGTGAACTTCTGTTATGAAGGGTGTGAAAGAAGGTTGATGATATGTTTGATCAATGCTTTGTTATCATTCAGAAACTGAGCATGTTTTAAAAGCTGAATCATTACTTTTCTAGTGTTGACTTTAAACTTAATACTTAGAGTGATTATACTTGTGTTCTTGATCGTTTTCCCTTAATAGAAAAGTGCTAAAATAATAGTAAAATCACATATTAGATATGAGTGACCATATTCACCATTATCTTCATAACGAACACCTCTAAATACTTCTTTCTATATGTATGCCTCTCAAAAAGCAATAACAATCTTGAACTTAGTTACAGGTTGTGATTCTGAATATAGCCTTTGTCAAAACTTGATACTAAAATATTTAATGGCTTAAACGCGACTGTTTTGATTTTGGAAGTAATATTAAAGTTTCGATTAAACGTTGTTATACACACATTTTCCTGATTGATTTAAGTGTTCAACTTGGTTTTAAACTTGTTGTTCAAGCATTTACATGCTGACTAGTTTAAGTGTTTCGACTAAAATTAAAGCCTTGGTTTTAACTTGTTATATAAACATTTACGCTTTCATTGGTTTAAATGTTACAAATAATACTAAAGCTTTGGATTAAACTTGTTATACAAACATTTACTTCTTAAAAGGTTTTTGTCTCAAACTAATATTTCCTCAACAGATTAAAATTACCGTCACGAACTTTGTGTTACGAATCCTTCTATCCGTACGAAGAAATAATAAGTGCTACTTGACATTGCAGCAGCTAATGAAGTATGTGACTGGCATTAAAGTTGGAAACCATTCTAGTTCATATCTCTTTGCTTGTCGACGGTATACAACAACAACGATTCCTATTACAGATGATTCCTATTACATTGAAGATAATTTTCATTTCTTCAACTTTACTATGATTAATTTTCCTTTATTCAATGCCTCTTATATCCATTTCATTCAGTTTCCATATATGTTCTTTACCAAAACTTGTCTCTATGCAGTTGACTATCATGAGTTGGTAGGTATTTAACCCATATTTTCTTTAAAGTCTCGGCATCGGGGCTTAAAAATTGAAAATGAAATGAAATCTTGAAGTTTTAAGTCCCACGGTTATGCCTGTTAGGCTAAAGGAGACGGTGATGATAAAACATGAGTGAAATGGTGGAATGAAGAAAGTGGGAGGAAACGGGAGAACCCTGAGAAAACTCACGAGCCCGGTGTTTGTCCACACAAAGTCCGCGCGGCGCGAGTTGGGATCGAGCCAGAGACCCCAAGCACCGGAGGTGAACGCTCTACCACTGGCTTAAAGGTTGAGTTCTATGGGCAAATAATGTAAAAATTTAGAGTCCATTTGGCATCACAAAAATGCCGAATGCCAGAAAAATACCTCAACGGAGGGGAGGGGGAGAAAGCCGAGATCTTAGCCGTTTCTATTATTCACTATAAGTCCGTAGCCATTAGAGATAGAGCATCCAAACGTTTTTCATTTTGTTTGTCTAATTGTCTTCTATAATTTAATTCTAATGCATTTTTGAGCTAAATATAATGGTTTTCTCGTTATTTTCATTTTTAATCAGTTTTGGTTGCGCGTGACGTCAGTTTTTGAGCCACAGATCTTTACAAGATAGAACTCGGAAAAATGTTTCCTCTAAACGTTTTTTGTCAATTTATGCTCTTTCAAAAGATCCTGAAGACAATAGTGCCTAATAGTATACGACTAATAGTGCCTGAGTTATAAGCGACTTTATTCTGTCATGTGCGAAACTGATCACGGTGTGGTCCAAAAGTTACCTTCCCACAAACGATAGATATCAGCAGCTGATGACGATTAATATATATATATATTGTCTTATCTGGTTGCAAGTATGTAATCCTAATGATTAAATCTCTTTATAAACTAATTAAAAATATCCATTTTTATTATCAGCTTTTCGAAAATAACCCTTGTCAAAACACAAAATTTCTCTGAAGAATAAAAAGAGAGCTTTCTCGAGTACACAGTATGAGAAACTCTCTAAATCTGTTTCTTTATACGTGTCTCTGAAACCTTCTAAAACATGAACAAACATGCAGCTTTCTATTAGTTTTCTGGAAAAATCTTGTTTCGACAAAAAATGTTTTTGCTACAAGTTTCTCGATTTATATACTAAAATAAATTTGAGCGAAATAGAGCAGGAACCAGATTTAAAAATTGCCTTCAAGAGAGAATCATGAACAATTTGTCATCCACATTTTTTATATATTACCACATTTTTCTCTTAATACTTAGTGTAACGGTAAGAAAGAGAAGGAAAAAATAAGATTGCCTATAGGACGGCCAACAAGAGATGGTCTCTGACGTTTCTTACCACATGCGGTGGGACACTGCAACCCTTCTTTGATACCAGTGTTACCAACCACGATCACTCTGTCTTATACGATTGATTAAATTGCCACTACAGTTGCACCGAAAAAAAACCTTGACACGCGAGTAGTCGCAATATCACTGCGAGCTGTCGGAGACGTTCTCTTACTGGAAGCACTATAACACATGTTATAAAATGATCAGTTTTAAAACTGTTAAATCTTATTTACAGCAGAAGCACTTGCCTTTTATTAGGATTTTGTGCAGTTCCTATAAGAGAATAAATCTATAATAAGAAACGTAATAGAAGGAAACCATATACTTAAGAAGTATCTAAACAAGAGAACAAATTATTTGGTTTCTAGAATTTGATCTCAATAAGACCAATATTATGCAACTCTTATATAAAGGTAACCAAGAAAATTTTGTCGCTTTTTCACCCACCACATTTGAATATCGATATGTCACCTAAGACGGACCTGGAAGATCAAAAATAGTCCCCATCAACACCTACGATTTTCTGCCAACATTCTAGAAGGACATGGATTCCGTCGCGGTAGAACTTGGTGGGCCGTGAAGCGAAGAAAATATCAAGTGTATTTTGCATCTCTACTACGAATTTGAAATGTAGTTCTGTAAGGTGATTGTCCAAGAAGTGGAACAGCTGATAATAGGACAGTGCGATGTCCGATCAGTATGATGGATGCAATAATGCTTCCCATCCAAGGCGTAGAATGGTGTCCCGAGTCAATCCTAGCCACGTATTGCTTAGAGTTATCCTGTAACAGGAGGACCTCTTTCAGATTCAGAAGTGCTGGCTATAGTTTGGAGTTTTTCTTAAACACGATTCAACTGCTGACAGTATGAAGTCGCATTGATGCTCTTTTCAGCTGGTAGAAGTTTCCGATGCACAATGCCGCGAGCAGTCCTCCAAACACACAGAAAGATCTTCTTCTGGTGCAGTACTGGCTTCGGCTGCTTTGAAACTAGTTCATGGTATGCTAATCAATGATTACGGTTTCTTGGAGCTTCGTACAGGTCCTACGTTTCATCACATGTCAACAACCTGTCCCGAAATGGCTCCTTCCTAAGACGAGACAGCAAAGATACATAGGTGTCAGAAGCGTAACCAGTAGTCAAATTATGTGGGACTCATCGACCCAACTTGATGTGCTTTCCAGGTTGATTGAAGCGCTGAAGAGTGTTTTTTCCACTCAAACTGATTTGTACTCTCAGTTCCTCACATGTCTGGTCCCTGATCGTCTCAATTGCTGCCTGAAGATATTCATTTTGTACATGTGTTGGTCTTCCGGCAAGTAGTGCGTCTTCGAGTGCTTCGTCGCCGTCCTTAAACTTTGTTAAACCACCACGGCACAACCAGGAAATATATTTGATATACCCACACCAGCAACTGACCTTCGTCTTATCTGCATTCGCATTCAACTCACGATGTGACGGCCAATTGAACGCAAACCTCCACGAAAACGACAGAACTTTTTGGTTACTTTTATATCTCGAAAAAGATAAAGAAATTTGTGATGTCGTTAATGCATCAATCAGTCTTCTTCATCACTCTGTTCATTAACTGATATTGAATTTTTATACTCGCTTGGCCAACTATACATTGAAGTGCACAAGAAACCGCGATTCTTACATTTGAATTTCAAACTCACATACTCAAGGTTCTGACAGCTACATATGGAATCTCTAAACAAACCTTGGAAAATTCTCCGAGTGTTTTCAAAACTGCTCTCAGAATTTTGTCCTCCAAGTGCCGTTCGGAGTCTTCTGGCCTTGGTAGATCAATTCCACACTTACCAGCATTTCCGAAATTGCATCTTGGTAATGAGATATCTTTATATTTTCTTTCGAAGCATCTCTAGTTAGAGATAATTTCTCCAGGGTGCATTTTCCTAAAAGTAAGACCCTAGGTTCATTACAAATCTTCGCATTAACGTTGAGGAACTTTGTGAGAAAAAGTTATGCAGATTCAATAACGCTTTCTGAGAAAGAAATCTGTCCTAAGGAAAATAAAAGGTCACAGTTTTCTGACATGAGTAAATAGATAGTTTTTGATCTTTGATGATATAACTGGATATGACGTTATGTGATATTCAAGTGGAGCGTGATAAGTCATTACCTCTCTTCTCATTTTCAGATAACTGGCGGCAAAGGTGGTAAACTGGAATTAACCTTCTTCTCTTTGAAATCCCGCCATCATGTACAATTCTTTACAACAAATTCTGTCATAATGGTGTATCAACAGCAGGAATACATCGGTGTCTCTACTCATCACAACAATTCTTTCTGAATTGTTATTCACAGCATGAAGTATCATTCTAGAATCTGCTTCTTCATGTTTCCCTTCAAGATTTTGAACATCGATCTCGAAGTTTGACTTAACAGTTTTCTGATCTATAAAACTATCGGAAACGGCAACAAAGAGTTCTGAAGGTGATAATTCCAGCAATGCATTATCTACTTGTGGTATACTTACTCAGGAAACTGTGACATTTTCTTTCCCCTACGACAGATACCTTTTATAAGCAAGCGCTCTTGAATCTGCAGAAGTGTTTTTCACAAAACTCTTCAATGTTAATGTGAAGATATGTGATAGTGCTGCGCTTCTACTTTTAGGAAAATGCAGCCTGGGGAGATTACCTCCAAATAGTGATGCTCTGAAAAAACGTCAAGATATTTCATTACCAAACATCAATTTGGTAATTGCTGATAACTGTGAGATTGATCTACCATGGCCAGAAGACTCCGGATGGTACTTGCAGAACGAAATACTGAGACCAGTTTTGAAAACATTCGAAAATATTCCCAAGGCTCCTTTAGTGATTACCCTGTGTAGCTGTCAGGAACTTAAGTGTGTAAGTTTGAAATTCAAATGTAAGAATCGCGGTTTCTTGTGCACTCTAATGTGTAGTTGTTCGAGTGAGTGTAAAAATTCAATATCAGTTAATGAACAGAGTTATGAAGAAGACTGAATGATGCATTAAAGACATCAAAAATTTCTTTTTAGTATAATGGAGTGGCATAACATTACTGAGAACTACTTCTAGAAATCAAATGATTTGTTCTCTTGTTTAGAGATTTTTTAAGCATATGGTTTCCTTCTATTACGTGCCTTATTATAGATTTATTGTATTTTTGTACGCAATCTTAATAACAGGCAAATTCTTCTTCTGTAAATAAGATTTAACAGTTTAAACGTTAAAAAACGTGGATGGCAATTTGTTCATGATTCTCTCTTGAAGGCAATTTTGAAATCTGGCCCCTGCTCTATTCCGCTCATTACCATTGTAGTACATAAATCGAAGGACTTATAGCAAAAACAACCCTTGTCGAAACAAGAGTTTTTCAGAAAAATGAATAGAAAGCTGCATGTTTGTGCATGTTTTAGAGGGGTATCAGAGACAAGTATAAATAAATAGATTTGCAGAGTTTCTCATACTATGTACTAGAGAAACCTCTCTTTCATTCTTCAGAAAAATTTTGTGTTTTGACAAGGGTTATTTCCAAAATGGTGATATTAAAAATGGATATATTTAATTAGATTATAGAGAGATTTAATCATTAGGATTATATACTTGCAGACAGATCATCATCAGCTGCTAATATCTACCGTTTGTAGGAAGGTAACTTTCGGACCACACCGTGATCAGTTTCGCACATGACAGAATAAAGTCACTTATAACTACTTATAACTCAGGCACTATTAGTCCTAAACTATTAGGCACTATTGTCTTCAGGATCTTTTGAAAGAGCATAAAATGACGAGAAACGTTTAGAGGAAACATTTTTCCGAGTTCTATCATGTAAAGATCTATGGCTAAAAAAACTGACGTCACGCGCAACCAAAACTGATTAAAAATGAAAATAACAAGAAAATTATTATATTTAACTCAAAAATACACTAGAATTAAATTATAGAAGACAATTAGACAAACAAAATGAAAAAAGTTTGGATGCTCTATATTTAATGGTTACGGAGTTATAGTGAATATTAGAAACGGCTAAAATTTCGGCTTTCTCCCCCTCCCCTCCTGTGAAGAATTTTTTTCTGGCATCCGGCATTTTTGTGATCAGTGATGAGTATATATATTGAAAAAATATCGGATGCCAAATCGTTACATGATTTGCCGTTAAACTCGAAAAGGAGACCGCTTTTGTCAAGTTGATGCCTAGACTATTAATATATTTTGTACTTTCCAAACATTAATCTCTAAACTAAAAGATGATACTGTTTAGATGATAACTTTGAATACAAGGCATATTGAAACTGAAGAATATGAATTTAAAATTAACCTATAGTAAGAAAAAGAAATATAGTGGAGCTGATGAAAGGCAAACTATATATTCTGCAAGATCCTTGCGCTGTAATCATTGCTTATCATATCGTCGATAAGTGAGAACATAATTACAACCTTTCCATTAATAATGTCAGTAAATTCAACAGGATGAATTATAATCTTAACACGAGCAGTAACACATACATAATTATTCGAGAAACTTGTGGGGGGAAACAATCAGATTGCTCGTATCAGTTGAACAGTCAGATTGTACATCGACAATATTTCGACAATAATGTGAAAATATAATAATAACTGCCCATTGGATAAGGGATAAAAATCCACTGGTCCAGTCGGTTCGTGTTTCCCACCATGTCTATTAGATTTGAAGCCTTATTTTAGGATGGGGTCATAATGGCTCACTCGTATGAGTGATCTCTGTAACAAACGGACCGTGGTTCGATCGCAGGCATGGTAATTTGTGGTTGACAATAGTACTGTGTCCGTGAATTTTCACAGACTCTCCCATGTACTTGCACTTTCTCACCAACTCTTTCATAATAATTCACTTACATTCCTTTAGTATACAGAGCATAACCATGGAAGACAAAACAAAAAATAATTTTGTTTCTTAATGCATATTAAAAAAATTTCCAGGATTGACTTTAAAAACCTTATTTCCAATTTTTTACCCATTCATAGAATGGAAGTGAATGACAAACATAATCGTATACTGGCAATTGTAGTGCTCCCAATTTGAAGTATGATAACCAATTACTAATCAAGTGGATTTTTTTTCACAAGGCTTTCATTACCATCCGTGGATGGGCGGGCCGCAGACGGTTATGCCGTCTCTATGGCCATAGCCAGAAAGGTGTAGTCCGCTAGCTTTTCAAGTGGAATAATAAAATAGCATATAAATATGATATAAATTAAATTTTTAGAATGTATTTATAAAAAAATGCATTTGTTTTCAGCGTGTATGAACTTACTATCTACAACACCTTCTCAATATTTGTGCTTGTTTAGAAGTAAGTAACCGCAGAATATGATGTATAACAAACTTAGAAAAACAAGGAATTTCACAAGCAAGAAATTTTGAGGTGATGGTGCCATCTATTGACATATCTTTGTACTGCTTAATTGTTCATTTAGATTAAATCGATGAGTTCTTCAAATTGTGGAATATTTTGAAACGAACAAATTTCATAGAAAGGCCAAGGGTGTAACCACGGGGCAGCAAAAGTCCCTCCCAAATTGAGTTAGGCGTGCATTTAAATATACTTTCTGCAGAAAATGACTAAAGCTTTACCGTGTAAAAAACTACCCACTCTTTAAACGGTAAAATTTAATAAACGTACAACTTGACATTTGAATATTATAAAAATTGCCCATTTTTCTCTTTTAAAAGCGCAATTTTTGTAAATGATACATCACGTGTTCATACATTTTTGATTATTAGATTGTATATCGAATTTCATGCTTCCAACTTAAGGGGTTACTCACATTAAACACTTTGTGAATAAAGTATTGAAAATTTTAATAGTTGAAAATGTTTACTTTAGAGGATGAATTTTTGAAAGTTTTCCACTAATTTCTATATGTATCAGCCTTCTTATCTTCAACTTCAAACGGACACTCACGTTGAGTTTTTTTTTGTGTAAAGAATCAGAAATGTCAATATTATTGAAATTTTAACATGCATGACAGTGCATTGCTTCCAAGTTAAGCGAAAAAAATAAAACTTCGCCTGCACTGCCGTAAGCATGTTATACACGAACAAGAGTTTTGGGTAAAATCGCCGATTTCGAGGCTCTGTAAAAAAGATTCTATTACGGACAGAAATATGAGATTTAGAATTTAATAAGATACCCAAGAGATGTGTAGTATAGGAAAATTTTTATGGGTGAAAAGTGTCCTTAGCCAAACATAAATCGGTTCACTCACTCACTCAACACAGTGATTTGGTACTTCTCAATGAGATAGGACGTAAATATCTGCGTAAAGGTACCTTATAATTGCCTGAGTATGGAACAAACCGTAATTTAAGGAAAATGTTATGGGAAATCGTCTATAGGCGAACCATTATCTGTAACCATCAGTTACTTCACAATGAGAAAATATGTGAATGTCTACATAAAAGTATCTTATAATGGCTTGAATAAAAAATATGTCCGAAATTTAAGGAATGTGCTATGGATTTTTTATGGGCGAAAAAAGTCCTTACCCAAACAGAAATCGGTTCATTCACTCACTCATCATTGATTAGGTGCTTCCTAATGAGATAGAGACGTGAAACTCTGCATAATGGTCTCTACCTTGCGTAATGACTTGAGTATGGAAAACGATCAAAATTTAAGGAATTTAGTATGGGATTTTCTATGGGGGGGGGGAAACTGTCCATAGTCATTAGGTACTTCTTAATGAGATAAAAATGTGGAAGTTTCCATAAAGGTACCTTATAACGGCTTGAGTATGAAATTTGACGAATTTGCTATTTGAAATTTTTCATTGACACAAGAAAAGCACTGTCCTTACAATCAGAACTCGGGAACGATTCCGTTATTCAGCGCACTGTGTGCATAGTGATAGTGTTGTTAATCGTTAGACTGGTCGAGTGGGTGTCCTCCCCGCTGGTTTATTTGCTATCACGTGTGCCTTTGGTGTAAAGGGCCTCTAGTTCGATTCTCGGTGGAAGAGTCTTTGGAATGTTAACTGACCTCCATGTTTCTGTGTTCAAGTCCCTGTCATTCTAGGTTAATAGTAAAATGAGCTAAGCTCACTAAGAAAAATCCGTTATCCGGAGAGCGGCATATTGTACATACACATACACGGGATTTCTTATGTTCACTAAAGAAATCAGTACTTAGCATACGTTATCCATATACTACATACGTACTGCCCTCTTTCCCACTTAGATGTTACACCATGTTGCAGGATGTCTGACACCTAACAGTCTTCCGTACATTACATACGTATACGTATGTTAAATACGTCAGCTATAAGTTACATACGGCCATCTGTATGTGAGATCCTGACCGCCTATATACAGTTCTTTCGTTTACGAAAAGTACGTTTATTCGGAACACCTATGCGGAAAGTATATATACAATATACTTTTTCAGTTATACGTTTAGTGTACGTTAAGTAAAAAAAATACAAAATTTACACATGTAATTTTTACGTACGCCACATACCTTTTTCTCAGTGTGCGAGTAAAACAAGTGAAACTTCGTAATAAGTAGTTAAGCAAGTTAATGAGGCACGTTCAGTGGATCCATTAATTTTAAAAATGCGCTAAGGCCAGTATATTCTGCCGTAAATTTCGTGGTTTTAAAATTAGACAAGGAAAGTTAATAGTTTTCCTTTTCTCGGTAAATGTTTTTTTCTTTGTTGCAGTCATAGGTATTAAAAGATATTGAAATTAAATTGATGGCGCCCCCAAATCCACCACGCCCACCACCATGTAAGTAAGAGAATGTAGAGGTGGGGATATTTAGAATTAATGAAGTTTCTCAAGAAGTGTTCGACTTGTTCCAATTGTTCCACTTTTGTTCTAATTGTTCGACCTTCATATGAGATATGTTGGTTGCAAATATAAATAAGATTACTAGCTATTTTGAAAGGTGTATATCATTGGAAGGAAACTCCGAGACAGTATGAAACTGCTCAACATGCGTGTCATGTAATGAACTTCGTAATTTCGCAATATGGAGGGGTAAAGAACGACTGAATAAGTAGAAACACCGGATATGTCTAATGATGTTTTGGGTTCCTGTTGATGTTTTTCGTATTTTGGTAATGAAAAATGAGATGTTAGTGACCGTGATTTTGTAGCTTGGGTAAATGAATTAGAATTTCCTTTGGACATAACTCTCTGACAGATATTTAATAGAAGAAATCCTTCCCACAAGTCTTGTGACTAGCATGTGTGCTTTCGTTGTACAGGATCCTGGGTTCGATTCCCAGTGGGAGAGCCCCTGGGAAGTAATTTTGCATGTGACACATTATGACTCCTTTAAAAATATACAATTCTAAATTTAAATCGAACAATCTGCCCAAGAAACTAAGATGCAGTGTCCAAGACACTTGGCTCATCCATCCTCATCTCAACACTTTTTGAGACTGATGAATTTAGCTGCACCTCTTGCACCTCTAATGCTTTTGTTTACATTTCCCTTTCTCCATTACTAGCAGAAGAGTCGAAACATGTATTATATTATTTTTAATTAAGAGTTAAAATACCAAATTCCAGAACTTTAAATTGAGTGAATCTCCACATTTGGCAGAGAACATGCATCCCAGAGAACATGCACCACACAAGGTAATAGAGTTATACAGTCCAGCACCCTGTTTGAATAGGAAAATGCCAACTTAACACGCGTTGCTCTAGATTAGGCCTACGAGTTTAGTCGCACTATTCCTTTCACAACAGGAGTGGAAAAGGAATGCAAGATTGAAATCAGAGGGACAGGAAAAGATGTATTATTGCTACATATTGGTCAATTATTTCAGTAGGAAATTTCTAGTTAGATTTTTAACAGCAGTTTCTATAAAGCTTCTAAACTCTTCTTTATTGCAATTTCTAATTTTATTAGTTTGAAAGAGATTTTATTTCCAAAGAAAGAAAGAGAGATTCATAAAGTTACTCCTTTTCTTCATCCACCGACATGTTATTCTTAAAAGATCATTATATAAGCTTGTTAAGATTTAGAAATTTAAAAAAAAAAAAATGATAGTCGTAAGTTCAAACAAATGCTGATATAGTCACTCTATGTTGCATTCATGTCAGTGACGAAAGGTTCTGAATCATTTAAAATAACCAATTTTTATTTATTTAAGTGTATTCTAATTTTAATTTTTAATTACATTTTGACATTTAACAGGGACACAGAATTGTAGGTATTGATTGTCTCTTGAATGTCATTCTTCTGATGAATGAATTTCTTGTAATTGGAAAGGTCATTCCTTCAGAAAAAAAAGAAAAATCTGTATAAATCCATAATACAGATTTCTAGTATACTAAGTACGAAATAAAACACGGTACATTTCTTAAAAGAACATCTTGTGATCCGTTTGATTTTTTTTTCTGAACATCGGTCATCTTTCTGAAAGAAAAGGGCAATCCTGTTACAAACGGAACGACTAGTCATTCTACATTACATTGCTTATGTGAACTAAGGACGCATTTAAGTATCTTGCGGTCCTAGGCAATGGTTAGAGACTCTACAATATACAGTATATATATATATATATATATATATATATATATATATATATATATATATATATATATATATATATATATATATATATAGATATAGATAGATAGATAGATAGATAGATAGATAGATAGAGATAGAGATAGATATAGACGTGTATAACTTTTATAGTGAGATATAACTCATGAAACAGTTCACGAGTCAACCATAGTTTCTCATGGGAATAACAATACAGCAAGAAAAACACGATGTTTCATTATATAACTGAACATTATATATATATCACTCACCTATCAGCTGTAGTGAACATTGTGTCAGCCGTTTAGTATATAACGTATAGTAATACTTCCTGACCAGAATTGAATGTAAACTATGAAGTTGTTTTCACAGAATTACGTCTGTTGTTTCAGAGAAATAGATAAGAAATATATGGAATCAGGTAAACCCACATCACAGTAATAATTTACAAAAAAGAATTGTCCCATATATTAATTTTTATTCCTGTTGCGTTTGCGACCGCTCTAAGTTCTGCGCCTCTAGGCAAAGTCGAGACCGAAATCTGAGGCTGGTGTGTATTCATCATCTGTAGATGAAGAAAAAAGATAATAAAAAATTTAATCTCCCCTCTTGGAATATTATCACAGAAAGTAGGACATTGTAATTAGTTCTTTTTAATGGGTTTCCGCGCTCTATTTTTCTTATTTGACTTTCCGTTTTTACATTTATTATGTTTCATTCTTCCATCGACAAGTTTCCTTTCTCTGGGATCTCATTTTCACGAGGTCTATCACAGTATAGATCGAGAAAACAAAAACCAAAATCATGACTTGGAACAAACCCAAGTGTGAAGCAGGATTGGAGAAGAAATAATGCCAAAAATCAATTTTGGAGGAGAATGTGAAATTACTAAAATATCTTATGTAAAATTATACATATTTTGGCCCCCAAATCCCTGCATTCATTCATCCTACGGGCTCGAAAATAATATTCCAGTTTTTCCTTCCGTTCTTCGAACGGTAAAATACGTTTATGGCATTATTCTTAGTGTACAATGTAAATTCCTTTCTCCTTATGGTGCATTTCAATCAAAGTGAGATGCAGTATTGGCAGATTAGGCTACAAGAAGCGGATTGAGCGATTTTTTAATTGTCCTCGCTACCAAAATTTCACATTGGGCAACATGCTACTTTTTAGGCTACTTATAGTTATCTGCAGGTAGTGACGTGAGGTGGAAAATTTTCCGGAAAATTTTCCGCTATATTTTTCCGAAAAATTTTCCGTTCTAAAAAAATATCAGTAATCAAGTAACAATTCCTCAGCAATCATGAAATTGATTGAATTCATGTATAGAAATATTAAAAAATGAAAGATCGTTTAAAGAATCTGAAAATTTTCATGGCTCAGACAATTTTCGGTACTATGTAGGAACAAGTTAAACAATTTTTCATGAATCCAAATATTTTAAGCCTTATATGAAAAAATTGAAGAACTTTTTATGACTCGGAAAGTTTTCATAATTTTGAAGCAAGAAGAAAAACAACTTTTTTGTGAATCGGGAAGTTTTATTGCTCTGTAGAAACAAGTGAGAGGAATTTTCATAGATCGGAAAATTTTCATCACGATGTAGAAACAAGTGGAAAACACTTTTCATAGGCCTGACAATTTTGGATATTATGTATGGTGATGTGAGGTGGAAAATTTTCCACTATATTTAACTGCACATAGGGCTACAAAATTGAATTTCAGCAGAGGAAAGTTAGGCAGCAACAAATTATAATTTTCCAATTAGCTTTCGGGAACCGGAAAATTTTCAATTTCAAGTTGGGAAATAAAATTTTACAGTGTTTCTCTCTCTCTCTTGCTCTGCGAGCTCCTTCGTTGCTAAGCGGTTAGCATACGCGGCTTTGGCATAGGAAACCTGGCTTCGATTCCCAGCAGGAGCTTATATAGTTCGGATTCCACGTTAATCAGTTGGTACTTTTTTATACAGTCTCGCTGTTGAAAGGACGTTAAACTCAAAGTCAACTCAATTCAACTACTCTCTCTCTCTCTCTCTGTGCGTGTGTGTGTGTGTGTGTGTGTATGTGTGTGTGTATACAAAGTGCAGAGAACATACCTCGAGTTCGTAGAGTACAAATATCCCATTCTATTATCTAAAATTTCAATTTATTAAAAGTCATGAATATTTTCCGATTCATAAAAACATTCTCCACTTATTCATTCGATTCATGAAAAATTGTTCCACTTGTTCCTATATAGTACTGAAAATTGTCTAAGCCATGATAATTTTCAGATTCTTTAAACGATCTTTCACTTTTTAACAGTTCTATATATGAATTCAATTGATTTTATGAATACAGACGAATTGTTGCTTGATCATTGATATTTGTTAAGAACGAAAAATTTTCCGGAAAAATATAGAAGAAAATTTTCCACCTCACATCACGGGTAAACAACGATGTATAATAAGTGGAGTATGTTTTTGTGAATCGGAAAATTTTCCGGAAAATTTTCATCACTGTCTGCAGGCTATAAATCTTAAGATGGATCACTAGGTGTTCTTGGTGCTATGCTAAACTCTGCTTGATTTAGGGAAGGCCAGACGGATCCGGTTCCGGATATCCGGTTCCTGGATCCGGATCCGAATTTTCGAATCTTGGACCCGGATCCGGAATTTCGGATCTTGGGTCTGGATTCGGAATTTCGGATCCGAATATCCAGTTCCTGGATCCAGATCCGAAACTTCGAACTTCGGATTCGGACTCCTGTTTTGAATATTTTAGGCAGATTCAGACCAAGAACTAAAATATTCAATGTATAAAATATATATAAAATTTACTAGGTGAATTTTATCTAACTCAGATAGTGAGAAGATAATTCAATTTAAATGACAACAGATGACATCAAAATCCCATTTTCACATTTCTCGGGGTTAGACAACTGTTCCGCAAACCCCATCATTTAGTCTTTAGTATATCTTTAAACGTACTACTGGTATGCCACTTTCATCTCAAGTCAGTAGTTGTATAATCTACCTTTTGTTATATATTAATCGAGTTAGGATTAAAATGCGATTGTTTGTGAGACCTATTATAATATTTACAGATTGAGTTATAACGTTGAAAAACTGCGTAGTAATGCTGCATATTTTCTTTAACCCACATTGGAAATTAATGTAGTCTCTCTTATACAGTCAGCTCCTATGATTAATCCAATGATCTGAACTCCTGCAGCATTACGGTAAAATGATGGATGTATTTGAATTTTTATCATTTCCATCTTTTTTTTTTTTTTTATTACGAGCAAAATAAATATCATAAGCGGTACCACGGTCGCCACCTTGGATACGCCATATTGGATTCAAGTTTCGGTTTTTCAAGTGGGAATAGGTGCATGCGATACCTCAAATTCATCTACAATTTCCTCGCAAATTCTTTGATGTAGTTAATTATAACGTAGCTTGTACCATTTGGAAGGCAATGCATGTTAAATCTCTCCAGACACTTCGCGAATAGAAATTGCAAAATTATATGTTACTCTTACGTTTTTGATATTGAAAAATCAAAGCAGTTTCTAACTGAAAAAAACTGTAGGTACACAGTAAAAAATGGTTGTGTTAATTAAGCTTAAATTTAACACAAGGCAGTGGTTCCAGCGTGACTACCACTATGCGGTGTTAATTCAACACAGATTCAGCGGTGTTGTCGTTCAACACAGGGTGTGTGTTACGTTTCTAACACAAAACTGGTGTTGAGCGGTGTTAAATTCGGATCTGTGTTAGTATTCTCGGTATTGATTCAACACCATGTCAGGGTCTGTAGTGTGGGGAAAAGTGTTGAGTGTACTTGTGGTGGTATTGCACCAATACGAAGAAGGTAACACAGTCTAGTGTGTTAATTATTTAGTGTTAATATTACACCATGTCAAGTATCAATGTAACACAGTCAGTGTGTTGTTTCAACATCATTTTCTTATTATTCCAACACACAATCTGTGTCATAATTCAAGGTCAAAGCCTTATAAGTAACACCGTTTTGTTGTTAATTCAACACTACGGTACGGTACGGTAAAACTTACGGTACAAGCTACGATAAAACGTACTACACCAATGAATTTCCGAGAAAATTTTATATGAACTTGATGTATCACATGCACCTTTTCCCATTTGAAAAAACAAAAGTTGAATCCAAGATGGCGACCGTGATGAGTAACATGTGTCAGAGAAGCAGTACTTGATCGAAATTGTTATGCATATACCCACATGCATCCAGTTACATCTCAAGAAGCTAAAATCAATTTGTGTCCGAGCGTAATAGTAGTGTATGATTCAATTCTCGATATATAAAGGCCCATAAATAAGCAAATTACCCGTATGTACAGCTAAAATTAGTACGGTACACATTGAGCCGCGGAGAACGTTGCATTTGAATCAATATTACTTGAATCCCGAGGGGACACTTCAGGAATGTACACTTATGTCCAAAATTATCGTCGCATGTCTATAAATATGTTGTTGTAGGAATATAATTTGATAACGATTTGGCCCGGTATTTCTTATAACATTAGTATGTGTATATATCGGCAAAGATGTGCATGTGGCATATTTCATGGTAAAAGAGCAGTAAATAAGAACAATAAAACGAAAATAAAACTTACTTGTCCATTTAGCAACATTTTGTTTTACTCATTTTTAGTATTTATAATTATTTTGCTATGAAATTTACCACAAATATACATTTCCCGATTATACACATATTATCAGTATTAAAAGTACCCTGCAAAATCATTATCAAATTATACTCTTACAAGATGACAGTTATAGATATGCGAGAATCTTTTTCGACATGAGTGAGTATTCTTTTAAAAAATGATAAAAAAAAGGTCTACAGTTTTCTTTTTCATGCCTGTTTTCTTCCTTTGTATTAGAAATATAACAGCTGTTTAAACATGTTTTAAATGATTTCATATGCAATACAAAATTCCAAATTTAATATGTCTAACCTTAGGAGATTTCTTAGTATGTTTATCCAGTTTTAAAAATTGTAAGCCCTTCATTTTTCTTTCTGTTTTACTTCTTCCCTTCTAGGGTACTTACAAATGGCAGTGAAACGCGTGTCTATTTATTTTTAATTTAGAAGTCTTTGTAAGCCTACCAAATTTCATGTCCGTAACCTTCAGAGATCCCGAATTAATGACGTTTCAAGATAATTGTTGCCATCTGTTCTCCTCCGCTACAAATCGAATTTCCAAAAGTTTTCCCTAGTGTTACCTTATCGTAAATCCTGTTAGTAGTCAAATTTCAAGTTTCTAGCGTAAGCAGTTTGGCGTCGTCGGTAATCATACTTTCTGTTAAGAATGGGCATAAAATAAGCTGTATTAGTATACCACTTAAACAATAAAAGGAAGTTTCTGCATTTTAAATGGATCTTGTTCCTTGTTTTCTCGTTCTCATTGATCTGTAAACAAAAAAGAACGGGATAAGTATTAAATTGTTCAGCTTCAATGTTTCTTCCAGTCAACTCATACTGAAAGTCCCCTAGAGTTAACCAATAACCCCCTCTCAAGCCGGAGCTAAGATAAACAAAACTATGATTACATGTCACACTTATATTGTATACATCCTTTAACAGCCAATGTTCCAATGCAGTTCCTTCACATTTTGATTTTGCACCCGGATAAAGTTTTCTGGGAGACAGCGTGTTCAACTGCTTTCTGAGAACTGCTTTTAACTACATGTTTCTGCTGAAAGAGGAATGATACCAGAAGTTTTGAAAGGATGTATAATAACTGGTACTGAAAACTTTTTCATTAGCACTCAATTATAACTTCCGTTCTGCAACTTGTTAAAAGCACATCTGCATAATTAAATTTTAAGTTGCTGGCTCTTATCTTTGAAATATGCATCTCTGGCCAGTCTGGAAATATTTATGGTCATTTTAATGCAGGGATGAGGGGGTGTATCATCACAAATGCTGTCTCGAACAATTTTTATATTTTTCTAGTACATTAGACCTTCGGCCTGAGAAGGTTTATATTTCTTCATTCTTGCACATTAGGATACGAATGGGGGCAAAATATTACCCACTGTAATACTTGGGGATATTATATAGTTACTACTAACAATAAACTAATTGAAGTTTATTAGAATAATAAATTGACATAAAAATAATCCTGTGTCATTTTATTGAAATAACACAAAAAGAATTAAATTTTTCCCGTGAGAGTGGTGCTCACATAAAGAACTAATAACAAATAACGTATTTATTCCCTTCCTCAGTGTGCTTCCTTCGGAATCAGCCAGTAATTCGTCATTAGTTTTTGTAGTGTCGACAAATATACAGCATATTGTGCTTTCATCATCATCGTTGACTTCTGCGATACTCCAATAAACACTTTTGGGCAACTTATTAATCCATATGTTAATTTAAGTGTGATAAAGTTTATTAATTAAGTAATTATAATAATACGTATCTTAAATTCTACCTAATATTGCTTGTTTAATAACCGCTTCATGCCAAACTAATAGCTCTTATTAATTTCCCATACTACCAATGCATTGCAAAAATAATATCAAAGCACACAAATACGGTCGCCGATTGGAACGTCATTCAAATGATTGAAAGGAGCGGGATTTCAACTCGTAAGATACATTATCGATCAATTGGAGGCTTTTATTTTAATTCTAATAATTACGTTCCGTCTTACCTCCCCATTTTGTCCCCGTGACAGTTTACCTTTATACCCGGCTAAATTGCACAAATCCAATTGGATGGTAGATGTCATACCTTCAGTTCCTAGTATTATCATTTTTGGCTTCCTAGACCAGTGCTAATTCGCTGACTCTCAATTTAGGCAGCTGACAATTGTTTCAAAATTATAGTTTTAACAGAAAATCCAACACGTATTACAGGAAATACATTAATCATCTATGTACATTGGAAACATATATAATGCATAGTTTCATAACGGAGGTACATTTTCAACATCCAACAAGTTACTACATGGGGTGGAAAATCCTAGGACTCAAAACTGTATTGAATCAATAATCAAATATTCTTATAGATTAAGAAAGTAACAACTATCAAAGATTCGTCAAATATTCAATATATTTATGCCATTTGAGTATGAGCGCTAATCGTGTAACTAACGCAAAATTGTGACTGTGAAAACAATCGACCAAAAACAATTTCGTGCTTTTATTGAATATTATTTTTAGGCCAAATAAAATAACGCTCGAACACAAGAACAACTTGACAAACACTACAATGTATTCATTCTGTTGAGAAAACAATCATTTGTCTATGATTTAGTGAAGTTAAATGCGTCGTGCAAGCTTAATGATGTTGCGCATTCTGGACGCCCAATCTAATCAATATGTCCAGTAAACTTCAATAGAAACCACCCAGTAAATGAGAAGCTGTTTTTTGCAATCGATTCAGTGTCACAAGAAATGCATCAATCTCGTCTCTAAACCCTCTATTCAAGGCGATAGTTGTTGAAAATTCATATTTTCTGGGTTTTACAGTTTATCACTATAGAAGAAATAATGTAATAGATAGGGGTAAAGTTGTTTTCTTGCATTGGATTCAGCGTCTACAGAGATATTATCACCATCCACAATACTCAATCATAACCGAAAGTTGCTAAAATTTACTTTTTATTTCCGGTTTCAATACTAATTTCCATATAGGAAAAACTGTGTTAGGCAACCCACGCTACTCTACTGTGTCGCAGGTAGCACGGCCCATAAACCGAAAGGGGCAAAACCCAAGGCATAATTATTTCTTATATTTCCGAAATTTTGATAAGCATTATTCTTCCCGTGAGTGCTCCTCTACTAGGAAAACATAATGCAAATTTAAATATGATAAATATAACATTCCTATATGTAACCTATCTGCCCGCTTTTCGCTGTTGTTAAATTTTGTCTTATTTTAAAGAAGAAAAAATGAAAAATGAAATCTTTAAGTTTTACGTCCCACGGTTATGCCGGTTAGGCTAAAGGAGACGGTGATGATGAGAGATGAGTGAAATGGTGGAATGAAGAAAGTGGGTGGAAATGGGAGAACCCCGAGAAAACCCACGAGCACGGTGTTTGTCCACCACAAAGTTCACTTGGTGGGGCTGGGATCGAACCCGGGACCCCAAGCACCAGAGGTGAAAGCTTTACCACTGAGCCACCGCGCCCCCTTATTTTAAAGAAGGTACATAATAATGTGGACATTAAATTCCAATAATAATAGTCACAAAACATGGAAGTCGGGACACCTTAAAGTCTCGACAGAGATATATCTGGGCTCTAGAGATCTTCTTCCGAACTCGAGGACTGAATTAACAAAATCAGGATGGGTAGAAACCCCAGCTTTCTAAAAATCGGCCCCCAAAACATCAACTTGTCAATGATTCAGATCGCAGCTTAAGCTATTTCAGTGTAATCTATATTATGTATTGCACCGATTTGTAGCAATTATTACGAAAATGTATAAAAATTTCGATTAACTCGAAGTTTTTTGCATTAAATTAAAAATAATTTTTAAAAAATCATATCCATTTAGCACTGTATTACTAAGGTAATTAACATATACGGTTAAAATATTATTAACTATTATAATAACGATAATTAAACAACATTAATTATCACGTTATCCATGATACAATAGATGAAATATGGATCATCACTAAACACCTAAGTACAATATCTATTTTGCGTGGTCGTTGAAACCTGGCGAAATGCGCCCAAAGATACAACAATCGGCTTGTGAGATTATAGGCAGTATTCTTAATGATGCACTTAATTATCTTAAGAAAGGAAAATATATCGTGCAACATTATTAAACCTTGTTAACTCCGAAAAAACTGTATGTGGCGAAGATAAAAGTGCTTTAACACGAAGATAATGTATCGATCTATGAAAGTGATGACAAAATTGAACGTATTAAAGTACGAACTATTCCACTACCACTCAAATTTTCAGATATCGTCTTCAACGACTATTATTTTTTCCATAACATGAACAGGTGGCTACAGGAGAAGATCTTTTCGTCAAATGGGAATGTAGAATACGTAAGCGGCGCACATTTTGGATAACTTAAGAAATTGTATAATATATTATGTATCCATTCAATATTAATAATGCTGAGAACGTTCGCTCACTTTCTGTGCTTTGGATTGCTATAGTACGTATTTTGTATTGCTTCTGTGTTACTGTATAGCTTTAAAAAATTTACAAACTGATCAAACAATTTAACATCATCAATGTTAACCTTCTTTGTGTTTACATAACTTACAATTTCCTCTATTTGTGTTTACGTAACTTATGACCAGCTCCATTCAGAGTCAACCATTGGAAGATGCAAATTATTCCGTTAGTTTCATATGCTTTGTGAGGTTCAGAATCAAGGAAGCATACACTCCTCAGATTTGTTTACAAAATGTATTACGCTCATTCTGCAGTAAATTTCCTTCTATCTTATTCAGAGCGTTCTTATTCAGAGCGTCTTGCGCTCTAACTATTTCGTAAAATATTAATTATACCCTCAAAGTATATATCTTAACTTCGAACATCGAATTATTCTCTCATTGAAGTTAAATCAGTTTTAGATAAAGAATACGGGTATTTTTCAAAATTTTCAAACATAAGTATGGACGTGGTAACAAGTCTTATAAATGCCGACTTGTACTGCTAAATACGGACGTCTGGTAACCCTATGTGCGAAGAGTTACTGATTCGATCCCACAACATGTGGCTCTGTTGGACAACATTGTAACTTGGGTACTCTAAGCATTATCTCATTTCCTCCCACATTGTCAAGTCTTTCATATTCATCGAGTTTGTTTAATACTGTTTCCAATGACATAAGAAGTTTCCTGTGTCGCATTGATTCACATCTCAAAAACGAGACAAAAACATTCATTTTCAAATTTGTGACCAATCGAGAAACACGACAATTATCATCTCGTTTTCGAAGTGAAAACATGCTTGATTTTCAGACGGATAACCAGTTCATCCAAGTCTTATATCTCAAACACCATTTCAGTGTTTCATGATTCATAGTATAAAAGCTATAAATAGATAAAGATATTGTACGAATATAATAGAGAGCATTTATCAACATTTTAAAGATATGTAAGTAAAATGAAATGAAATGAAATCTTTGAGTTTTACGTCCCATGGTTATGCCGGTTAGGCTAAAGGAGACGGTGAAGATGAGTAATGAATGAAATGGTGGAATGAAGAAAGTGGAAGGAAACGGGATAATCCCGAGGAAACCCACCCACATGGTGTTTGCCCACCATAAAGTTCACTTGGTGGGGGCTGAGATCGAAACCGGGATCCCAAGCACCAGATATGTAAGTACTTATACAATTTACTCCAATAATTATAATAAATAAGGTTTGAATGTTTTCATATCACAAATTTCATGGACCTCATGATAACTTCTAGTCGAAGTTAAAAAAAAATAAGGACAAACTTTTGTATTTAAATTCACAAAGCGAGACGAGAAAGGCTTTCCAAGAATTGATAACGTGACGGAAAATAATTCTCCGACAATCAAGACGAGCCGAGACGTGTAGAGAACTTATGAGACTAGACGAGAAAGTCTTATTTTTCGTTTCGTCTAATTCGTGGGCAATATTTTTCACTAACCATCCGTTTCCTATAGCATACAACTTATACCGTATGGCATCAGCATGCAAATTCTTTTTTCTCTCTTTAATAATACTACCAAAATCAATAAGTGAATTGCATTAGATACTATAAAACGATGTAGTCTTCCAAATCATAGATATTTAATAGTGAGACTGGAAGTGAAAGGAGATTTTTACCATTTCTAGTTTTGGTAGATGGATAACGCTGAAGGTGGACCTTTTGCTTGGGAAGACAAATCCATTTCAAAAAACCGTTTCTCACTATGTATTACCGTTTCGATGCTATGGCAATCAACATTGAAACCAGAATGTTTGATTTTTATCATTTCTGTTTTTATACAGAGTTCAGAGAGGAGTGAACCTATTCTTAGATACTGATCAAAACGCTTCTTCTTGCTATCTGTTACCTTTTTGCTCTATTGTAATTAGTGTTGAAACTAGATATCCAAAATTTCTATCACTTTCGGTCGAATAGAGTAATATCAATAAACGCAAAATCTATTATTCTCAGAACACTGACTTTACATTTAAAAAAAGTCATTTTTCACATAAAGAATAAGGAGATAAAATGATAAAAACACTCTTTAGACACTAAATCGAAATTAAGAACTTTTCCTGATATTTTGTATCTGTTTTTACTCTGATTCCTGTCAAACAGACTGACTGACGGACATACCGCTTCGTAACATTTCCCATATTTATATATAGCATAGTTTGTTAGTGTAAAGATTGTTTTAAGAAACAGTAGATAGAAACATTTTTATGCAGTTCCTTTGGAAGTAATGAAGAGAATTGTGTATAGGAACAAAAAAGAAAACCAATAAAAAGAATATGTACATAACATCTCTGCTAGAACGAATATTATAATTGGAAAGAAGGTTGACATTATTAATTTACAAAAATTGTGGGCAAATAAAGGAAAAAAAAGTAGTGATAATTTGCATTCTAGTTTACTATACATACGAAACATACATCCTGTTTTATTTATTATTTTTCTGTAACAAAAACAACCAAAGAAAATGTTTTGTTATGTAAAGGAAGTTTCTGTTTTAATGTATTTTCTTTTTATGCATCAATATGCGTTGAAACAAAGCCATATGTTTCTTTAGAAGTTCTTTTGATAAAGAACTTCTCCATTCTAATTTCCATTAGCATTGCAAAATAGAAACTCTTTTCTTTTTTGCCGTCTTGCAAACATATATAATATTGAGTTTCTTTCTTTCTTTCACATTTTCATCTCCAAAACTTTAAAACATTTTATAATTAACTTACAAGATACAGTCTAGTTTTTTTTCTGTTTTATTTCTATTTTCAGTGGTCAGATGTCCTTTTCCTCATCGATCAGTTTTGTCTCTGGTTGAAGCTCGTTTCCTCATGAACTCTTAGGGAGCGCAAAAAGTTTCAACCAAGCTCTGGAACTTAGCCAAATTAGCAAAATGGAGTTGTACGTAACAGAACAAGAAAAGCGAAAAGGAAGGAAGCAAAAATGAAGCTTTCAAAAAGTTGAATGATACCATCTTATCTTTAATGCAAAGAATAGCTATAATACTTTAAAATTGTGTTATCTATAGTGTTTAAACAGGAAGTGTGGATGTCATTCAAACTATTTTTTAAGAACCTGTTATGTGATTAGTATTTAACAAGAGCTTCTATGATCAATATAGTAAAAATGAAAATGAAATCTTTAAGTTTTACGTCCTACGATTATGCCGGGTAGGCTAAAGGAGACAGTGATTATGGGAAATGAATGAAATGGTGAAATGAAGGAAACGGGAGAACCACTAGAAAATCCATGCACACGGTGTTTCTCCACCACAAAGCTCACTTGGCACTAGCTGGGTTCGAACCTAGGACCCCAGGTACCAGAGGTGAACGGTCTACCACTGAACCACCGCGTCATCATTATCAATATAGTAGATTAACATAGCATTGTTATTATTACTATAAGATTATGTTATTATTATTATTTATTTATTTATTCAAATTATTCCAGTAATAGTGGCTCGGATTAAATCATATTGCTTCTACATTTTGTATATTAAATTTTAACAATAGTACTGTAAAATTAACTTCTTTTCGTAAATACTGAATTTAGAGATAAACAGACACTTTTAGCAACAGGTTTGTGAAGCTAAGAAATTTTAACATCCGGTTTGCTGAACCGGAATGACCCGACTAAATGACACCACTGCTTTGCTTATAACAGAAATGTCATTTGAGGCATGGAAAAATCAGAGAGCAAGGGAATTCATGTCCAATTAGCAAAAGTGTGCAAAAAATAGTAAAGTTTTTACAGTATGTTTAAATACACAGAAGCTGTAACATTTTTCTACATTATAAGGGCTATTTACAATATCTGGACATAAATCTTCCAACCGTTGATAGGAACTTCCGGTAGAGATCTTACAGATGAAATATACAAAATATGCAAAAAGTAAACTTCATTTCGTTGACCATTAAGCGTATATAAGTGAATGTACGTGCAACGAAGTTATATGTTTTCAGATCTTGCATACATGGTTCTCTAATTGGCATTCTAAATATATATGTTTATTTAAGATCTTCCATTTTCCAGTCTTTTACGTATATATATATATATATATATATATATATATATATATATATATATATATATATAGAGAGAGAGAGAGAGAGAGAGAGAGAGAGAGAGTACTGGATAGGAAAATATTTGACACGCTTACTAAGGATGTTATAGTCCACCTATATCCCAATGTGGTCAAGACCGTCGTCAATTATTATGAATATTCCGAGAATTGTTGATAAACTTAGGGCTCCAACTAAAGTTTTTGTATTGACGTATTAGTGATCCATGTTTCAATCGAACAGCAATGTATAGTCGTTTCTCTCCTGTTTATTTTTTTTATCCACATCTTTTGTCGTGTCTTTTTGATGACACTTTCTATCTGGAGATATGATTAAGACACCATTAACTCTTAATCTTATTATCGTGTTATATTTTTTTGTCTGCTATTCATAATCTATGTCATTAGTTTTCCGTGCGACTAAGCTAACATTCTTAGTTCCGAAACATTGTAGCTTTTCGTTTTCTGGCGCTTTTGTAAAAACAGACATCCCTGCACATATACTACGATACAGCCAAGGAAACTTTTGGTAGTTATTAATTTTGCTACAAACAAAATACTTTTGTTTACCCAACCACTAATATATTTGTATTTATTGTTCACGTTCCATGCCGTTGTTAATAACAATATATTTTAAAGCCAGGGAGTTGGTCCGGAAGTACCCTATCATACAATAGTGCAATATCTATCACAGTCATTTATCTAGTGGTAGCTGTAGGTCTTATTCTAGCTGTAGACCATCTTTGATGGTATCAGGTGAGGAGTTAGCAGCAGTACACAAAATACAATATTAGGTAGAATTTAGGTACAGAGACCTAGCAGGTCAGTTTAGGAAATGTGCAGTAGTATTGGGCCGAAACCCCGTTTTCTTTGTAAAGGGTTCGGACTTCAACAACTTTTTTTTTTCAAACCGGGTTAGATTTTCTATGAAGACCGATTTTCTATCAGAAACAAGTTTCGGTTCTAAAGCAGGTTGGGTTTTCTATGAAAAACTTGTTTCAGTTTTAAAACTGGTTTAGGGTTTTATCAAAATATTTTCGGCTAACCTCAAAACTTTTTTAATTAAAGAACTAACCTGCAAAACATATGCCGCTTTTGTGATTTCTGGTTTTCTTTAAAAACGATTTCAAGTTTTTATAAAACGTGGTTTCACCCACCTCTTCTGTGTACTATGGTGTGTTATCCTGCTAGAAAATGGGGGGAAATGACAGAATTAGCAATATCACATACATACGAGACCCTAGTCATCTCGCCTAAATGAAGATCAGGGAAAAGCTGTATAGGTAACTTACCATTCGAATAACAGAATAGGAGCGCGAAAAAAGACTATGGATGCACACTGGATTTTTATTCTTACTTAAAAGCATATGAAGACGTACACGCACGCTTCTTATTGTGTCCCAGTCTAAGGTAAATCTCAGCTGTGAATACCACAACCAATACCGATACCATGTTTCTCTCCATTACAATCTATTGTGGCACTACTAAAGATGTTGCTAATTTGGGGAAAAAGTTAAACTGAGGCAGTTTAACACCAAAAATAATAATTAAACGATCACTTCTCCGATTGGGTATTTTTTTCGTGACTTTTAAATTAACATTTAGCTACTAACTTACAAAACTAGCAATTTTTGTGCTGCAAACATCTTGTCCAAAGATAATCAAGCATTATTAGTTCGATGCAATTTTGATATGTGTTTCCTTTGTTTCTTTTTATTTGTTTCAACCGGTACAACCAATGACAAATTGGGAAAGTAGCAGTATATAGTGTGATCACTCCTCCATAAACCTACTTTCTTTCTCATGTCCTATGTAACGACTCAGGCAATTATAATAATATTTCATAAATAAATGTTCCTTTAATATGCGTACATAACGATATATTGCATTATTCGCTTGAAAATGTTAAAATAGCTTTTTTTATTTTCGTGAGTTATTTTTCCGGACAAATTTCACAAGAATTGTTCAGTAGATTTGGTCTTGTTTCATTAATACATACATAAATAATTCTGTAATAGGCATTAAATAGGTTGCATGAAAAAGTCCACAGGTGATAGTTTATTCTTGAAGTGTTCTTTGCAGATCATTCTTTGAAGAACGACATAGTCAACATTGTTCATATTTCATAAATAAACATATTTATAACAACTCTACAATATGATATTAATAATTTCTCGTGACAAAATTACGAGGAATATGATTGAATTTAAAATCACAAGCGAGCAAAATTAGTGTAGTGACTCTACTTTTTATTAGAAGTCTACTGTTGGACTAATTTAAAAGAGTGATATTTTCCCTACCCTACAATTTAATTTACTTTATGGAACTCCCATTGCACACATCTATACTACTGTACGAGCAGAAAGTTAAGTTTACGGTAATCTAAAACATAATTTGTGAACTAGAGGTTGCTGGTTAAAATTTAATCATTTTATTATTAACAAACTTCACTTAGTTACAAATTTAATTAATTTATTCAATTTGTGAATTTATGGTAATATATCTTTTACATTTAGTTTCAACTATATTTAATAATAAACTAAAAACATGCTGCTTTGATATAAATGGTTACCGGTTACTATTAACACTCAAAAATTAAGTTGTATTCAGAACCACATGGGTGCATTATTCACTCAATCCGTTGCATGGGCGGCTGGAAATTTGTTGAAATTGCATTACAAAATATGTTGTATGTTCATTTCGGTATTATGCTGCTAAAAATAAGTATTGTTATATTTTCTTACTATGTGTACATAATTGAGTATATGTTATGTTAATAAAAAAGAAATAGACTTTATGAACTCAAATATTGTTACAGATTACAATAGCGATAGGTAGAAAATTGATCTATTCCTGAGTTGAATCAAGGGTATAAAACAGGGGCGTCATTTAGGGAGGGCAGGAGGGCGCAATTGCCCCCCCCAAGAGTTTTAGGAATACATATACCTTAATCGATTGTCTACTAATATAGTAATACAAAACGTGAAAGTCTTATGTCGGTGGTGTTCTTACCTTCCCAAGCGAAGTCCGAAATGACGCCCCTGGTATTAAAACTTGTTCAAAGCATTTCCGTTTAGATTTAGTAGTTCAACGTGAAATGCACTTCGAGATATTTGAATTTTAATTGCGTGTGTATTTAAAAATTGTTGCTTCCCATTTGCAGTTCCTAGTCTCACTTTGAAGGTAGGGATTCCGGGCTTAAGACCCTCAAAATTTTATTTACTATTTTAAAGTAAATGAAACATCTTGCAAAATTTTCACATTTCCAGGACTAACGTTAGCGAACCCCCCTCTTCTCCGAAGCAAAATCGTAAATACGCTACTAGCAGTTTCGAGCTCGCATTAAGTGAGATGTTATACTTTATCACTTTACGTTTAAATAGTTTATTATTATTATTATTATTATTATTATTATTATTATTATTATTATTATTATTATTATTATTATTATTATTATTATTATTATTATTGAATTTAAAATGTGAAATTTTAAAAAGATTGACATATTCTTTAAGCTCATTTTAGTCTTACTGTATTAAACAATGTGAAAGTTTTATGTGATCTGACGGATAGTTTTTAATCAATGACGTTTAGAAACATTAAGCCAAATGTAATTTTATGACTGCTGTTTTTAGCTTCTTGTTGTTTTAGATGGATGGAGAGCTTGATAAGTTTTACAGAGTTGACCAGGAATTATTTCTACTTAACTGACTTTTATCTACATTGTGTTTTATATTAGTACCTTTCTTTTTATTGTTTTCTTACTTATTGTTATTTTTAGTAGTATTATTATTCCATCGCAATGTAATACAATGATACCACGTGCTGTATTTTTGCCAAAAGCTATTCGCGGCACTAAAATAAAGATTATTATTATTATTATTATTATTATTATTATTATTATTATTATTATTATTATTATTATTATTATTATTATTATTATTATTATTATTATTATTAAATCAAAATTTAGAGTTTGAATTTCTTCATTTGACTGTTCTCTAATATGCAACAACCAGGGTTGATATGTTTAAAACAAAATGTTTAAAACAAGTGTTTAAAACATGTTTAAAACGGGGGCTGTTGTTTTATTCAGTTTGTTTTAAACGTTTTAAACAAACTGTTTTAAACTTTTTTTTTTCGATGCTGGTTGGACATGTTTAAAACAACTAAAATATCATATTTAAGAAGCTAATTTAATTTTCTAATAAACAACCCATCCTGCGCAGGATTTGTGCATGGAGTAAATTACAAGCAGAGTTATATTCTTATTATAACAGCAATTACTAAACGAAATTCTGCACATCAGTGTGCGTATAACTAAACCAACAGAAATTCAAATGAAGTATTTGAACATTTCTTAATTTCCAAGAATAACGGAGGTTAAACACACTATACACTATTTCTAAGATCCAAATTCACAAATTCAAAACTTGGGTATTTTTTGATCACTATCATTTCCATAATAATAACTGTTCTCACGTCATAAGCCAGAAGAAATGCTCTGACAAATAAAATACAACTCATAGGAAAGAGCAGTGACTAGCCTACAAGGAGCAAATGACATTTTAAGTAAACAGTTTTCAAGATACATCTCTATCTGCAACATGGGTAGCTAATAATGATTAGTGTCTACGGCATAACAACACAATTAACTCTAGACACCCACCAGGAATTTTAACAAAATGGTAGACTCTCACGTTCGGGGCTCTGGTGACCCCCCTAATTATCACAGAGTCATGAGTTATACACCATTGGAAAGCTTATAGACCACAAATTCCAACGAAGTAACATTCGTGAAATTCCCGCCGTATTCGTAGAAAAAGAACAGACATAAAAAATCATTAAAAATATGAAAATATTGACTTTGCGGGGCCCTGGCAACCCTTGCAGCCACCCTACGCTGACAAAATGATGCTAATGTGTAGGCCACATACTTGTGACAATAATATAAGAAATGGTAGCCATTGCTGCCATTGCGTAATGAATTCGTTTTATGTAGGAAATATTTAAAAATATATATATATATGCGCAGAAAAACATTCATTAAATTAGACATTCTCTCTTCTCCCCCACTATAGTACCATGTCCATATGTAAATCATTTTTGCTGCACACATCACGTATACGAACAATAATTATGCTTCTAGACCACTTCAGTGAAATATATCTTGTGTTATATGGGACCGTCCCGAAAATAAATGTAAATTAACCAAATTTGACCCCCTCTTCCTCTATAGCAAGTACACATACAGGTTACTATCATGTAGGGGACTACTTCATTGCTTCACATACCAATTTTTATGCATGTACCACAAAGGGGGAAAGAATACCCGCCAAAACCTGATGAAAAAAATTCATGAAAAAAAAAACAACTTCATCCTCCCTCTCTCGGCCGTACATACGTAACCCCTATACACATAAAATGCAACTGACGGAAAGCTTTATCCCTCAAAAATACTTTGGTACCAAATCATCTTTCTAGCTTAATTAAGGACTGAGCTATTGATGTTTGTTGTAAAAATAAATGTAATTTACGTCAAAAAACTTAAACTTCAAAAATTGGCTAACTTTGGCCTCTCCCTGCTCCCCCATATAAGCAAGAAGTACAAATACACGATATTACAATGTAGTGGCCTACTTCATTGCTTCACGTAACATTTTTTATGAATCTATCCCCCAAGAGGGGGAATGGCCCCCCAAAAACTGTGGAAGAAACAAAAGAAAAAAACACGATATTTACCCTCCGCCCACATACATAAAATGGACACCAGCAAAGCTGCATCTTTCAGGAATAAATTGCTACCAAATCATCTTCCAGGCTTAATTTGAGGTTTAAGACTGAGCTATTGAGGTTTAAAGCCCTGACACAGCAGTTGCGTAAAGATTAAGAATGCAGGCGACCAGTAGAACGTAACACAAAGAAACTAAACTACATATTCTGTGAACGGAGATCGGGAAAAGCCCGATTTCTTTCTCCGGAATTGAACATTTGGGCGGATCGAGATTAGGGAAGTTCCCGAAATTTGATCTAGCGGTTGAATATAGATTGCAAGCAGTACCTAAGAGTGTAAAAATGTGATATATATATATATACAGTGAAACCTCTACTAACGGACACCTCTATAAAGCGGACACCTCTCATAACGGACATATTTTGTAATCCCCAAACACTGTAATAGGAAAAACCATGTTGACAAACCTCTCTAAAGCGGACACTCTCTAGTACGGACACGGACAGTCTTTTCTGTCTCTTATAGGTATTATTTACCTCCATATTACGGACACTTTCTCTAGAAACAAGTTGAAAAATACAGAAAAAATACATTTTCAGAAATGCATACATATATCACCAAGGAAACATTGTAATAACATTTTTCCTTGTCAACTGGCTGTTCAGAAACTCAGATGAAGCGTCTTTGTTTAACAACACCTTCATATCCTTTGCTTGCATTCCACTCCCACCCAACCTGTTTTAGAATCAAGTGATTGACAGTTGCCTGCCATTTGGGATGACACGTCATTTTACTGTTTTGCTGGAATCAAGCAGAAGACATGTTTGGTAATTTTTGTTCACGTATTCGCATATTGTCTTAGTGCCTCTATTTGTAGACGGAAGCAATAAGGTGTAAGTTGTTGTGAGCTTTCGAAATGCCACGAGAAGCGCTAATGTTAAAATCGAATTGATTGAATTTTCGAAGAATACTGAGGTGTGCGAAGGATAGCTGAAAATTTTTGTATCGGTAAAACTCAAGCACCTGAGATCATATAAAATCTAGACAAGTTAATAAAGCTGTGGTGTGAAAATGACAATGAAAATTGTGTCTCATTGCTTTGAACAAAGTTGGTGTGCAAGTGAATGTTTTTATAGAGTGCGGAATGAAAAAAAAATCCTGTGTTAGAGTCGATGCTAAAAGCTAAGAATTTAGAGGTAGCAACAGAAATGAATGTTTCAGATTTCAAGGTCTCGAAAGAGTGGTTAGAGAAGTTCGGATTAGACAAAATTTCTTTCAAAGCGATTTGTGGAGAATCCGCAGATATCGACATGCCCACAGTCATAGAACGGTCTGATAAATTACCTTCAATAGTTTGTAATTACATATCACCTTATTTACTAATTTATGTAAGAAAATATCGAAACCTCTCTAAGACGGACACCTCTCTATAGCGGACAATTTTTGATTCCCCACGGCTGTCCGCTTTAGAGAGGTTTCACTGTACCTATTTAGATTATTGTTTTAAACAAAATAAACATTTTAAACACGTTTTTTTGTTTAAAACAAAGTACTTTGTTTTAAACGTTTAAAATGTTTTAAACAAAAAAAAACATGTTTTAAACAAAAAACGTTTTTTTGTTCTTTTTTAAAAAAACATGTTTTTTTCAACCCTGGCAACAACCACGATAGAGTACTGAACCTAAAGAGGATATTAGCTTCTCTGTTATTGTAATTATGACCATTTCTTTCATTAGACTTAAAATATATATTTGTAATGATAAAGCCAGTCATTGTTTCCTTTTCCATTCTTCCTGAAGAGATCCTTGTTTTATTTCCTTTCCGTTAACGAAAAGCCTTGAGTTTAGGCTCTTATTAAAGTTTTGTGTACCTTAGTGAGATATGGGAATGTAGGTTTTTGGTTATTATTCTAATTTCATTCACGCTTTGAAACGGTGATGAATAGTGTTCAAGCAGGTTTTGCACCTCCGGAGTGTCGGAACGTCATGAAGTTCTGTTTTTCCAGGGACAGTTTGTAGGAGAACACTCATAGTGATATGTCACGAACTTTAGGTGAGAGCTTCCTTCCTACACAGCAACAAATCATGGGTCGCTCGTTTCAAGGCTGTCCCTTTCACTGTTAAAGTCGAGTTCCTCAGTGGTGGGTGGTCTACAAGCCCAACGACTCGGCAACATAAACTGATACTTGGGGACAGGTGATTACACAGATCTGCAATTTTTTCACCTGCATCCGATATTTTGTTTTGATTTTTAGGGTGCTAAATCCAAAACTGAGCTTCGTCTTCCTTCACCACGCATAGTTTTATTTTGCAAAACATGGGAAAATTTTCTCCTACATCGAAATCAATATCCACTTGAAGGAAAAATATACCTTCATAATACATTTAACACTATATGCTTACTCTTTCTATCTGAGAAACCTTTTCTAGTTTTCTTTCATCGCCTTCGAACATGTTTTCGTTTTCCATCTTATGTTTCCCGCTTGAGTATCCAGTAATATGCAAGAAAACCGTTGTAAATTTATTTTGTAATACACCAACAATGTAATTGGAATTATGTTTGTTGTGGTGTTCAAAAATAAATCAGATAAATAGACTACTTCAAAATTAGTAAAATTTTGGATTCACCAAAATATTTGAGTTGTAACGAACAACTCATTTAAGCTCAGGAAAGCACATCTGTTTGGGGCCATTTTAAGCAATAAGCCTTATCAACATTTTTAAGGTTTAACTAAACACCTGGTACCCTAACAAAAATAGCACACAAAGGTATTTCTATATATGCAATGAGTTTAGCCTTCATAAAAGTCGCCGTTAACATGAACATGTTAACTGATTGATTCCGTTAACAAATTTAATCGAGATAATCACTTTAGTTGTCTATTACAATGTAGAAAACGGAATTCAAGAATTTAATTTCGATCAAGAACCGTCTTGTGTAGCGACAGAAAGACTGTCGGTTATACTAACATTACAATCTTCCAAGGTTCACATGTGAAATTCTAGTAACTCAAGACTCTTTTGTTAAACATTGTTAAACATTGACTCTTTTTTCTGACGACGTTCTTTACTAACAGGGGACTTTTTCAGGTATCACACGAAATGTGCAACGAGACTATGGTCAATCGATTAGTGTTAGTGAACACGAATACAAAGGTGGGATAAATCCTGGATCGCAACCGTTTTGTAGTTTTGGGGAGAGAGTTGAACTCCCAACACAACACGTTGTTGATAATGAGACGAAATATGAAGCGAGTTCGATGAACAATTTGCATAGAAGTGCAGTTAAAGATACACTACAATATTACATTACATTCGGCAATACTCTGACAAGTTAGAGCAGTGGAGTAGCACGTAACACAGAAGCGAAGAGCGGGAAAGCGTCCAGTGTAGCGTAGGGGAAAAGTTCCATAGAAGATATGAACACATACGAGCCGGGCTTGAGGGGAATAGCATAGCAATACATCATGGACATGGTCAGGTGATAACTAAAGTGATTATCTTGATTAAATTCATTAACGGAATTAATCAGTTAACATATTCATATTAACGGTGATTTTTACGAAGGCTAAACTCACTGCATATATGGAAGACCCCCACCTTCCTGAACTGATCTTTCAATGTATAGTGGTGTATTAGATTTTGCAGTGCATTCACACAGGGAGGTATATTGTTGTCTTACATGTATGTCATCATCATCATAACAAACATATGAAAATGAATGCCTACATGTATAGAACAGTTTATACACATACTTTACAAAGGGAGGGGGTTCTGATCCTACTGGCAATCCCCTCCATATCTCTGTTTCTTCCATTTCTTCTTCAATGTGTCTTCTACAGGCTGTTTTACAGTCTGTGATTGATTATTTGTCTATGTATTATTACTGTACCATTCCCTTGACATCTTGCTTCTCGATTTAATAAATTATATGACCATATTTACTTGTGCTTGCCCGCCCCCTCTACTGTCGTTACGTGCTACGCCTCTGCTCACACTTGCCAGAGTATTGTCGAATGTAATGTCACATTGTAGTGTTTATTTAACTGCACTTCTATGCATATTTACATCTAACTCGTGCAATATTTCGCCTCATTATCCAGAAGGTGTTGTGTTGGCAGTGCCCCTACTCTTCCCCCCAGAAGTACGGAACGGTTGCGATCGAGGGTTTTTCCCGCGTATGGATTTTCGTGTTCACTAACACAAATCAATTGACCGACCATAGTCTCGTTCCACATTTCGTGTGACACCAGAAAAAGTTCCCTTGTAAGCGTAACCTGCTCTTCACAGTGCTTTATTTCCTTCTTTTTACATGTTCCGCTTTCCTAGATTAAATTCTGTTTTTTATTTTTTTTTAAAAAATACTAGCTGAGAAGAAAGGAATATGTATATTTAATTTGAATAAAGGTCACATGCAGTAACGAAAAACATAGTCAAGATATAATCTGATTTTATTCGGTATAGATTGAGATTAAAATTAGTTCCCTGAGGGAGAAATTTTGAAAAAGAAAAAAGCTTCAACGTGTTTAATTTGTGAACATTGTTTTCTTATTAAAATTGAAAATATTGCTTTTTACGTTTTTCTGACATGAAAAAGGTACCACTAACTTAAGATTAATTTTGAGTCCTCTACGATGAAGATAATTACATTCTACCTAAACCAAAGTACACTTTCAACCCATAAATTTCGCTATAAAATTACGTCCGTTATAGTAATTAAGAATTTGTGCCGAGTTGATATGTTTAGTCAACTCTATATATAGTAAAATTATTTTACAACTTCATTTTTGTAATACATGAATGCCATCTATATCTTTTCGTTTTCTTGCTGCGAGTACTTTATGAAGCTTGGTGTCTACACTAAGTATTGTAATAATATTTTCCTGAATCATTTCGATTTTCTGACCAATTTTGCTTTTCTTTACTTTTCGTTCTGATTTGTTGCATTAGGTACTGTTCATAATCACAATTTCCACACTCAGGACCGGCGAAATAAAAGGACCTTATTTATTATCAAAGCGGAATATTGCTCAATTTTAGGACTCGTTTCTAGAAAGGCTTTAACTGAGGAGTAAATGGAACCGTTCTTTTCATCCTATAGGATTCAGTAATGATATTTCGTTTCTTTTGCTGAAATCGGCATGAGTCGCACACAAGATTTAGAAGCGGATAAAGCGTGCAACGGTTTTCTTTCAGACTCAATTAAATCTAAACCCTGTTCGGCCTAAGCTCTAAACTACGATAAACAAAGTCAAGTGAAACTAAACCTCGCTGATTTGCTGTTGGCCTACCGACGCTTGTACTCCTCCGCAACATAGCTCATATGATTTGATTATTAGTTTTACTATGAAGCTCCATATAAAACTGCTACATTATTATAAACGACAAAAATATAATACGGATTATCTAATAAAACTGCAATCGACTGTGGTTAATGAAACAATACAAATAAACACTAAGCATGCGCAGTTATTATTGCGGCAATTCAACTGTGGACGTGTGTTCTGCTTTCAAGCCTGAAAAACGGCTGGCATGAATCCCGGTTCCGCGAGTGGGTGAGAAATGTTGTGGTGAAACACCAACAAGGTAAACCTTTACTCACTAAGCAACAATTGTTTACCAGCGAAATTCATTTTTTTAAATCTTCCGAGTTTTTTCTTTCTTTTCAACTGCTCCTAAAAGTATCTGGACACATGAGACAGTATTGTCAAAATGCACGTGTATAATATGGTTCTCTCCGTGAGGAGCGGGAGTGATACATCACTAGAGAATCGTATTTGTGACAAGCGGAAGGATACAATTATTTTGTTTATCGGAGTTTAGAACTTGCGCTGAACAGGGAATAGCTACTTCAGCTTGGAATCAGAAATGGCGGAGAGCATTAGTACATGTATAAAGTTGAGCTAACTTTTGGTTACTACTTGAAAATGGGCTGAATAGACTTTCTATCCACCTGGTGTTTTCTTTTTATTCAATGATTTAGTCTGTGTAACTTAAAATGAAGATCGAAAAGTATACGTACCGAGTAGCGAGGAGATAATCGAACCTTACAAAAGAGCGTTTGAAGCCCGTAGAAAAGAGCATTGTTTTCCGCACTACAAGATTCATTATGTATATATATTAAAATGCTATAATAACAATTAAAATCCTTTCTTTTAATGTTAAAGGCGTAGAAATTGGTAGGTTACTCATTTATTCATCTATTTTCATTTCAAAATTGTATGTTTTTAGAGTGTGTCTCCTAACCCTAACTATTAGAGGGTTACGCCCTATCTTTGGCACAGAATTGACGACACTGGTGGATTATATCATATAAGATGGTCTAAGGCAGTTTTATAAACGAATAGTGCTGAAAGTAACAATAAACAAAACATTAAGTGAGTGAATAAATATAAATATGCATACAAGAAAACAAAATACATATTACAACGACTCACCAAAGGTAGTCATCAACCTGGTTCGGCTAATAATATAAGTAGATCTTGAGTGGTAGTATTTGTTTACACATTAAAATATCTTCCGTGATTACATTTACTAGTATTCTCACCTTTTATATTGAAATTACAAAACGATGATACGTTTTAAACAATTTTATTCGTTGATTCTCTTTGAACGAATATGTACATAGACTGTATTGCAATCGTACATGTTTGTTAGGTATCTATCAACATCAACATAGCAACTAATTATACTATAATGTATGTTTCTTACCTATATTAAAAACATTCTTCTTTTGTTATTATTAAATTAACATTATATCTGGTATAGTGCTTATGTAGAAGCACTTTCTGCCCAAAAATACAAGTAATTATCAATTTATACAAAGTATCTCGTTGTATAAAAATGTCGCCCGACGATGGGACTGAATATAAAAGTTACAAGGGAGCTTGGTTTTTATATTTAAGAACCACTGGTCCGTTCATAAGAACAATATTCTATTAATTATGTCCTATACATTTTGATCGACCCTCGTATGTATATATAACATTATTTAGTTTCCTTTACATGAATACATTTATACTAAATCTTTTATTCCATTAATACTTATTTTTGACAATAAAGTTTCAACACAAATAAATATAATGTAAACAATTTTTGTGTTTAATCAATCATGAATTAAATTATAATCCTTCACATTAATAAGAAAGAATTAAAATCATTGGAAAATTATCGTTGGTTAATGAAAATCAAAGAAAATTAAATTGAATAAAAATCAAGAATTAAACGCAACCTACGTTCGAGCGAACAAAAGGAAGAAAATAAATCTATTTCTACACAAACAGAAGATACCCTTTTATTTTATTTTTTTTTCTTAGTCTCCTTCATTCTTATGTATTTGAGCAAGAATGTCAGGCGCGACTAACTTTTTCACTAGACGCATCCATTTTTCTTTTGTATACTGGGTAGGTTTCCAAACCTTCAACTCATCTATATTACGAAGTCCATTTGACGTACCCGTTTTAGCGTTCAACAATTCAAAAACTTTAGGGTTTATTTCCTTAAAACATAAATAAGGACCTGAGAAAATGTCACAAAATTTGTAAATCTTCTTCAACAACATATTACTTTGTGGATGTTGTTTAACAAATCTAAGTCATTGACCTTGATCCGATATTTTCCTTCTTGCAAAGACTCTACTTGAGAATTACGTTTCAAAAATTTGTTATGTCTTCGGATTTTTACCATATTCACTAAATTGGAAGAATCTACGATTGTTGAATCTTCTAACTTGACATCAAAATGTCGTTCCACAGGGAAAATCAAATCAGAACCGTTATGTACATTAGCAGGAGACACGCCTAAAGTGTCTGATATAGAATGATTCAAAAGGTACGTGATTTGACTGACATGCTTGATCCATTCGGCATGTTTATCTTTACAAAAGTGTCGAAACAACATACCAAAATTGCGATGCACATTTTCTACAACAGAGCTACTAGGATGGTACGGAGTTACAAAATGAATTTTAATGTTAGCCTTGTTCATAGCTTTGATAAACACATCACTTTTGAACTGTGAACCATTATCACATAATATGTGGTCTATAGGGCCACAATGTGGAATATATACGTTCAAGATTTTATTTATGATAGCAGCGGAAGTTGCTCTACGCAGAGGATAAGCTACTACATAACGTGAAAAGATATCCATGGTTGTAAGTAGATAAGTTTCTCCAGTAGCTGCTCTTGGTAAAGGTCCATATAGATCGATAGACAGAAACGAATGTGGTCTCTCTGGCGTTATTGAGAGCATAGGTTTTTGTACAGCCTGGTAGTTATGTTTAATTCGCATGCACTCAATACAGTCCTTGATATGATTTTTGATTTGAGCTCTCATTCCTCTCCAATAAAAGGATTTATTAATCAAGGCACATACCTTTACATAACCAAAATGACCGAAATCGTCATGATAGGCCTTTAATATGCGTGTTGTCAGCGTAGGTGGAATGCAAATTTTGTTTCTAGATTTGAATTTAAAATCTTTAATAAGTAGAATTCCGTTGGATAATTTAAATCTGGAATTCCAAAGTTTGGGACAATTACATCCCTCACTGCATGAAGACAAATGTTCCATGATTTGTTTATATTCATGATAATTCATTTGATGTTCTCGTAGATCTTTATAACAAAATACTTTGGATAGGTTAATAATTACCTGTACCTTGGGCAGAAAGTGCTCATACATATGCACTATACTTCATAGAATGTTAATTTAATAATAACAGAAGAAGAATGTTTTTAAGATATGTAAGATATTATTATGGGATAGTTGTTGCTATGTAAATGTTTATGGATACCGAGTCAGCAAGTTTGTGTGCTTGACAGTGTTAAGGAAAATATATTATAAAGTATATCAACTAATAAACCATTTTTAGCACTGTTTATTGACGTTATCATTCTTATATAAAAGGTGAGAACGATAGTATATAATTATTAAAGATTACTACCACTCGAGATTTGTATATCATATTTTGTCGAACCAGGTTGACGACTACCTTTGGTAAGCACGTTATATAAAAATTTTGGTTTACCTCACCCGGGAAATACTGCAAATTCACATCCTGAAGCAGAGTAAGGTTGAATTTACTTTTTGTCATATAGTTAATGAATACAAATTTGACCATATTACGAAGTGGTAGAACAATTATAAGAAAAATGGACAATGAAACAATGGAAAAGGAGTCCCATAATAGTGACAATGATGAACATAATGTCGCACCAGAAATGACATCATCAGAAGATCGAATCTTGCTAGTATTACAGCAGCAATTGATGCAGATGTCTACTGAGTTAAAGCAGACGATGAAGCATAACTCTGAAGAATTAAGTAGACGAATAGAACAGAAGTCTGATGAATCTAACAAACAATACAAGGAATTAAGCAAACGAATGGAACAGAAGTCGGATGAAACAAAACAATTAATTATCCAGACGATGAGCGATATCACCTCGCAGTTCGAGGAAAAGTTAAAAGGAATATCGGAGCAATGCCAGAGTAATCACAACCACCTGAGCCAAGAAATCAGTGATATAAAAAAGGATTTAGAAGTAACCGAATCATCTGTTCAACAACAAAAGATCCAGGTCATCAGTAATGCTAACAACATACGTGCAAATACGCAATTGTTAGCTACGTTACAGGAAGAAATTAGAATGCTACAGGTTAAGGACCACACATACCACAATAACCTGTGTGATGGTCGCTTGGAGTTTCCACACTCACCAGAGATGAACCCACCTTCGCCGGTATCTGATGAGGATATCATTTTAGAAGAAATTCATCCGAAGAGTACAGATGGACGAAACATAGATGGTGTAACGACACATCACGTCATGAATAGGAACTGTCACCCAATGGGTACATGGAATGATAAAAGGAAGGTAAAATTAAGTGTTAAGATGAGTGAAATACGAGCCATGAGTAAATTCAGTGGTAAGTGTAACGAGAATGCTACTTCTTTCTTAGAGAAATTCCAGGATGAGTGCAATATAATGTGTATAGATAGATCACAATATATGAAATTAATCCCTCATGTATTACTCCCACCTTGTTCACTATGGTTTAAAGCAGTACGTGATCACATCAGTACATATGAGGAATTCAAAGCGGCATTGATCGCGAATTATGAAAATGACTTTTTGCTGGCAAATAGAGATGCCACCATTAGAAATCAACACTTCAATCCTCGATTGTATAAATCTGTTGTAGAGTTTGTTGTAAATACATACAACGAATTAAAGGTAGTTAATCCATTGCAATCGGAATCGAGAATAATAGCATCAATTCGAAATTTGCTTCCATTTAAGTTACAACAGATCTTATTTTCCACACAGTGTATGAGTTTCAACCATTTATTAATGCTTGTCCAATGCTATGAAACTCAATACCATGCTATGAATCAACAAGCAGGAATGGGTAAAAATAAGAATAATTCAGATCATTTTGTGCCTGTTCGGAATTTGAATATCCGAAGTGTGAACAATACGGAACATAACCTAAGCCGAGTAAATTCTAGCAGTCAAAATGAGCAGAATAGGCAAAGTTATGTAGGGAATCCGCCTAACCTAATTAATCGTAGCAATCCATATGTTAGACCATATAATCAAAATAGGTTTAAAAATAGACGGAATGTATGGCGAAATTCCAGGAATACAGCGAACTACGTGGATAGACGTAATTGGAGGTCAAGAGATGGCACTTCATATCAAAATCAGAATCACAACGTAATACATGTACAGCGGGGGACACTTCTAAATGGTACAGCCATATGGAGATTTACGGCTAAGATGTACCATTTAGAAGTGTCGCCCGCTGTACAAAATAGTACAGAACCTAATCACGATTGTGCAGTACAATGTACTTTATTAGAATCGTATGCAAGTACGAACGTAACCTGATTACCGTTAATGAAATTAGGTTAAATTCATATCAGTTATAGATTCTTGTGAATTTTTATTTTTAAGTTTATGTGTTAATATCAATAATGAAAACGATTCTTATAAATACTTGAAGTGCTTAAATAGAGTTTTAGGTAGACTGAAAAGCTAATTTTCAAATGATTTTTATTCTTTCTTGTTAATGTTAAGAATCATAATTCGATTTATAATTAATTAAAAGCAAAGGTTATTTATATTAGATTGACTTGCGTTGAAAACTTAATTGTCAAAGATTATGTTAAGAAGAAGATCTATTGTATAAAACTAATTATTCGACGACTGTTTTTATGAGCTATCCTATATATTATTCGAACAAAATTCTTCTTTATTTATGACATTTTAGTGCTACGATGTATACATTAAAATGCAACATCCAACTTATTTGTTATTCAATGCGCCCTGAAAGAGCAAACATTATTTGCAACATCACCGTTTTAATAATGATCAAAAACTATTAATCATGGTAATTTGTGTTTCACCCTCGTCAATTATATTAATAAGTGTCGACGTTTTTAGTAATAAAGGTTAAAATATAAATATAATTAATGTAATAAAAGACAAGGATTAATGAAATTAAAGATTTGTTATAAATGTATTTATATATATATGAAATGTAATGAAGATATATACGAGGTGTGATCAAAATATAAAGAACATATGTAATTTAAGACCATTATTGTAAACGGACCAGTGGTTCTTGAACATAAAAGCCAAACTCGCTTATGACTTTTATATTCAGTCCATTTGTCGGGCGACATTTTTATATAACAAAATACTTTGGATAGATTAATAATTACCTGTACCTTGGGCAGAAAGTGCTCATACATATGCACTATACTTCATAGAATGTTAATTTAATAATAACAGAAGAAGAATGTTTTTAAGATATGTAAGATATTATTATGGGATAGTTGTTGCTATGTAAATGTTTATGGATACCGAGTCAGCAAGTTTGTGTGCTTGACAGTGTTAAGGAAAATATATTATAAAGTATATCAACTAATAAACCATTTTTAGCACTGTTTATCGACGTTATCATTCTTATATAAAAGGTGAGAACGATAGTATATAATTATTAAAGATTACTACCACTCGAGATTTGTATATCATATTTTGTCGAACCAGGTTGACGACTACCCTTGGTGAGTCGTTATATCTTCTATTGAAATGGTAGCTATTTCATCCTGTAAGACCTTAAATTCGTTGATGGACAAGATATGTTGTTCTTCTCCAGGAAACAGACGTGATAAGGTATCTACGGGTCCATTATCTACCCCTTTAATGTGTTGTACTTCAAAATCATAAGCTTGAAGCTCTAATGACCAACGAAGTAGTCTGTTATTATATCCCTGTATGCTGTTAAGGTATCGCAATGAATTATGGTCGGTAAGTACTATGAAATGACATCCGCTGAGATATGGAGCAAATTTTTGTATCGCAAAACGTACAGCCAAAAGTTCGATTTCTGTCGTGGTGTATCCTTTCTCAGCTTTCTTTAAAGTACGACTAGCGCAATGAATAACGGCCAGTTCCTGAATGGTTGGATTACGTTGCCAGAGTACTGCAGAGATTCCAAGTTGAGAACCGTCACACTGAACATAGAAAGGAACGTCATATCGAGGGTGATTCAAATGGATGTTTTGTTTCACGCACTCCTTCAACTTATTAAAACTGTGTTCTTGAATCGGACCCCATTGCCATGGTACTCCTTTCTTTATAATCATAAATAAAGGCTGGGCTATCTCAGCAAATCGCGGGTTTCGGCACCAAAATTTTTACAACGACTCACCAAAGGTAGTCATCAACCTGGTTCGGCTAATAATATAAGTAGATCTTGAGTGGTAGTATTTGTTTACACATTAAAATATCTTCCGTGATTACATTTACTAGTATTCTCACCTTTTATATTGAAATTACAAAACGATGATACGTTTTAAACAATTTTATTCGTTGATTCTCTTTGAACGAATATGTACATAGACTATATTGCAATCGTACATGTTTGTTAGGTATCCATCAACAACAACATAGCAACTAATTATACCATAATGTATATATCTTATATATTTTGAAAACATTCTTCTTTTATTATTTTTAAATTAACATTATATCTGGTATAGTGCTTATGTAGAAGCACTTTCTGCCCAAAAATACAAGTAATTATCAATTTATACAAAGTATCTCGTTGTATAAAATGTCGCCCGACGATGGGACTGAATATAAAAGTTACAAGGGAGCTTGGTTTTTATATTTAAGAACCACTGGTCCGTTTATAATAACAATATTCCATTAATTATGTCCTATACATTTTGATCGACCCTCGCATATATATAACATTATTTATTTTCATTCATATAAATATATTTATAATAAATCTTTCATTTCATTATCATTTATCCTTTATTACATTAATATATATATTTTATTATTAAAACGTCGTCGCTTATTTATATAATTAACGAAGGGTACGAATTCAAAATAGTAAGAAGCAATTACATTTTAAAACATGAGTCACCATGATCAAGGGCGCATTATATAGTAACTACTTTAGATGATATTCTACAGTATGCATTGTATCAATTAAGCGTCAGAATCTAGAAGAATCTTATTCAAGTAACATATAAGATGGTGCATGAAGACAGTCGTCGAATAATTAGCTTAATAGAATGCATCATATAATTAACATAATCTTTGACAATTAAGTTTCAACACAAATCAAATATACTATAAATAACCTTTGCTTTTAATGAATCGAACTATAATTCTTCATATTAACGAGAAAGAATTAAAATCATTTCAAAATTATCATTTGTTGAAACAAATGTGATAAAATATTTATGAGTCCATTAACTAATCCTATCAAGTATAGTGCTTGTATATCGAAGTCATAAGAATTGTTTTCATTATTGATATTAACACATAAACTAAAAATAAATGTTCACAAGAATCTATAGCTGGTATGGGTTTAACCCTTACTTCATTAACTAGAGTCAGTTTAAATTTGTACTAGCATATGATTCTAATAAAGTACATTGTACTGCACAATCATGATTAGGTTCCGTACTATTTTGTACATGTATTGCGTCGTGATTCTGATTTTGATACGAAGTGCCATCTCTTGAACAACGATTATGTCTATACATAGGATTTGTAGCATTTCTAGAGTTTCGCCATGTATTTCGATTGTTTTTGTGTCTACTTCGGTTGAGTGATCTGACATAATTATTGTCATGATTGGTTAGGTTAGGTTGATTCCCAACATAGCTTTGCCTATTTTGCTCGTTCTGATTGCTTGAATTTACTCGATTTAAGTTTTGTTCCGTATCGTTCACACTACGGATATTTAGATTTCGAACAGGTACAAAATAATCTGAATTGTTTTTAATTTTATCTACTCCCGCTTGATGATTCGGTTGGAGTAATAAATGAGGGATTAGTTTCATATATTGCGATCTATCTATACACATTATATTGCACTCGTCCTGAAATTTTTCTAGGAAAGAAGTAGCATTTTCGTTACATTTACCAATGCATTTACTCATAACACGTATTTCACTCATATTTACGCTTAACTTTACCTTCCTTTTATCATTCCGTGTTCTTGTTGAGTGACCATCTACGGCATGATGTGTAGATCCACCGTCTCTTTTCCGCTCAATTGTATTCTTCGGATGGATTTCTTCCAAAATAATGTCCTCATCAGATACGGGTGAAGGCGAGGTCATCTCTTGTGAACAAGGAACTTCCACACAATCATTAACCATGTTGTTATGACATGCATAATCCTTAATCAGCAACGTCTTAATTTCTTCATACTGTCGGCTGGATTCCTTGGATTTCTGCTGTATCATCTGCTTTAATTCCTGCTTCATGGCTTCCATATCGTCTTTTAGGCTTTGTTCATGCCGCTGTAAAGCTAGTATGATTCTGTCTTCTAATGTCATTTCTGGTGCTGGATTTTGTTCACCGCTACCACTGTCACTGATTTCTTTCTCCATTGCCTCACCGTTCATTTTTCTTGTGATTATTCTACCACTTTTAAGTCTTGTCAAGTTTGTAGTCATTAACCTTATTACAGAAGTAAATTCACCCTTACTTTACTTCGGGATATGAATTTACAAGAATCCCGGGTGAGGTAAACCAAAATTTTTACAACGACTCACCAAAGGTAGTCATCAACCTGGTTCGGCTAATAATATAAGTAGATCTTGAGTGGTAGTATTTGTTTACACATTAAAATATCTTCCGTGATTACATTTACTAGTATTCTCACCTTTTATATTGAAATTACAAAACGATGATACGTTTTAAACAATTTTATTCGTTGATTCTCTTTGAACGAATATGTACATAGACTGTATTGCAATCGTACATGTTTGTTAGGTATGCATCAACAATAACATAGCAACTAATTATACCATAATGTATATATCTTATATATTTTGAAAACATTCTTCTTTTGTTATTTTTAAATTAACATTATATCTGGTATAGTGCTTATGTAGAAGCACTTTCTGCCCAAAAATACAAGTAATTATCAATTTATACAAAGTATCTCGTTGTAATATCCAAATGGTGCAGGCATAGAAAAAGTGATAGTGAGAAATGAAATCTAGTGCATACACGCCACAGTCACAAACATAGTGGTAGATACACTAATGCATGTTAGTTCTTCTGTCCCGGAGCGACTCGAGACTGATGGAAACACGGGGAAAGCCCAAAGTTAATATTGAATTGATACAAAGTGCTAAAATGGAAACAAATGAGGATCTGGTATAAGATATATATGAAAGTTGTCGTGTTCTTCGGTTTTAGGATGTGCATATTTTAGATATAGCGTGAGGACAACGTTTAACGGTGTATGCAGTTATTTATGCGGTGTGTCAGTTTCAGGATCAGCTTGTAAAGTGCCTAAAAGTAATGGATGTGAGAGTGGTAGCCGAGAGACTATGTATTTCAAGCGGAGGTCTGCAAGATGTTGAGGAAAGTTGATGTGTTCCTATGTCATGAAGTTCGGGTATGGTAACTTAATGCGATACGCAAGTCTAATGGCATGGCGTTCTAGTATCGATAATCGGTCGTAGAACTTTGTTGGAGCATTGCACTAAGCAATGTGGCGAAATGTTAAAATGGGCCTGAGGAACATTTTGTATTTATTGATTAATCGTTAAAAGAATTTCCCTTTTTACAACATGTTTTGCACTTTGGGAGCCTGACAGGCCCCTGTTCATTTTCGATGTTATAAAGTAATTGAGTTTGATTAAAACTCTTGAAACATGGGTACACATGTTTATTAAGAGTAAACTGTGCATTACATATACCTAAGCACCCTCTCTCTCTCTCTCATATATATATATATATATATATATATATATATATATATATTTCTTACAGTTTTCCGCAAACTAGAAGATGATGCTCTACTCAACATTAAGGGTAGTATCAATTCGTATGCAATTTCGTTCATGAACATCCTTCTGCGATGTGGCACTTTGGTGTTCCCTTGTGGATTATGATTCTTGTAAACAATAAACGAATTTGATACAGCAAGATCCAATATATTCATTAAATACGCCAGAGGCCACCTTCCTATTTGTCTCTTGCAGGAATATTCTCGAACCAACTGGTCCATCAATTCTACAACTCCTTTATTGTCATTATAATAATTGATAATTTCCGGTTTCTTCTTTGCATTACTGTCATGAATTTTGCATCTTTGTGCATGGTGCTAATGAGAACAACATTCTTGTTCATTCTGGGCACGTTGCTAACCATGGTAGCCTTGTCAGATAAAGCTAATTTGAATGAATAAATGCCTCGTGTTTCGAATGGTGCTATAATTGGGGTAATACCCATGTTATTATTTCTCATCGTTCCAACTAATGGTAAGTTCTTCGTGAGCAAATACTCTGCTGAGGTAATACTTGTAAAATAATTATCTGTGGTAACATTGAATCCTTGATATCTGATTGATTGAGACATGACACAAGATGTTTCACAACTTCATATGCTAGACCCTTTTGCACTGTCTCTCCAAGCTTCCAACCACAGTAGAAATACTTATCAAAACCACAATAGGAATGAATATCACATAGCCAAAACTTTCCGTCCATATTTTGAGGGATTCTTTGGCATATATTGAATAGATGAATACCTACCTTTGAATGGGATCACTTGTTCATCGGTTGTAAGTGATGTACCAGGCAAAATAAAAGATTTGCAAATCCCAATGAAACAATTCCAGATATAGTACACATGTGTATCTTTCTCAGTTTTATTCCGGAAGTGTTGTGTTTCTTTTATCATCGAAGCATAAACATCTTAGAATAGTCTTCAATTCATTCACTGACATTGTTGCATTATAATGAGAATTTGAGTTAGAATTTTGAAAAAACTTTCTCAACAGAAACGTCCCAACTTCTGTCCACACCTGCTAAAAGTAGAAGTACAAAGAAAGCCGGTATCTCTTCTTTCTCCACTTCTCAGTTGCTGCTCGTCGGCCTTTTTAATTTTGTGACAGTTCTTTTAACCTCATTTGTAATTTGGAGAAGATATGTGTTTGTTCCGTAGCAGTTTTGTGTTGTAAGCCACCGCTAATTGTTTTATTCTATACACGAGCGCTGGTGAACGATTATTAGTGAGTGAGACTTCGGAGTGTTAGGACGTAAGAAACGCCTGTCAGCTACGTGAAGTTATTGGCATGTTGTTATTTTATTTTAAGTGTCAGTGTTATGTGGTGTTCTTCCAGTATTGAAATCATCAGGACAATAAAATCAGCAGATAAGTACTAAGCTCTTATTTTTATTTTGAGATAGCTTGATTGGCTTAACTACATTCCCTTTTCAACTGACTGATCTTCATTAGTGAATAGTGAAAAATGGTGCCGAAACCAAAGGAAGGTTATTTCTGGATTAGAAAAACATACCTTTAAGGAGGAAGAATCGAGGGAACATTCAAAAACATTAATATATTAATTTCTAAAGTCATATACTGTGTATTGCTATCGACTGCACGACATTTCACATTTAAAGAAAGAAAGAAAAAAAAAAGAACTGCTTGTAACAATTACCTCTATTGTTGAGCTCGCAGTTGAAAAGAAAGAAAGCCGATCTTGCTACTGTATTTTAAGAAGCAGGAAAGTCAAGTTAAAAATATTTTCATTATTTAAAGCTTATGTTAATAAAATAGATTATAACATTGAGATATTTATATAATCCTTACTAGTGGAACTTTTTGAGCTTAATAATTGACTGTATTTTATTGTCAGAACTAAAACATTTTAATTAGAAACGGTAAACCTTAATCTCACGTTACGTATCAAATCTTGTTTTTTCATATACGAGGTCATGTCTATAACACGCATTTATAATAATCTTAGCCAACTAGTCTATGTTATTTCATTCAGTGTATATTGACTCATTATTGTGTTATTAATGATATTTTATGCAGATATTTACATATCTATAGTGTAAAGAGAATAAATTTATATATGCCATAAATCTTGTATGCCGGTTCTCACGCGATCAAAGAAAATGGAAGCAGAAAACATTCAGAAGTTATTGACAGGACTGAAACAGCAAATGGAGAACATGTCCCTTGAAATGAAAGAGCAACAAGAGAAGACACGAGAAGAAATGAAAGAACAAAAGAAGATACAAGAACAAATAAAAAAGCAACAAGAAGAAATAAGAGAAGAACAAGAGAAAATACGAGAACAAATGAAAGAGCAACAAGAGAAGACACGAGAAGAAATGAAAGAAGAACAAAAGAAGATACAAGAACAAATAAAAAAGCAACAAGAAGAAATAAGAGAAGAACAAGAGAAAATACGAGAACAAATGAAAGAGCAACAAGAGAAGACACGAGAAGAAATGAAAGAAGAACAAAAGAAGATACAAGAACAAATAAAAAAGCAACAAGAAGAAATAAGAGAAGAACAAGAGAAGATACGAGAACAAATGAAGGAACAACAAGAGAAAATACGAGAAGAAGTACAAAATGGAATATATGAGTTGCAAGAAGAGTTAAAGAGAGAGGCGAATAGACAGCGTGACGATATGAAACAAGAAATCGATGAACGATTTGAAGTAATAAGGGATGAGATGAAGCAATTAAGCGATAAAATTGAAGACGTGCAAGAGAAGCAAGGTCAGCTACACGAAGGATTAGGTGCAGTTAAAGCGCAATGCTATAACACTAATTTGAGGTTGGCTGGAGAAATATTAGCGGTTAAAGAAGAAGTAGGAGATGTGAAACGTGAACTGCAAGTAGAGTGTCAACAGATGAATAGTTCCACATTGGAGCAAGTTTCATATAATCAAGAACAAACGGAGCAACGTATGGCCGCATTGCAGAAAGGATTACAGGACCTAGAAAGTAAACAAAACACTATTGAAAAGGATCTTCGCCTATTGCAAGAAACTTCTGAAGAAAATGCTCGGGAAATCCGAACAGAAGCTGAATTGCAAATTCAGAAACTGAGAACTGATATTCAAACAGTAAGATCTCATATTGAAGAGCATCCGGAACAACTCGCAAGATTTGATTGTAGGAAGATGAAACAACCAGCGTTGGACTTACCAGTAACTTCCATGCCTAAGTTACGAGAAAAAAGAAAACTGAATTATTCCGTTACCAGTACATCTGAAGATGATAGTGATGTTGACCGGCGGAAGGTGAGTGACGAAGAATTATTTTTAAGATCACATCACAGGCAGCGAAAGCATAACCGTCGCCCAATTAGAACGTATAATTTGGGAGATTTGAGACATTTTGTCCGTTATGATGGCTACGTCGGCTCAATGACCGCTCAAAGATTTATCCAAAGATTCGAAGCCCAAGCTCGTATCCAGGGCATTCCGGAAGAAGAATTTTTGAAGATAATACCGTTGTTGCTAGATGGAAGTCCACTTCATTGGTTTGAATTGGAACAAAGTAACTTCTACTCCTATTACGATTTTGTTTCTGCATTTTTGCGTCAGTTCCATAGTGAGACGGCAACTGCACAGCAACTTGAGGCCATCCGCAACAGACGATTTAACCCGAAGCTAGATAAGTCGGTTGTTGACTTCTGTATAGAGAAATTTAAACAAATGAAAGAACTTCAACCCGGTTTAAGTGATCCATCTCTGTTAGCAGATTTACGAAGACTCCTACCCTATGAATATCAGAAAGCAATACTCGGAATTCCTTTCCACACGATGAATGACTTTGTCTGTGCAATTCGTAACATTGAAAGCTTCAATATTAATCCACCTAAGTCTACAGGATGGAACAGAGACTCACGTATGACACAAGAAGTAGGTCGACAGCAAGAAAATACCAGCCATGGGCAACGACAAAATTATTGGGTTCGTAATGTAAATACATCTCAACAAACAGATCCAGGTCCCACATCAGGAGAAAGTTCACGGCGTTTCCAAGACTCCAGGAACGATTACTTTCGAGGAGGAGTTACGTCCCAAAGAGGCCGACGTCAGAGAAATAGAAGAGAACGATGGTATAGAAAACGTAAGAACCAGTGGAGGAACTTCAACGCATACCACAACGAGAATCAGCGAGAGCCTGAAGCTGGTCAATGGGTACGGAATAACGAGGATGAAGAAGTGCGACATGCCTATCGTGACCCTCAAGAGTTCACACGAGCGACAAGCGAAACTAGAGATGATCCACCTCTCACAAGAGAGAGACGCAATAGACACTCACCAAGTCCAAACAGAGTGTAGTTTCATAAGATATTCAGTATAGCCGCTATGATGTGTTATCTTGATTCAAGTATTGTTACGTTATCGTATATTCATACAAACATTTTATCATAAACTATGTGGATAATAATCGTCATATTCTAACTTAAAAGAATGTTACGTATAAAGGAATTAATGCTAAGTGACTGAAATAGTTACGTTTTTCTTTACTTTTAATAAGAAGTTTATTGACTCATTTCATATGTCAGTTGTATGTGTAACGGTCATAATATATTGTCTCTTTTGTAGTTTATAATGTAATATCTACCAGAGTTGATTTACTAACATATTCGTTTAACTTTCACACATGCCAGAGTTCTCGAATATGACTCAATTTTACAAATGTGAGCATATCCGGTCCCACGTTCGGACGCCAAGTTGTGACAGTTCTTTTAACCTCATTTGTAATTTGGAGAAGATATGTGTTTGTTCCGTAGCAGTTTTGTGTTGTAAGCCACCGCTAATTGTTTTATTCTATACACGAGCGCTGGTGAACGATTATTAGTGAGTGAGACTTCGGAGTGTTAGGACGTAAGAAACGCCTGTCAGCTACGTGAAGTTATTGGCATGTTGTTATTTTATTTTAAGTGTCAGTGTTATGTGGTGTTCTTCCAGTATTGAAATCATCAGGACAATAAAATCAGCAGATAAGTACTAAGCTCTTATTTTTATTTTGAGATAGCTTGATTGGCTTAACTACATTCCCTTTTCAACTGACTGATCTTCATTAGTGAATAGTGAAAATTTGAGCACATATTACAATTTGTTCCAAAATGTCTGGTGTTAGAAATATATCAACGACTAACCGACGTGAACTCCAGAACGTTTCCTGACGTGCTCTTGGAGTCGGTCGTACAATATTGTGACCTACTTTGACACATTTTCGATGGAGTAAGTGACCAAACATTACCATCTTTGGAACACAACTTGCATCACCAGTGTTGGAGGGTTATCTTGTCTGAATTTGAAGGCTCTTGAATATCATTCTCACTTGAGCCAGAACAACTAAGTTCCACGTCATTATTCATATTTTCTAAAACATTTGATATGTTGTGGGGATCACTATTACTGCAACCCCTACAACCGAAGCAAAGGCTTGTGTAAACTTTAAATATGAAGTACATACCAATTTATGAGTATATTACTGCTAAAAGTGTAGAATTACTTAAATATTCATAAAATAAATAGTAATACCATCAGTGTTCTAATACAGAACTTGTTTGAAAAACATATGTAGCTTCAAAACCAATTAATTTCAATAGGGGCCTTCTAGGCCCCCAAAGTGCAAATTTGGGGAAAATTAAATTAATAAATATATTTTGAAATAGAAAGTAGGTATTGAAAAAATAATGTGTTCACAATGAAATTCAAAACTCATTATAAGATGTCACAAAATTTTAGCTCTATTGGAAAATATTTAGAATAAAATTATATATGAAATATAATCAAGACCCCCAGGCTCTCAGGTCCCCATTGTGTTTCCGAGGGTTAAAAGAGGTGCGTGTAAACACCAAGAAGTTCCTATTAGACGCCGTAGAAGATTGAGTCCCAAAGTGGCCTTTTGCGTTATTTTCTCTAAATGAGCTTTCCAACTTAATTTAGAGTCGAAAATAACCCCGAGATATGTAACTGGAGGCAGTGTTCAAAGTGAAAAAAAACGCAGAGGCGGTATGTTTTATTACCATTTTGATTCGACATACCGTTCATGTAAATGTTGAAAGACAATGAGGGTATGTTGTACAAAAGATTGCATGTCTATTTACACCATGACTCGAAACCACGAGAGAGTTTCTTCGTAGTTACGGGGGGCGTGGAGAGGCTTTGCCCCCGTCCCAACTTTCTGTGAAAAATAAAAATAAAATATCTCCCTATGTTGTATTATAGAGAATTATACATGAAAAGGATCAAAACTGAGTTTTTATATCAATATTTTTTAAATAATTTCCCACGGGAGAACTCGTGGACATCCCCTCGACTAAGGGGTATTCTAGACCCCTTGACACAAAAGGAATCCTGGAACTCATAACAATATTTTCCGAATTCAGTTTAAACGACTGGCATCTTCAATGCACTTCCTTTTGTTTGGGTTGGGCCCATGACATATTAGTAGCTGTTATGTGGCTCTTATCTGCAACCAACACAAGAAACACAAGTTCTTGCATCGAAGCAATGAGTGAACGTTTTTGTAGACAGCTCATTTTAAAAAGCAAGAGATAGGAAAAGATAACAAAAATAATTGTGTTGCCAACTTAAAAACTTTGACGTGCAAAACTATTCGTCAATTACTGTATATAAAAATGGACTTATTATCGGCATATTAGCACCCACTTCCCAGTGACAGTATGTCTTGATCACTGAAAAACCAGAGGCGGCATGTCTTCATCACTGGAAATCCAGAGTCCGTATGGCATACGACCGCATACCCTCTCACTTCGACCAATGGCTGGAGCTGTTGATCGAAGTAGATGACCTTGTAAAGATATATTAAGGTTGCGAGGGTTACGATGAACATTGGAGCGGCGTTTTGGAGGTAGAAATACCAATGCTTGTGTTTTGGCGGCATTTAAAGTTAGTTGCCAAGTGTTGCACTCTTAAATAAAATTATTGAGAGTTGATTGCAAGATTGTATTGATCTGCTGCATGGTCTTGCCCAGAGCTAGAAACGAGGTATCAACCGCTTATTGAAATAAGTACATATTCTGTGTACGTTGTGGTATATCGGAGGCGTACCGTACATAGATAAGTGGGCTAATTGCAGAACCCTGTGGAACTCCGGAGTATGGAAAAATAGGATGGGAGGTGGCATGGCCTATGCAAACATATACGATTCTATTAGTTAAGAAGTTATATTATAAAACGTAAGTAACTGATCGGAAGGTTAAGTTTCTGGAACTTTCGTATGAGCCCATCATGTCAAACTTTGTCGAAAGCTTTTTCCAGATCCATTAAGTCATATTGATTGGTGACAATCGCTGAAAAACGAAGTAACTGGTCATTAATTGAAAATGCAGGTCGAAAACCTGCTTGATGTGTAGGTAATAAATTATGTTCTTGGATATATAGATGAAGCCTTTCTACCAGGACATTTTCGAACAGTTTACTGAAGACTAATATGAGTTGGATAGGCCGATAAGACGTTACATCATGTGCCGTTTTATGAGGTTTGAGATACATGTACATTTTGGAAATGATCCAATCCAGAGGATAAAAGCCGGTGCGGAGAATAATGTTGTAGACTGCAATAAGTAACGTAAGTAAAGAAAGCGGAGCCTCTTTTAGTAGCTGGTAGGAAACACGATCAATGCCTGGCGCAGTATTGCGTTTCTTAAGAAGTGCACGTTGAAGTTCATGAGTAGTGATTGGTGACGTAAGAGGTGCTTTCTCATTGATTACGTGTGAAAGTGACGGCTGCAGAGCGGAAATGGTAGCCAAGTCTATGCGATTACGAGAATGAGGTGATATTGCAGGTGTGAAAACTGTCTGTAATTGCGTCGCCAAAGCGCTGGCCTTATCGAGGTCAGTAAAAAGAGGAACACCATTGTCCAAAAGTGGATACGAAATTTTAGTATTTCTGCCTGTGAGTCTGTGGAAGGATTTCCAATACCGACTTGGAAATGCTTCGTCGTTTAATTTATTAGAGGCACTGATCCAGCTTCGACGTTTATATGATACGAGATAATTAGTAACTCTCCGATGACATTGCAGATGATGTCGAAGACATTCCTTGTTTCCAGTTTGTTTGTATTCACGGAAATGTTGGAGGGATTTTTGTTCTAAAGACATATTGAGAAGGCAATTTAGGTTTAGAAGGGTAAAGTTCTCCTCAGGGATGATTTGTTGAGCACTGGTATGTAAGATGTCTGTGATCTGATCGACTGTGTAATACATTTCATTTTCAGAAGTTGGTGGATGAAATGTTGAGACCTGGTTGTGTATGAACTGCCGGAATTGAGGCCATTCGACTTTATCATAACGGGGAATATTATGAGATTTTAACTGCTTTACGGAGGACCTAGCCTTGTTAATGGACAGTTTGATCGGACAATGATCACTCCCGATAGTGTCGAGAACCTGCAACTCACAGTCATTTACAAGCGATAAAGAAGTGATTACTACATCTGGAATTGTTTGACTGGCTTGTCGAGTGGGACCAGGAAGGTTGTGAATATAAAGTTGTAGGGTGGTTGAAATAAATTCCGTAAATCATTCTCTTTCCCTGTTACATCTGCTATGAATGTTTATGTCGGAAATGATAATTATGTTTTTAAAATTACGGGCTAAATAATCGAAAAAGGAAAATGGAATTGGGTGCCAAGGGCGGATATATATAGTGGCTACATTTACTGTGAGAGCAGGATAATATATAGAGAAGAAGTTATGTTCAGGTACCTCTGCAAATGTAGGAGGATTGTGTTGCCGATAAGGAAGTTTCGGAGAAAAGCCAATCAATACTACTCCTTGAGCGGGCGCTCGTGCATCATGGTAATCATATCATTGAAGTTGATACCCTGAGAGTTCGGGCAGAAATTGTTGGTTTTAAAGCTGTTTCATTGAGAGCTACAATATCAACTCTCTCTTCTAGCAGGAGTTGCTCTAGAAGTACTTTGTGTTGATGAAATGATCGGATGGTAACAAAGAGTAAAGTCAAAGCCATTATGTATATTGCAATGTTGATTGCTGTTTTTAGATTGCTGTTTCTAGAGGTGAGATGTGGAAGTGGACAAAATTGCCTGAATATGCAGCTGTAAAGTTTAAGTTGAAGATTTTGCTGTTGAAACGGCAATACGAAGAACGTGTTCGAGTTGGAACGGAAAAACATTTTGCAGTACTATTGTGATTAAACGAAGAAGATCTACAGAGAGAGGTTGAGCGAGAGACTGAGTAGATGGTGTGGATTTGTCGAAGCTTTGTACTGCTACTGTGAGTTCTGGACGTTCAGTTTGTGCTTGTGGTTTCCCCTTACAGCGATAACTAAAGGCTGGATGAGTTTCGTTACACGCAAAGCAAGTTGATGGTTGCTGCTGATTTTTACAAGATTTTATTTCATGAGGTCCACTACAGTACCCGCATTTAGATGCGTTTGGACATTGGCGCGTAAAGTGAGAATTATAGATTTGACATTTCTCACACCGGATAGCTAGAGGTCCTTCCGTCTTGGAAAATTCAATACCATGGAGTTTCTTATAGATAGGAGCCCCACGAGTTAATAGATAGTCTAAGTAAGTTTGATCTTGCGGTAGAACGCGAACCATGTAACTGGGGCCATTGCTTTTTTAATACGAATGCACTTGTTAACGTCGATTCCGTCTTGTTTGAGTTCTTCAAGAACCTATTCGTCGCTTATTTCGGATATCACTCCTCTGATAACGACAGAAAACAAGGGTGGTTTTCGAGGAGGTGGTGATGGTTTTGTTTTCCTATCGGTTTGTTTATTAGTTTCGCAGTTTTCCCAAAGATCTCATAAGATGCTTTGTTTCGGAGTGTTGTATCGAAATTCGGGTGCTTAGAACGAATAATAAATCCATTCCGAGTTTAAACGGTATTTTCCATGGTAGGTCGTGGTAGGTACTTGATGAGTTGCAGAAACACCATCTTAGGATGGGTGTATTTTGTATCGAAATCTGTCAGTAGGAACATGTATATTGGTTTTTTGGTGTTGTAGAAATTGGAAGAGCGGTGTCCATTACAAGTCTATGTTGATCGTTAGAACAGGAGACAGAGATCTATCGCGAGGCGCTTGCTGGAGTGAGCAGTCACCAGAATCAGTGCGATCTCTGCGTTTAGCTACTTGCGAACTGGTTTGACTACCACATGTGAGGTGCCTGGTACGAAAAGAGTGAGACACATTTTCACGGTCTTCTGCAGAAGAACCAGGAGCCCGTGGCCCCACGTACGGGGGTAGGTTTTTGTGCATTGGTCCCAGGACCAGCACAACCTATCCGTGTGAGTTGCCTAGTATGAGAAATGAAGTGAAAATAATGATGACGACGATGATATTTCAAAAATATAAGTGACCATCTGAAAGTGTTAACTTACATCAATCCTCTAAACAACGTAGGACTGCGATGTTCACAAGTGCGTATCCTACATCTGATCCCCGCTAACAGATTAATAGTTTAAGAAAGCCTGCATTCATCTGTAAGATCGAATTAATAGCTACTGAGCTCCAACCTATAACTTTGACTTTCAAATCTTTCATTTGCGGTTATTTGCGATTTGACGTTTAACAGACACAAACATTTTTAGTATGTGTACTTTAAGTAAATTCATTAACTAGACCTTTTTCATAAAGTTTGTGTTTTAAAATTATTGTTTAAATCCTTTGTATTTTAATAAGCCTTCTCTAAAATAAATGCAAGTGAATTGTGTTTCCATCTTCCGAGTTGTTTTAAACTATATGTTGTCTACGTTTATATGTTTCTGTTCAATCCTTTCGGGTAATGATACCTCGGAAACTACAGACTCTAGAAAGATAACGTTGTCACTGATCGAGTGCAAATTTTGCGTAGATTGTCCAGTTCTAATTGAATATTTAAAAAAAAACAGGGCCATTATTTCTTTATTACATTTTTGAGGGTACACTGGAGGCGTTGAAATTAAACTAAAAATCATATCTACGCATTTTACATTCCAAAACCACAGTGTTGCATGTAGGGGTTGCATATGTCTCAGGCGTTTGTTTCATGGCCAAATAATAATGAAAAAGGAAGGATAACCATATATAACTGCCATTATAATTAACATTGTATGTAATGTGTTTGCTTATTACATGCTGCATGCAAGAAGAAAGAAACATTGATCATGCATGAATTAGAAACTCCAGCCGAAAGTAGGCACAAATTTTGCAAACGGCGCGAGATATTGAGAAAAAAATTATAAAATCTCCCCTTTATGATACACCTTGCCATTTTTTTTTTTTAAATCAAGACGTCTTTCGCTTGTGTCTGTAAAGTGACATGAACAGATGTTGTGAGGAATGAGAAGGTTATTTATGCTTCATGCGAATGATTCGCTGTGTAAGGAGCGCAGATTCAGCTAGTTTATACATTAAAATGTTAGAAAAGTTTAATTGTTTGTGGTCAATCGTTCGACAACGAGATCTCGAAAACCACAAGTACTAGAAACGTGAGGTTTAATCTGGTCTATTCTAATTTTGTTTAGATTTACCAGTTCTCATTCAAATTTTCAAAAAACTTGTCTTTATTCCACATTTTAGGCATGGTTTTTGGTCCTATTGACAACCACTAGAGGAGCTCCGTATAGCGGGTTGATGGACATTTCAGGCGCTTTGCTTTAATTTGAATGAGGAAACCTTTTGCAAGCTGCCAACTGGGAAGGCTTGTAGACCCATAATGAGGCGTACTCGCATATGGAATTATAAGGAAAAAATACATTTGGTATAATCTATTACTTATCCAAGTTTGCCACAAACTCACTCTAACATACTAAATTATTACATTTTTATGTTCGTGTATAGCAATTCACTTCCTTTGAGAGTATTTCTATCCTTTACTTGTGTAATGTAACTATAAAGTGACTGTAAAATGACTGTGAAATCTTAATTTAACTTGTTAAATTATATTTTATTATTTTATTACATTACGTTTTTCTACTACAAAATCATGAACTTTTAAATTTCAGGAAATGAAACTTTTATTTATGGTGTACATTTAACGACGGCTTAAATAAGCATGTATTTCTCAATAGTTAATACTAAAATTACTAATAAACACGACTAATTGCCTTCTTGCTTTTCCGCATTCCCTTCCGCCTGGCCTGATCCTTCCTAGTTCACTGAACGCCAGACTCATCGTTTTACGGCTAAACAAAAACTACGGAGCACACATCAACAAGAGGTATTCGCCACAAAGTTTGAAAAGGTGCAGGATCATCCTGAGAAAAGCACATTGCACCATTGGAGAATGACCAAGTCCATGTTTTGGAAATACCATTCTGTAGATTTATCGCCACAAATTCACTTAAGTTTAACATGTAACTAGTCTGCCAGGAAAAGTCAATTATCAACCCAGATAACCAAAACGACATCAATCTCATTAAAATATCAGGCTAGTGCTTATCCTTTGCTTCATAGTTTAAACCTTTCTCAATCTCTCTCTTACCTTTCCCACAACTAGTCATTCTCAAAATTAAAACATTTAAATTTTATTTAAGTTCAGACATAACATTTACAGTTAATTTCACATCAGATTCATCTCAAATTGTCACATTCATTTTATGAATATTTTAAAGATTGTTTTGAGCTACAAACTGATTTCACATCGCGGCACATGGTGGATATATCTATAAGGATTACGCCCTTTCGTTCGTAAAGGGACTTGCATAGATATAGTGAGAAGTGGAAGTGAGATTTATGTCATATTAAAACTGTATGCTGTGTAAAAAGCGCATGTTCAGCTAGTCATCATTAAAAATATACTTACTTGTTGATAGTTTCATAGAATCCAAAACATTCATTTCGTAATTATTTCATGATGGTGAACTTTTTAACTTTTAACTATTATTTCACAGATCAAGCTCCTCTAGTATTCAAACGACAATTTAAATTATGTATTTACTTGAGGAAATGTCCTTGCGCATAACACAACAAAAACAGTCTTACAAAAAAGGTATGTTTTCCGTATATATAACGTGACACTTGTTTCATTTGAACTGGAAATTGTAAATATAACACATATTCTAGTATTTTCATTGTGGAGTAGTAACTAAATAGCACGTTACGGCATGCAGTATGGATATTTATGCAGTATTAATACAGTTGGTGTAGTTACTCCTTTCTGCACCACAAAATCAAACTTTTGAATTAAACGTTTAATATTAAATTCGGATATACCTTACAATGTCCGCTCCACTTGATATCCTTACGTAAACACAACCAATTGAACTCCACTAATTTTAACAAAATATGTCACACCTTTTCAAGCTAATCCTACCCTACCCTACTCTAGTTAATCCTGCAATACTTTACTACACACTTCTAAAGCGGTCTTACTTATCGATACGCAACTTTAGTGTGTATTGTAAAATATATCCTTAAATTCTTTTTAGTTATGCAATTTTAAGCGCAGACACTAATCACAGTTGTTTTGCTAAAGATAAATAATTAAAATCACAAGTAAGGATATCAAGTGGAGCGGGCATTCAAACAAACACAGAACAAACTAAAATTGAAGTATTAATAACATACAATAAATAAGCATAAATAATGCGAAACAACCAAAATAAAAGAATCGAAACGGTACAGAAATACAACAGAAAGTCCAAACACATGAAACAAATGAATCAGTCGTTTAAGTAATCCGTCTTGTCCAAGAAACTTGATTTTCGGTACAACGAAAATAACATTCCATGTCCTGGTCTACTTGGATTTTTCTTGGTCCCTGACATATCAGTACCCAGTATAGATAGTTACTATACACTGTGGAAGCCGGTTTCTATTGAAATCGTTAGATGTAATATTGCAGATGCTATTTGAGTCAAGTCGGGTTTGCCAAACCAAAATTTCAATATAACCAAAATTTAACTGTATATATTGATCTGTTTCATTTAGTCCTTGGGAAAGGGGAGAGGGAGAAGAGATCTGAAGATTTTTTTGTATGTTTTCCAATGTGTACTCATTTTCTGTTTTATACACTATAAACAATTACAAACATGGTGTTCATCACAACAGTAGGTCTATATTATTTCTAGTATCAGAGACTACTTTCTAACCGCTTGCTGTAAGCTTGAATTGCAAGTCGGCCAAGCTTGCATCCGACTTGATTGGAAAACAGGCCAGCATGCCGCAAGCTGGATTCCAGTAACAGTTACATAGGGCAACCTTGCACTCAGTGTTTCATTCAAGTTTGACGCAAGCGTTTTACAAGTCAAGTCAAGTCAATAGCCAATGAACGGCCAGTAATGCTATGACGCTCTCTGAAGGGTCTAAAGCATCACTTGCAAGTACAAAAAAGGCAGATAGTATGAAAGCATGCGTTTCAAGTGCAAGCGTAGAAAGCCAAAAGCCAACTGGGCGAAAGCTTTCTTGTTCCTTGCTTGTTCACAATATTAAATCTCTCAAGCGATTTCTAAGGTATGAAGTTGATAATATTAAATATAAAGTTTTAATACAACCAATATAGAAAGTGTGTTTAAATATAATTTATTACATTGGTTTACTTTTGGAATGCTTTTCTATGCCTAATAAATCTTAACAAATCGCTGTATTTCATGTTATAGTATATCCAGTGTTGGAAGTGGAAAATAAGCAGAGGTGGTATGTTTTATTACAATTTTGACTCGATATACCAGCTATCTAAATGCTTAAATATAGTGAACCATTAATAACAACGTTCTATAAATAATACAAAATATCAACTTATGTTGTATTTTAGAGAATTATACACGAAAATGCTCAAAAATCGAGTTTTTATATTAACAATTTCCTGCAGGAAAACTCCCGGATCCCCCTCTCGAATGAGGGGTATTTCAAAGCCCCGTAAGATTCACCCCCACAGAAGACAAACCTTAAATTCGTCCATGGTCAAAACACGACATGTACATATATGAATTAAGTCAAGAAGACACACAGACATACATATGAAAGAAAAATTTCAATATGGCACATCAAAATATAAACTAGATGAACTTCTTTGAAGACACATCATTCTAAAAGCAAAATGTAGCAAGAAGATAAAAATGTCAGTGTTGTCAACTTAGAAATTATTTCTTCATGAGAAATAAAATCTTTTTAAGTACAAAACCAGTCGTCTATAAATAAAATTTGAGAAGACAAAAGATTTTGAACTGAATAATAACACGAATTCCCTGCTTTCAATCGACATTTAATTTGTTCGTGGATATGATTTTGGTCTGTTAAAATATTAGATATTTGAAGGTATCCACTTTGGCTAAAGTATTATTTAATATTTGGTACAACTATAATTTGCAGTATTACCATCCAGGCGAACTTCCATGTATTTAGTTTTCCCTGTATTTACTTCTAATTCCATGCCCAGCAAGCATTTAATAAGACATTTGAATTACTTTCAATAGTTCTACTATCATCCCCTATTAGATTTACATCATCAGCATACACCATAACCTAATGAATACCTATCAGCTCTATACTTTGGTTACTATCTGTGATTTTCCTTATAGCGTACTCCAGAACAAAATTGAACAACAAAGATGACAACACAAATCCTTGTTTCAGGTTTTTCTCGACGTGAAAGCTCGTGGACAAGAATTGTTCTTCTCGGACTTTACCTTGGGATTCATTTAAACACATCCTAATTAAACGAAGGTGCTTTTTCGATATTCCAATTTCTGGAAGAATGTTGCACAATGTCTTCATTCTAACTGAGTCGTAAGTCTCCTTAAAAGCAACAAATAATTGATGAACTGGGATCTTGTATTCCCATTTTTCTAATATTGTTTCGAATGGTTAATATGTGTTCGATAATTGATCGATTTGGTCTAAATCTGCACTATCATCTCCAATAATTTCATCTGAGTATGTGGTAGAAAGATTGGAAAATGAAATACTAAATGAGGAGTAAACCTTATATTCAGAAGGAATACTAAAATTATGTAGGATATTGTAAACTTCTGTCTTCTGAATAGAGCTACAAGATGGTGCACAGAAATTGTGGACTTACCCAATCTTTTTATAAACGTTTCTTCTTATTTATAGCAGTAGTAAATATATACAGATAAAATACAGTTCTTCTTTAATATTTTGGAAGTTTGGTGGTTAGATTGTAGGAACCCAATGATCAAGCGTCTTAGGATGATAGGATCTAAGGCTCTTGTTGCCAAGGCGTGTGTTGGTACCTCTGATGACCAGGTGTCCCAAAGAGCGTAATAAAACTTAATGACCAGGCGTCCTAGAGAGTTAAGGTTGGGGTTGAGGCCGCTGAAGATTGATAACTTCTTCGCTGTGTAGGATCCTTTTAAACATATATGTTACTGACTTCGTTAGTTGACGATAGTTGATGATAAATATCGACGCCTTCATCGTGATTGTTTGTTTACTGCCAGCATGTCGTGTTGTAAGTAAGTGCAGAAACTTGGATCTCAGTGGCGTAAATAAAAAAAAATATGCCAGAGGATTATCTTTTCTGTTTGGAATCCGCACATTGGTTGTAGTATACAGGCACAAAATCTAAAATTACAACACTGTTCATTTTATGCAACACTGAATACAACACTTTCACCAAGATATATGAAAATAAAAGTAATCAAGAGTTTGTGCTATGTCCCAACATAAGCAGCATCAGTAAATACGGTACATCATCTCGCTCAGAGTAGAGGCTGATGAAGCTTTTATTTCACACTTATACACTATATCACTAACAGTGATGGCAGTAGGGTATTGTGGCGAGATGCGCACGTCATTTGGAGATTTTGAATGCACTAAGTCCATTGGAATAGCTATGTCGATGGTAGGCTTAGATCTTACTCTCAGTCTCTTCCTGAGAAGTCTATACAAAGATATACAACAACACTAATAACAGAATGACTGGCGGCCGTTGCAACGATCAGAGGGAGAAATGTATGCATGCTGCATATATATGCATGAATATAATGTAATTTTCGTGGTATTACCTGCTATTTCTGACTACTCGCTTGTATAGAAAATAAAGAACGACTCCAATTCTAATTAATAATAACACAATTAACGGTACCATAGAGATTAGTATCCGGGGGAAAGTTGTTGTGAAATGAAAATCCCAAAAGTTATCAGAAAGTGAGTACTCTTTCTGTTGTACCAACGAATCGTCATTTACAGGGGACAGGAGGGGAAAATCACCCCCCCCCCCAAGAGTTTGAGGAATACATATAGTTTAATCGATTGTCTAGTAATATACTATCACAAAACGTGCAAATCGTACGTTCGTGGGGTCCTTGCCCAGGAATAAAAGTGCGGGGGAAGGCGAGGGGATGGCGTTCCCCACCTCGGAAAAGTATAGGCCCTATACGCCGTCCCCCCAGTTCCTCAAAAATTACAATAGACAAAGATAGGCAGGGGGAACGGCGTGACTACCTACTGTCCCACCACCTTTTCAGATCCACATTTACCACTGCTCTTGCCCAAATTTAAAGAGAATATGCCAAATATTGTACACATAAATACAATAGGTTGGCCTACATAGGCTTAGGGGGCCGGGCCCCCTTGGTTCCCACAGGATCGGCGCCCTTGCTCTTGCCCCCCTGGAACGAAGTCTGGAATGACTCCCCTGGTTTTAGTTTCGTTGAAGATTTTGAAAGTTGAGTTTAAAATCGATATTGCTTGTATTGGACAGATCCCAAAATTCAACTGTAAAATTAGTCGTATGACGTGAAGGCAAATTTAAGGTGTCTGTAATCAATTTTAAAAAATTTTGCTATTTGAAAAAAATACGTAGATGAAGAATTTATACCATCTTCAGCAGTTTTATGGTTACGGTGCCTTGTAACTTTAACTTGATTTCAGATTGTGAGATGGAGCCCGTTTGCAAATATAAATAACTATTTTTAGAGAGCTTGTCGATATCAAGTGGCAATTGGTAGTTGAATTTACGAACACTAGATTGTACAGGCAATTTGTTTTTCCGATCTAGCTTGAGATTAAGATTACTAAATACAACAATACTGTATAACGAGACATTTTATCTTCAAGTAATTGAAAAGAAAGATGGCTCTACTTACCATACTTAATTTCTATCTACAATTAAAAAAACCGATGAATCAATGAATCTTTTTACCTAAAAAAACTTATGCTAATCGTGCTTAACTGAATATAATCGATCCAGTTGCTTTAATGCAAAGCGTATTTGTGGAATTTCCAGAGTTTCTAAACACACAAAAGAATATAAATGTGATTTACTTGTTTAGTACTAGAGTATAGAATACATACAGGGTGGTCCATTTTAATCTTTCCATGGAAGTATCTCGAAAACAGTTGAACATCGATGAACCAAACAAAAGTTCAAACCGGAAGTGCTATGAGCCATCGAATGACGATGTCGCGGTGCCCCCTACGGATGCCCTTCATGGGACCCAGGACCCAAATTTAAAATTTTAAATGGAAACATGGGTCGAGTGATACTTCGTTCGATAAATCTTCAAACATTAAACAGCGTTGTGGCAAAAGATTTTTCATATTTGTCACCGTATACAAAATGACCACCAAGGCACGGTGTCTGTGTCAGATAGATCGTCCAGTATCAATAATATGAAAACGATTGGAGATAAATGAATCGAACAGAAAGCGAAACAGGAAGATGGAATGGTTATTATCAACAGATGTGCAGTTTAAGTAAGTAGGAAGTAAGTTACAAACGCATCAACCTCGAAACAAATACTTGCTTACTCACTTAGTCACATACCTTGGTCACTCGATACTTCTGATGGAATTGTTAAAACTCGCAAATGAAAACTCCTTCACTTTCTGGAGCGAGACATCGAACTACCAAAGGATAAAATTTCATGAAGATAAAACAGGAATTATCGATGGGAACTCCGTTCTGCACATAATGACCAATCTGCCAGATACCTTTGGGGAATTTAGTGAAAAAGTCTTCCTACACCTCCCAAAATACAAGGTACCACACTTTGTCACAGCTTCGTACAAAAAGAAGTCAATAAAAATGTTGAGCATGGACAACTACAAACTAGTGACAACTTCCTCGTAAAAGGTAGCAAATGTAGACTTCCACCGAAGTTGAAAGACAAACTGTAGACTTCCTCGATAACTGATAATCAGAAGGAGGCCGATCACACTAAGGTTTCATAGGGTTATTATGCATGATTAAAGCGATTTCATAAATTCACTGTACACTGAGAATAATCCGTTCTCCCGACAGCGGTATATTGTACAAATATACGGCATCCTCTTGCTTACTACAGAAATCAGTACGGAGCATACATTATCCATATCCTACGTACGCACTGCCATTAGATGTTACATGATGCCGTTGCAGAGTGTCTGACATCTAACAGTTTTCCGTATATCACATGGATATACTTATGTTACCTTCATCAGCTATATGTTATATACGTCCATTTGTATGTGAGATCCTGACCGCCTATATTGTTTCATACGGAAAGTACATATAGATGGAACACTTATACGGAAAGTATTATAAAACATGCATTTTCAGTTATACGTTTGCTGTATGTTAAGTCCAAAAACTACAGGAATTACTCATTTAACCTACCTTTTTAAGTACGCCACCTACATTTTTTTCTCACTGTAGCTCTAGTAATTGAGGTATTGTAACAAAACTCAACAGTAACGTAGAAAATCTCAAAAAGTTTTGTTTCTAGCAGGTCTTCTTCAGATTTCTCCCACAAGAGCGCAGCAGTGAGCGGCGAGGCAAGATGACAGCAGGCACCAAGAAAGCATTTCATGTCATATCCTCCTCGCTCTCCTGGCCCTAACCCCATGCGTAGACCTTTGTTTTTTTTTGTGTGCGAGGTTATGTGAAATATTCATTGTTCACACCTCCTCTACCAGCAAAGATGCTAGAACTGTGGGCCCGAATCTACAGTCCTTTTGAACTCATTGATGCGCCGAGTGTGGGAAGAACTTGATTTTCGCCTTGATATGTGTCGAATCACTAAGGGGACACATATCGAACATTTGTAATTGTTAATAGAAACTTTTTGAGTTTTTCTATGTGTGTGAAAAAAAAATATCTCAATATATAGAGTAATACAGTTATCATAGAGCTGTGAAATCGCTCTAATTTATACTGCAAATATGCTACAAACATGAATTCTGCAGCGGTAGCGTTCATTCTCCGGGCGCAGATGTCTTTATTTTACTTTTTAGTTTCTCACATTCATAGCCAATTAAATATACATTGGCAAAATAACAGTAGGAAGGAGTCCAATAATTGATATGAGTGATTTAGGGAAAAGCCTAGAGATAGAGTTGTATAATGCTCTTCTTGGGTTTCGCCCTTTCACAGGCTGCGACACGAGAAATAATTTTGGTGCCAAAGGCAAAGTGAACCCATTTAAGTTTCGATTGATGAATGTTCAGTTTATTCTATCCTTTGTCAAGCTGGGACAAAACAGTGTGTAACTACTTACAAACGTTCCCCTGTGCCATGTATGGAAAACCCACATATAGTAACGTAGACCACCAGATGTGAGTTATTCCGCCAGAAGGATAAAAACGATTAACGCCTTCTTAGTAATAGTGATAGAATAAATCTGACGCGACTGCCTCCGTGTTTCTTTTCATTATGTAAGCATATACAACTTGCTAACTATCAAAAGTGATTATGGTAGTGTTCCTTAGTTAACTCTCCGTCGCAAAGGTAGGGTGTACCATAACCCAGCCGTATGACTTACAGTTGTAACTACTAGATGACTCCACGGATTAGAAAACAAAGAAAGCAAAAGAATTAGCAATACAATAATCTATATATATAAAAGAGAACGCACAAATCCTTTGTGAACTCATCACGCTAATACGGCTGAACCAATTTCTTTCATTTTTGGGGGGTTATTAGGATTTGGACCCTAGATGGTTTTTATCATATCACTTTAATTTTTAATTACCAGTGTCTTGAGATAATTGACCATTCAAGTGTCCATACGTACAAATCCTTTGTTATTAGTTCATCATAGGTAAAAATAAACGTATTTATATGCAACCCGCATGACCATGTGACTCGGCGGGTTAACATAAATGACAGGCGCTATAATTTTAACATTTACTGCAATTTGAAAGCGAAAAAGTAAAAATTATCTAAGTAACAAAGTTTATTGCGTTCCGGGGTGACCGCAGCGAAGCGGGGCGGGTTAACATAAATGACAGGCGATATAATGTTAACATTTACTGCAATCTTCTATGGTTTTTATCATATCACTTGAAAGCGAAAAAGTAAAAATTATCTAAGTAACAAAGTTTATTGCGTTCCGGGGCGACCGCAGCGAAGCGGGGTGAACGCTGCTAGTAAAATCATATAAAACAATATTATGTACGAGCTCATTAAAAAATGTTATAACAATATAGCCAAAGCTATTTGAGGTGATGGGGTGCAATATACATTACCTTTACAGTGGCGGTACGCGACTCTAGCTTTGTAATGGAGGGTTAATATAGTAGAAAAGTCCGACCCAGATAATCATGGATGGATTTTAAAGATAAAGAATAGAAGTTCTCAAAGCAACTAGGTTGAAAGTCCAATTCTCCCGGAAGATATCAATAACCTGTTTAACACGAAAATGATTGATGACTAGGATAATAATAATAATAACAAATTTAACGATATAGATTAAGTATTTTTATCGACGACTTGTAATCAAGAAAACAACATAATATTTGTTCACTTTATTAAGTTACAGCATAACTAATTAATTGAGTAGCAATTAACATCAGCAAAATTAGTAAAGAAAGTAGATTTTCTCACATAAAGCAGTTCCTGAATTACTTTTGCAATCTGTTTATTATATGTTAGTTTGTAAAGTTTGTTTGGATGACACTTTGAAATAATACTGCATGCGTAATATTGCAAATTGAATATCACACCAATAACACTAGTAATGTATATCATGTTCGTCGACTTCGTGACATTTAGATTGTATTTTACTATATGGAACTCCTGAGTGCATACATTCTAAGTTACATCATCATCATCATCATCATCATACGTATTCTGCCTTTATTGGCAGGTCACTTTATTGGCCTTTATTGGGAAGTTACATATACAACATGTTAATTACAAAGATATTGTCAAGCAATGTCATTAGATATCTATTATATAAAAGAGAACGCACAAATCCTTTGTTAGCTCATCACGCTAATACGGCTGAACCAATTTCTTTCATTTTTGGGGGGTTATTAGGATTTGGACCCTAGATGGTTTTTATCATATCACTTTAATTTTTAATTACCAGTGTCTTGAGATAATTGACCATTCAAGTGTCCATAACGTACAAATCCTTTGTTAGTTCATCATAGGTATAAAAATAAACGTATTTATATGCAACCCGCATGACCGTGTCACTCGGCGGGTTAACATAAATGACAGGCGCTATAATGTTAACATTTACTGCAATTTGAAAGCGAAAAAGTAAAAATTATCTAAGTAACAAAGTTTATTGCGTTCCGGGGTGACCGCAGCGAAGCGGGGTGAACGCTGCTAGTTATGAATAAATAGAATTTAAGATATTGATTGAAGTTCTGAAATTACATACTTGTTTGTACTACCTATACTACATAGAGAAGTGATAGGAATTTTGGTTGGAACTCTCAGCTCTGGTGCGGGAGTTATGTGTTCGATAGCCACTCGTACCTTGTGATTTTTTAGCACTGCTGATATTGTGGTTCAAAATTCACATTTAACTGTAGCTACCCTCTCATGTAGCCATGGCCCTAAACAGGAAAAAAACCTTCACTACTTACTACGATTTTGCTTATAAACATCGAGAAAATTACAAAATACAAAATATTTTTTATACCGCCAGTAGTTGTTTTCAGTATAGATTTTAGGTATAATTTTCAGTATAAGTTGAATATAAAATGGGACACATACAATTATTTTGTTATTCACTAAGTGTGCAGTATTGCGCCGTAATAACTAAAAACCACGAGACGAGACGAGATTATTTTTACTATTATTAGTTTAGTATTAGTAGTTTACCACTATTAGAAAATGTATTACTATTATTAGTTCTTTGTTATATTGTTTAAAATTTAATTTAAAACTGTTTTTCGGAACGTTGTAATAAAACATTTGCCCTATCAATTTACAAGAAATATTTCTTTTATAAGAAGGTTCTTTTTTCTATTATATTCACCATAATAGTTATCAAGCTTTACTTGTTTTAGTAATATGGAGTCCAGCTATACAAAAAGTTCTTCATATGAATTAGAGAAAATTGAGCCAAGATAGAGCTATTACGAGATTCCTATTACATACTCTCAATGACTACTAGAAACCAGATTACAGAGAAGAAAAACGTTGGTAAAAGTGTGGTCCCACCATCGCATGAACTTATCTCGTATAGTTTGCACACAAACAAATCAAACTTTTAGCCTGAAAGTCAAGATCTGCGTGTGACATTATTCAAAGAAAACCACGAACATTTTTTGTGGCTCTCGGTGGTGACAGTAACTGTTTTATCCTTTGTCACATGGCCTCAAGGTTTGACTCATTGGCAGACCTCGAGTAGTTATAATGGCCTTTTGATGGTTTTGCTGCTGATATATAAAGTTCGTTTAGTTTGTTATTGTTTTTTACTTTTAAGTTTAATATTAAATACGTACAAAGCAAGGTATTTGGAAAAGATTAAAAGAAACAGCTATACTGAACATTTTTTTTTTTACCAATACAGAAATGAAAGAAAAAAGAAATACAGAGTCTCACCTTTGGATTTATTTAAAGTTTGATGGTCACCGAGACTGGGGGAGACGTTGATTATGGGATAGATGAAATGGTCCATTGATGTAGTGGGGACGAAACATAAAAATCCCGAGAAAACCCACGCAATCAATATTTGTACACCACAAAGCCCACATGGCGAGTTCAATGCATTTGTTGTAGCACTGTATCATTTCTTTCAATCCATTCAACAAAGTGTGAAAAGTGTTGTTTAAAATGTTATATCTCTTGTTTATCTGTCGTAATACAAGTAAGTAAGTGTCTTTCATACCACGTCCTTAGTTTCAAGTATTTTTCTTCCTATTTCATTGTAGTAGTTCGTATCTTTCGTTTGTCACTCTACGCTCAATTGTGTCCTTTTTTTATTACCCCAGTTTTCCAGTTTTTCTTTGGAACAATGCCAAATATGATTTCTTTCTCCAAACGTTTTGTTTTAAAATACCTCAAAAACAGCATCTGTCTGTTTCATTAACGCACTCATGTGACATGTCCGATCTTGTGCTGTTGTCAATAGAGTTTTACAACTATTATAGCCATTTCGCACCATTCCACGCAAAAGTTTTCAGATATCTCTTCCTGTCTCCAGTTCCTATCAACCGAGAGAACTTCTGAGAGAAGATTCGGCAGAAGACAGGAAGAAATACAAGCCAAAGTTTTGGCTGTTTGCCAACGGGAAGTTTAGCAGTCTTTTTCTCAACAGCTAAATGGCAAGTTAGTCTTTCATCGCAATGTGATTTGGTTTTATTTAATACTAGGTGAAATGTACGTTCTTCACGCGGAGAACATAGGTTCTAGGAAAGTACTTGAACATTCTTCCCATATTAGGATACGTATTTTAATGAAATCACATTGGTAAAATTCTGTAATATCAGTCTTTCACATATCCAAGCGTCATCACATCTCACCCTATTTCAATGTGGTTGCATTTGGACTTAAACGTCAGTGGGTTTGTCATTAATCATCTTAGTGATCACGAAAGTAATGGATTCGACATTAATGTTAGTCATTCCCGGTATTTGTTTTGCAAATCAACGTCTTTCTACATTACTTCTTACCTCCATGCCATTTCGATTTTGAAAACATAATGACTGTCGCTATTCATATCAGCGACCATTCAAACTATAAATTCGACAGCAAATATCGGTCATTTTAAATTATTTTCACTTGTCATCCCCTTTGCATACTTCTTTTGCCAGTAATGTATTATGTTCACAGTATTTGTTTCGAATTTTAAGTTATTTGTGTACGAGGTTTGAGAAATTGTCCCAGGTGTTTCAGAGTTATACCGGAACAAAGAAACATTTATATATAATAATAAAATACCCAATTGCCTTCTCATAAAATAAAGATGTTCAAAATGCTGGGACATATTTCCATTTATTTTTAATAAAGAGTTTATATTCCTAATTTCATGTTCCTAGCTAGAAGGTTCATTAGATACCGGTACTAAACTTTTCGCACATAGATACAAAACTTATGTATACCTTGCTCTCTGTTTGGTAATATGCAGTTTTTAGGGTATGCATCCATTTTATTATGGATCCCTTTGATAGAAAGTAACACGATAAAAATACAGTTTGATGTAGGTGATAACTAGATCCAAAAATGCATTTGAATCTGGTAGTCGCTTTAACGCTATTCGATGACAAACGAGTTACTTTTCAGTTTTATGTAATATAATGAATAAAGATGTTTATAAACATTAACTTACAACACACCAGTGTAGTGATCTTTCTTACACATAGACCATGTAGAATCCATGTCATGCAAGTTATATTAACAAGCACATCAGCAAGGGCGCCCATGTTGTGGTTTCCAAGGGGAGGCAAGTATAAGCGACGTTTCAAATATAGTTTCAAATCTTGCTGTAACTAATGTAAAAATTCTATTCGGTTTTCAATACTCCCAAGTATAATTTCCTCTTAGGGGGGGGGGGGCGAGCGCCCCCCCGTGATGGACGCTCTTGCACATCAATGCAGATATTTTTCTTGTATATAAATAAAATGATATACAAGTAAATTCTTTCTTATGAATCTTGTAGGTAGGACGTCAGCTCGGGTGTTTCTTATATAGAATAAATTATCACAGTAACATTTAGTACATGTTCAAGTAATAAATAATGTCTGCTATAATAATATTATTAATTCAGAGCGAAGATATTTTTATAATCAAATTTGCCATCTATTCTTCATCTGTTAACTTTATAATCTAAAAATGTATATTGAAAACATGAATTTTATCGGTCAGCTAGTAGCATGAATAGAAGTTGCCTACCTACCACGAAAAATTGTTTAAAACAATCTTCAATCGCTTTTATTACTTTTGTTTAAGTTATTATATTATCACGAATCAAGGCTAACGCAATGTGATCTAATCAGGAAAAACAGTATGAAATAAATAAAACAATAATGCAATAACAGTTCATTCCCATCTCCAAATAATATTTTCCAATAAACATTATTTTATATTTCAACTCCGAGTAGACTAACCAAAATTCAAAAGATAAAATAAAATGTTTGTAATTGAAACTAATTTTCCTTTCAGCTTTCAGTTGATACTTCAGAGTTATTAAGCACAGAGTCAAATTTAAGTTTGCTGGGGCCCTAAGCTTTGAAAATAATGTGGCCCTTTAAGTATCAATATGAACGTAGGCCCCCTATATACAGAAATGAACGAACTAGTGACATTTTATGAAGCAGTCTAGCAGAAGGAGACCCACGACTTACATCAGAGCAGTCTACACAACACTAGGGATGGGCACAAGCGAATTCTAGCGAGTATTCTTTGAAACTCGACTCGATTCGAAACATCTTTGAGGTCGACTCGAGAACTCGGCTGGGAAAATTTCCCCGAACTCGACTCTAATTCGGATCGAGTTTCGAGTCGAGTCGAGCCAAAACGAGCCAATTCGAACTAAGCCCTGTATGTAGGGTAAAGTACTCTCTCGAAGTATCCTACATAGACAATATAATTATCAATGATACCACTAACATTATTATTATTATAAAACATTACTAGACCATTATTATTATAATTAGGTCTATTATTATTATTATTATTATTGTAACAACGCCGTGTATAACCATTGAAGGCAGGAGGTTTATATCTAAATACTGAAAACTAGTTGACTGCCGGTCTCGGTCATCGAGAAATCTTCAGCAGGTGAGGTCACGAGGTTCTGGGTTTGATTTCCGGAGGAGCAAGTATTCGGATTCGAGCCAAAACTTGTTAAATGTTATAGGGCGCTGACCATACATGTTCAAAACTGCTCGGCCTGAGTTTAGGGTTTGTCAGTGGCTCGGCTCATAGCTCATTCACTATCGAGCCGAACCGAAAAGTGACCCGAGTCAACAGCTCACCCAACTAAACTGACTCACCCGAGCCGAACCGAACCGAACTGATTGCTGACCCAACCGAGCCAGTTCGAGCGATCGACTCAGTTGGGCTGAGTTGATGGGAATCAATGGACTCGTTTCAACGGAGCAGGCTTGATCCGATGTCTCACATGGGCCGAGTCGTTGGTTCGTCCCAACTGAGTCGATGACTCATCCTAATCGAGCCGCATCGAGCGGTTCGCAAAGTTGAAACGAGCCGGGCCGGTTAACATCACTACCTGGGTTGGGCTTCTGCTTGGATTCAAAAATTATACCGTGTAGATCTCAACCTTGATGGTAAGAACTACATACTTATATTGGTATATGCACCTCTACTTATATTGGTGCTCACAACATTTGAAACTGTCTCGTTAGAAAAAGCTATTGTCGTCTTGTTATCGAGACGAGACGAGACACACTAAAAGTTCCTCACAAGATACACTAAAACAATGAGAGGAGACGTACCCCTGTTCTGAGCAACACTAAAAGTATTCCACATTACTGTTTATATTTCTCAAGGCTTTCGCTTTCCAGTCTAACCAGACCATGACTTCAAAACGAGTTAAAACGAGCTGAACGAGCAAGCCATTTATCAAACTCGACTCGACTCTAAACTGACCTCAAAACAGTGACTCGACTCGGAACTCGACTCGAGAAAATTGTCTTTGACTCGACACGAAACTCGAATCTATTCGAGTAGAGTCGAGTTTTAGCTGGACTCGTGCCCATCCCTACACAACACGAAGCACTGTTGTTATATGTATATTTTATTGTATTTATTATTTTTCTTATATTTTGTAAATGTACATCCAATTGTTTTCTTTAACTTTTGAGGGCCCCAAGAGAGTAGGGCCCTAAGCTACAGCTTGTTTAGCTTATACATAACTTCGGCACTGAGTAAGCATTATTTTAATAGGAACAAAATAATTGACATATAATCCAACAGTTGGAACTAGTTGTATCTTGATGTAATTTCAAAAATTATTTGTAAAGAAGTTTATATTTATACAGAAGTAAGTATATAACGATACTGTGTATTTTTAACATCTTTACTTGTATTTACAGCCAATATGTGCTATTAAAATATGCACAAGCTAGCTAGAAGAAGAAGAAGAAAATATAAAAAGAACTAGAATTATATAATTTTCGTTCTGATATTATGATTGGTCGACATGGTAATTTGATGATATGTGTTATTGGTCGTCATAGCAACGAGAGATATAAGTTATAAAAAAGGATCCATCTTGTATAATCTACATGTATGTTATTTAAAAGGTGTAAATGATTACTTCATTACGTATTATAATAAAAGGTAATATCAAGGTGGAGTGTTTATGTGGATTTTGATAAAATAGTAGACTAGATTTTAGACATATTCGAACTGTGGCTATAGTGTAACGCTATAAAAATATACAAGAATACGTTACAAGTAATTCAATTATTTATATAAATACAAATCTTCAAGATTACAGAAGAAAATTCACTGTTGAGAGTTAGCACCCGACTAGAAAATTTATAAATTAATTAACACTATATGCAATTACAATCCATTCAACTCTTGTAATGCACTATTCAGTAGTATATCAGAACGAAAATAACACATTCAATGGGAAGAATCAGAAAAATGTTCGACGATACTTCTGAAAATGAACTTGCCGCACAACTTAAACGTCGGGACAACTGTCAACTACTTTCTAACTGTGAATAAAATAAGAGTTTTTAACTCTACCATACTATCTTGCTGAGGATCTGAAGTTATCATCAGTTCACCAGAACAAAGAAAATGACTGGAACTAAATTTCATTATGGATTCATCAAATGCCATCCAGAATTTTCTTTAAGTAGGTCTACAAGCCTGCAAAGTGCACAAGTATTCAACAAGTAAAAAGTGGACAGGTTTTTCTTTAAATAAGAAAACTTATTGAAGAAACATTCATTACCTCCAAGAGAATCTTTATCCCTTAAGAGTAGGGCTGTGCGATATGTCGATATATCGATATCGTCGATATCGATATCATCTTATATCGATAATCGATATCGCAAAAATATCGATGTCGATATATCGATATCGTCGATATTCGATATCGATATCCGATATCGTCGATATTCGATATCGATATCCGATATTGTCGATATTCGATATCGATATCCGATATCGTCGATATCGATATCGATATCCGATATCGTCGATATTCGATATCGATATTCGATATCGTCAATATCGATATTCGATATTGGTGTTTCACACTTCCTCGAAAAGATTGCGGCGGGTTTTGCTTTATATATATATATGTGTGTGTGTGTGTGTAACGCTTTTTGGCTCGCGATAGTAGCTGCATTTGCATTTCTTAACCGAATGAAACCAAACTGCACGATACTCGTATGAGGCAGAAAAACGCCCCGTTTCATGAGTCAAATTAATGTAGGGCTTGGGGACTATGCTTCCCAACATTCCATGTTAATATTTAATTTTCTCTTTTGACTTCATTTCTTAACAGAATGAAGCCTTTACAGAGGACTAGTATGGGTTAAAAATTTGGTTCCTTTTGAAGATAGTCCAAATCGGCGGCTGTGGGGTAGGGATGTTTCTACGTCTATTTAATCCACCTAAATATTGTATATTTAACTTATATTATCGGCTACACTTCTTCACCGAATCAAACCAAATTTTGTACAAAAATTGTATTGGGCAGAAATGATGTTCCTTTCGAAGATAAATCCAAAACCAGTGCAGAGCCGAGGAGCTATGCCCTCCAAAATATTTCTCATCATTAACATGGCTGCATTCCTTAGCCGAGTCAACTTGATATCCTCACTACAATTAATGTTTGTCCTGTATTGCCATTGCGAGTGAAAAATCAAATGCCTGTGCTAAAATTTGCTTAAATCTAGACAGACAGGGAAACAAGAATTTGCTAGTTTTTTGTGCAAAGTAGTAATTTTCCGTTTATTTGTATGTGGTTACTAGATGTAAGTTAAGCCACATAACTCAGCCCACTAAAACAAACAAAAGCCTCCATTCTGTCATTTCACTACACAGACCTACATATTCTGTTTAGTAGTATTAACACTTCCCTATTTCTTTGGATTTGCTTAAGTATTAGAATATGCATTATTAGGTGCACTGTGCACTATTATTAGGAATGACTTAGAACCTTTCTAAATTGATTTCATAAGCACAACTGAATGATGGTATAAGACGTAAGGCTTAGCAGATATGAGTTTGCACAAAACCAATAACAAGAAACCTCTTAAGTTCATGTGGGAGATGACACGTCTTTGCGTAAAGATCTTTAATACAAAAAGATTATCAATTTAATAATAACATGAAAGAGATCTCGATTGATCGCGTGCTTTTTTTTAAAATTGGATATTAAAATAGAGTCCAAGTGTTAACCCTTTGGGGATCTCATGGTACAATTTGTACCATACGGGGTGTTTCATGGTACATTGCGTTATAACTCTCCTATTTGAGCTTTTTCGTCCGTTTTTTTTTTCAAGTCCTGAGGCATTGCAGAAGACATTACGGTTTCACACCTTCCTGTGTCGAGACATAGGAGGTGATGATGTCATAAGTCTAAGATTTATATTTTCGTGTAATACTTTTTTTTTGGGGGGGGGGGTAATGTAAAGTATTTTTGGCGGGCTTATTTTTGCACGTAGAAGATTGAAATTTTGCACAAACATGCAGTCCACCGAGTATTATTTACCAGATTTTTTCTTCAGATTTCTGCGTTAAAACAGGGGGGGATCCAGAGGGTCAAAAAGTTGAAAAAAGGGATATTTTTACCCAAAAATCCCTTTTTTCCTCATTTTCCCGCCTTAGATACATGATGGAGACAAGTGAATGGTACCGCCTGAAAGGCAGTTTTATTCTGAAGAGAATGATGTGCGACACATGGCCCTAGGGTAAGTAGGGAAGTGTCAGGGAATTTTTATCAAAATATACTTCTGTATAGAGGAATTTTGGACCTTTTCGGTACTATTTTTGTGCTAGCTTATTTTTGCACCTAGAAGATTGAAATTGTGCACAAACATTCAGTCCACCGAGTAGTATTTACCAGATTTTTTTCAGATTTCTGCGTTAAAACAGGGGGTACAGAGGGGCTAAACGTTGGAAAAGGGAAATTTTTACCAAAAAATCTTTTTCACAGGATTTTCCCGCCTTAGATACATAATGGGGACAAGTGAATGGTACCGCCTGAAAGGCAGTTCTATTCTGAAGAGAATGATGGGCGAAACATGACCCTAGGATAATTCGGGGTGTCTCAGGGAATGTTTAAACATTTCCCTCTGTATACGGGAATATGAGACATTGTCGGTATATTTTTTTTTTTTTTTTTTTGGCGGGCTTACTTTTGCACCTGGAAAATCGGAATTGTGCATATACATTCAGCCCACCGAGTAGTATTTACCAGATTTTTTTCAGATCTCTGCTTTAAAACAGGGGAGTCCAGGGGAGGCTAAAAGTTGAAAAAAGGATATTTAGACCCGAAAAATCCAGTTTTTCCTCATTTTCCCGCCTTAGATACATGATGGAGACACGTGAGTCATACCGCCTGAAAGGCAGTTCTATTCTGAAGAGAATGATGGGCGAAACGTGACCCTAGTGTAATTAGGGATGTCTCAGGAAATTTTTTACCTGATATCATGGTGTTTTACGGTAATTTGGGGCATGGTGGGAATTCCTGATAAAATTTCTCCCGCCCTTAGTATTCAAGATAGAAACTTGAAATTTGGCACACACATTTAGTATACCAAATACTATTTATCAGATTTTTTTAGATGGCTACGTTTACACAGGGTCGCTCGAGGGGAAGCCAAAGTGCGAGAAAAAAATTTTCCCTCCGAAATTTTCCCTTTGACATCATTTTTCCCACTCCTAGTATATGGTATGAGCATGCAAGTGGTATCATTTGAAAGCCAGCTCCATTCTGAAGAGAATGAGGTATGAACCATGATCCTAGGATAAATAGTGACGATGCAGTAGTTGCTTGACTGAAAGTCTAAAAAATAGCCCAAAAACCCCGGATCTTTTAAGGGTTAAATTTGTAAAGCCAACGGATTAACTTAGAAGAACACAAACACACACATCACACATATAGAGAATAATGAACAATAACTGTCTTGTTTAGAAATATGCCTATTAGCACTGAGTATTCAACTAGAAATGTATGATGTATTGAAGTTCATGACACTGCTATTTAGGAACGAGCTCTTTTGTTCATGGAAAGAAAATCAGTTGTTTCGCATGTTTTGCACTAACTGTAAGTGAAGTATGAGCATCAGTTATGATATTGCATCCACAACTAAATACTCTTTCCGATAGAATTCTGGTACCTACAGAAATACTTACGAGCCAAGAAGAGCTAATTTTGAAAATTCACTGTCACGAGATTTCCTCCAGTGAAGGAGGTTTTCTTCCATATCTGTAGGCAGTGGTGCTATTCTAATTCTTGGTGACTGGTTATATATAGATATAGATATAGATATAGATATAGATATAGATATAGATATAGATATAGATATAGATATAGATATAGATATAGATATAGATATAGATATAGATAGATATGAGAGATAGTAGATGGATACATAGAAAGATATCTCTCTCCAGTGGCGTAACTAAAGGCTTGGGGACCACCCCGCAGGCAACGTGGAATGGGGCCCTTTTCTACGTCCTACATCACAATTTGGGGGCCCCGTGATGGACTGGGCACCCCGCAATGCGGGGTCTGCGGGGCCCTTATTTACGCCCCTGTCTCTCTCCCTCTCTCTTAGGAAGCAAATCATACAAGATAGACAAAGGCAATTTTTTCACTGGATGCCACAAGTGACAAGTAGAGACCTACACAGCAACCCAATATAAGGTGTTGTGACAAAATTAGGTAGCACTGCGAATATCTTGGAAACGAATTATCCAAAATAGATGTTTGTCAAGGAGTATTGGAAACACCTTAACCCAGCAATGGATCAACAATTATTGATAATGGTATGTATGCGTTTCAAATGTAAATAACCCTCACCACTGCACTCATGTGATCCCAGTTTTCATTCTTGATATCTAACCAGCCCATTTGAAATTAAGAAAAAATCGCTTATACTTTATTCTGAGAGATCATATATCTAACCCTGTAGCTGTAAGAATTTCTAAGAACAAAGCTAAACAAACTGAAACTTGCTCGTTCTTGGGTATAACTGAATAAAATTTACTGTTATGCCTGGGTATAACAAACGGTTTAGCAAACTCGAATATATTAACAACCGGTTCTAGCGAACCGGCTGAATAGCACCACTGTTTATAGATGGCACTGAAAGATATGCATCGATTTCCTGTTGCAGTGAGGCATCAAATGATTAGCACAAAAGAGAATCGGGGATTCCCCGATTTCGCTTTAGTTGATCGGGTACGTCATCCGTTCATAACTGAAATGAAATGAAATTTTTGAGTTTTACGTTCAACGATTATGCCGGTTAGGCTAAAGGAGACAGTGATAATGAGAAATGAATGAAAATGGTGAAATGAAGAAAGTGGGAGGAAACGGGAGAACCCGAGGAAACCCACGCAACGATGTTTGTCCACCACAAAGTTCACTTGGCAAGAGCAGGGTTTGAACCCGGGACCTGATGCACCAGAGGTGAACGCTCTACCACTGAGCCACCACGGCCTCTATCGTTCATATCTGGATCAAGTATTGTTTGTGCGTGAGCTTAAAATACAACACATGCACGTGTTATGAAATAGAAAGAACTCTCTCTCTCTCTCTCTCTCTCTCTAACGCATACCGCCACACGTGCACATTCACAAATGCATATACATGAAATAAACACCTACACACAAATAAAACGCATATTCTATGTCACCGTGTTTCACTCTCATTATTTCCGCAATGATGACCAATATGATAACTGAGAAATACAATTCAATGAATATTTTTATTAACTTTTTCGGAGAAAAGAGTGATGGATTAGAAGGAACACAAGTCTGTTTTCTGTGACTAACAAGTATTCTGAGATATCCCCCATTGAAACGTTTTGAGACCAGATTGTTTATATCAACATGAATGAAATGAAATGAAATCTTTAAATTTTACGTCCCACGGTTATGCCGGTTAGGCTAAAGGAGACGGTGATTATGAGAAATGAATAAAATGAAGAAAGTGGGAGGAATCGGGAGAACCCCGAGAAAACCCACGCACACGGTGTTTGTCCACCACAAAGTTCACTTGGTAGGGGCTGGGATCGAACCCGGAACCCCAAGCACCAGAGGTAAACGCTCTACCACCGAGCCTCCGCAGCCCCCATCAACATGAATATTCAAGACCAATCAATATGTTGAATATCCATATTGGATGTTGTCGATATCGATATTCAATATTATCTATATCGATATTCGATATTGTCGATATCGATATCGATATTCGATATTGTCGATATCGATATTCGATATCGATATCGATATCGATATTGTCGATATCGATATATCTATTCGATATCGATATCAGAAAAATATCGAATGTCGATATCGAAATTTCGATATCGCACAGCCCTACTTAAGAGATCCGGTGTTTTTGGGCTATTTTTTAGACTTTCAGTCAAGCAGCTACTGCATCGCCACTATTTATCCTAGGATCATGGTTTATACCTCATTCTCTTCAGAATGGAGCTGGATTTTAAATGATACCACTTGTATGCTCATACCGTATACCAGGAGCGAAAAAAATGATGTCAAAGGGAAAATTTCGGAGGGAAATTTTTTTTCGCACTTTGGGCCCCCCTGGAGCGACCCTGTGTGAACGTAGCCATATAAAAAAAATCTGATAAATAGTACTTGGTACACTAAATGTGTGTGCCAAATTTCAAATTTCTATCTTAAATACCAAGGGCGGGAGAAATTTTATCAGGAATTCCCACCATGCCCCAAATTGCCGTAAAACACCATGATCTCAGGTAAAAAAAAAAAATTCCTGAGACATCCCTAATTACCCTAGGGTCACGTTTCGCCCATCATTCTCTTCAGAATAGAACTGCCTTTCAGGCGGTATGACTCACGTGTCTCCATCATGTATCTAAGGCGGGAAAATGAGGAAAAACGGGATTTTTTGGGTCTAAATATCTTTTTTCAAAGTTTAGCCCCCCTGGACCCCCCCTGTTTTAACGCAGAGATCTGAAAAAAATCTGGTAAATACTACTCGGTGGACTGCATGTTTGTGCAAAATTTCAATCTTCTACGTGCAAAAATAAGCCCGCCAAAAATACTTTACATAACCCCCCCAAAAAAGTATTACACGAACATATAAATTTTAGACTTATGACGTCATCACCTCCTATGTTTCGACACAGGAAGGTGTGAAACCAGCCGTAGTGTCATCTCAATGCCTTTGGACTTGAAAAACGAAAAAAAAAAACCCGGACGAAAAAGCTCAAATAGGAGAGTTATAACGCAATGTACCATGAAACACCCCGTATGGTACAAATTGTACCATGGGATCCCCAAAGGGTTAACTGTGATGAAACATTCACTAATATGGTCTATTCCAACTTTTTGAAATTATTGTGTGTTAAGGGAAAGAAATAGGTTAGTAAGCTGAAAGGATCAGGTGAACGTAGTAGAAACGTTACAATGCAGTGGTGTTTTTGCACAAATGCTTTAGAAAACCAGTTCATTTCATCTCTCTTTATTGTCTCAGTCCGTATGGATTTGCAGTTGACAAAAAATGCACCATAGGGAAGCATATTCGATATTCAAGAAAGCGATTAGATTGCAGTGTCAGGGTTTTTGAAAATATTAAAATCATTTGCTGAAAAACTTAAATCATCTGAACGAAGTCCAGTTCTTCTAACAAATGGCCATAGCACACATAAAGGTCTTCAGGTCTTTCTGTATGCCAACCATCATACTCACATGCTGAGCTTGCTAGTTCACACTATTTATAATCTTTAACTATTGAATGAAACAATTTAAACTATCAATAAATCCACAATAGGAAGTATGGATGGGTAAATATGAAATATTCGGTTTCAAATTAACTGACAACGATATCTATGATTTGGTCTTATTTGTATTCTCCAAAATTAGTAGGATATATTCGGCACACTCCGGATACACTACCTTAATAAAGATACATTCACAGAAATATATTTTCTCCCAAGATCAAGCATCAAATAGTGTCAGATAAAGCCAGAATTGGTGGTGGAAACTCAACCAAATGCATCGAATATGAACATCTTAGCATCTTGTACTGTGTAACAGGACTTCAATCCAGTCAATTCAATTGTTTCTTCAAAGTTACAGGTTATCCAAAATGCGATAGGGTTATATTTAAGCAGTCTCGCTTCCCGTTTAGGGAAGGACGAGAAACGCCATACTTTTAGGAATTACTCATTGAGTATCTATCATGTTAAAAAGTAGGTAATAGACTGAGTTCTAATTAGTTAATGAGTCCTTGAAGAAGAAACGAAGACGCGTGTGTATTCCGCTCTCGTTGTGTTTTGAAGTTGTTTATTTACTTTGACGAGTAGCGCTTTTCAAATGTTCTATGCCACGTCACTAGTGGATGCAAGTGCGTCTGCGCAAATTGCTATTGGTGACGGAGAGTGAAGAAGAGTCAGAGAGAGATGGCGACGGACAAATTTGTTTGCACGTGTGTCCTGGTGTTTGAGTAGTGGAATTGTGTTTGTGATTTATATATTATTAGATCCTTTTCATGTGTGCTGAGCCTCTAACTCCGAATACAAATAGTGTGAAAACAAATCTACTTAGAACAGGCTAAGATAACATGGTTTGTCCGTGGTTTGGATCGTCCGAATAGTCGTAGAGGGTACGTATTTTTCTCTCGGCTCCTAGGTTTCTTCGTAAGGGTCCCAGTTGTCGGAGCACATTTATTTAGAAGGTCCGGGTGTAGGCCGTTGACATAGCCAAAAGTTGCTAAGACCATTCGGTCGTGGTAAAGATTGCTTCTGCAGCAGGCAGTTGAATTTCGGATGAATTGCGGAAATTTTCGTGCGGGTCCGATGACGTCTTGCAATTCGAGTCACAGGTTCGCTCTTCGCGGAAGTGCCATTGCTTCTGAATAGTGTCGGCGAATGGAACTTGTACATTGGTCTGCTTACATTGACGTAGTGTCCCTTGTACTTAAGGTGTTTTTCTAAGACTATATGTTCTTATATCGTATGGGAAGAATAATAATGTGCCCTTGTACTTAGTGTATGACTATGTGTGTGGGGATTTGAAAACACATATGGCATGTCCCGTGCACATGGATATTTCTTACCATTGCACTACCTAGAAAGTAAAATTTTTGACACCAATGTCCTATAAGAAACGCCTGAAGGAAAAAAGAAGGGAAGCAAAACTTCTTGGGAAAAATAAAACACAAATCTTCCCTAGAATTAAAATTCAGTTTCCTAATAATATTAGAAAGAAAAACAACATGAACAAAATAATGTGGGGAGATATTTGAATTGGACTAACTTGATAAAACGTTGCATCTGTCGTGGTTGGACTATATTGCATTTGCTGGTAGCTATACGGTGTCTTATTTTGTAAGTGAACACTGCAAATCATGACCGAGAATGAATTCCTGGTACTGGAAACAGTGTTTTTGTTATCAGCATTAAAGTTACTTCTGGAAATTCATAAATAGCTCAAGAAATAAAGATACCTTGAACTTCATTTTAAAGTATGTTATTGTTCATTCTATCCTTTACGCACACTGTAAGTATTGTTTTTATTTACTGAGAGGATTTTGAGAAATAATGAAAAATGCTTAAGTGTCCGGCACTGTTGCAATTTCCCTAATATTTATGTGACGAAGGAATACTTTTCGCCTCCAGACGTGCCACTGTCATTTTATTATGTATGGTATGAAACATGATAAAGTTGTGACGCCCCTCGGATGGGTAAGAGCACTTCTAACACTTTGTATAGCTGTTTTGATAACTACAAGAGAGTACTATTGGTACTTTTTTTTTGTTGTTGCTATTTGTCTCCGAGACATCTGCAACGAAACATAGATTGAGTATTTGCTTAGGAAGCGAATACATGAACCGCTTATTGCAGAAAGCAAACATGTCCACATCTCGTAATGTTTGCAGAAGAGGCAAGAAAACTGAAAAACAAATGTATTTACGGTATCTCAACCATAACATGAAAATTGAAGTCGTCGCGATGCCCATTGTTATTGTGCGGACAAGTCATTTCTGTGCTAAACGATCGATTGACCTATTACATACCATTATCGTCACAAAAAAAGAAAATGTGTAAATATTGGACATGTTTGCTTTCTGCGGTTCACATATAAGCTTTCTACAATTCTAATTACATACTTAATACATAAACTCACAATGGAATGGGATATTGAAACTAGAATTTTACTTAGTAAGTACTGAATCTTGGAACTCTTGCATGTGATATTGAAAGCACCACATAATAAACCACAACGCTCACTAAAATGTCGCCATATGCACACAGGAAAATATTGCCTTTTTGTTACATTTGATCGAATTAGTACCTATATCGAATTTGTACCATTCATCTATGTTTCGAAGATCTGACTATATCAGCCCTAAGTATGCAATTCTACAGGATAGATATGTTATTTCATTTATTGTTCAAAAGCTGCATTTTTGTTTCCAAAATGATTCCTCAGATTGTTCTTTATATTTTCTTAAACTAAACACAGCTTCACACTGAGCAAGGCTATGTGATAAATATATATTTCAAAACACACAATCACGTTTCAATATAATAATTGTACCTTCATCAGACTTCCACTCCTTCTGGCTATTTAGGAGTTGGTCATCACTTATATACTCTCCGGAGATCAACTTTTAATTAGGCTCCGATATTCATTAAAATTTAACACTTGTGTTTTTCCAATGCACTCTTGCCCAATTAAACATATACCTTTTTGGTGGATACATTGTTGCCCTTTAATTATTATTATTTATGTGCCCCTATTTATTTGTTCTCTTTCTTTCTTCCTTCTCGTTCTTTCTTTCCTATTTCTTTAATAAAGAGAGTTGACTTTTTAGATTTCTAAGCTCTCTGATACGACACTATCTGGGATTGTCCTAAATTATAGGCTACCTAGTCTGGAAAGCTGTTGTTTTCTGCGTATCTTAATTTTTGTTCTAATTGGGGACGGACTTAATGACGTTTACAATAACTACTCAATTTGCTGAAAATCGGACTTCGAGTCAGTGGAGTATCGTTCTTTTATTTCGGGGGTACAGGTCACGTTGTGGTCATCATATGGCAGACACTTATGGGAAGATCACAAGAAACATTTTTGTGAGAATTTCGTATGTGTCGTCTGCATAATTTTCCTGAAGACAGTAGGATAATCCCATTCTCTTTAAATAATAGAGTTTTGATTGTTTAAAATGTTTCAGCAGCCTGAGATAAATGCTTCGTGCAACATTCTTAATTCATATATGTTCTAAAAATATGTTACATTATAGATATCCAGTATTTCTGTTCAAATTTTTATGCCAATTAGGGATTGACTTACAGTCGTCTGAAAATTAAGTGGGCAATCTGCTGAAAATCGCCTTCAGAGGTGATTCTGAAAGAGACCCGGTGTTCAAAAGATTTACAAGATACGATATCTATCTAATATAATAGATATATATTATTATCAGCAGATATTGAAAAAGCCATTGGAACAGTTGTTACACAAGTTATTTTTCGATTTTTAATTTTTTTTTTTTTTTTTTTTTTTTTTTTTTTGTAAAATTAAAACAAATAACCAATAAGTGACCTTCATTTCATAGTTGTAAATTACAACTAACATTTTGAAGTCGATTAGTTGGATAGATTAGAGTTCAACGTTCCTTTCAGCAGCGATGCTACATGAAACGTGGGCCTACAGCTAAACGTGAAACCCAAACCACATGTGCTTCTACCAAAAAATAAAGTCGGATAGCTACGAGATAACTAATTGTTCACTCAGATGTGGTTTCTATCCCTAAATATATAATGAAAGAATTACTTCAAGAATTTTTGGGGGAATAGACGACTTTCGTAAAGTAGAGTATATATATATATATATATATATATATATATATATATATATATATATATATATATATATATATATATATATATATATATATATATATATATATATATATATTGGCTTAATAGTGTGCAATCCCCACATAATATTTGTTGTTAATCCATTGATTTATATGGAGAATGTTTCCAACGAACTTAGAACGTTCGTTACTGTATTCTCTATGTCTGTGTGTATGTGTGTGTGTATATATTATTTGCGATTTTTTTAAATTTTAAGCCCTCCATTGGGCAGAGCATTCAAAACTATGTGAAGAAGTTGATGGGATTTTCCCCGTTACTCTTCCCGTTCCCGAGATATTGGCCAAAAAAGTTCCGATTTCGGGAGATTTAGCGAGCCATATTTTGCGAATCGTAAGCCATATAGAAATGAAAGTTTGCGAATTACTCAACTTTGAGCATGTGTCTTTACAAAACAATATATCATAGAACGTTTGAACAGAATTCTTAAACAAAAAATGGGGCAAAAATATCGTCAACAATTTGACGAAGGGTTGTATCTCAAAATCTCACTTTTTCAGAGTATCTATATCTCTGACCGTAAATCAGAGAGAGATGATATTGCTGTAGATCAATACCTAAGAAGATGGTGAACATTTTGGTACCAAATAGTAAATATGGGCCACTGTCTAACTGGTCAAATAAGATATTAGCCAAAAAGTTCCGATTTCAATAGATTTAAGGAACCATATCTTGGAAACCGTAAATTGTACAGAGACCATATTGGTGTTAATCAATACCTAGGAGAATGGTGAACATTTTGGTACCAAATACTACCCGATGGCCTATGGCCAACTGGCCATCGTTCCCCAGATATTGACAAAAAACAGTTTGGATTTCGGGAGATTTAAAGAGCCATATTTCGCGAACCGTAAGTCATAGAGAGATGATAATTTTTCAACTTTGAGCATGTGTCTTCACAAAACAACATATCGTAGAACGTTTTAACAGAATTCTTAAACAAAACATAGGGGAAAATATCGTCAACAATTTGACAAAGTGTTGTATCTCAAAATCTCACTTTTTCAGACACAAAGAAAGAAATAATAATTATGTGGGCAGGAAAGCAGTTCAACATGTAATAATTCGTCACCTATTCCAGATAATAATTATTTGGAATTATTGATCAATTATTGTATATCTTTTCACCTCTATGGCATTATATTTCTTTATGTCTGAAAAAGTGAGATTTTGAGATAACAGCCCTTCATCAAATTGCTGACGAATTGAGTACTCAAGGGAATTATAAATGGATTGATGTATTTCAAGAATAGTTTAATGACTATAATAATAAAATGCATAGAACAATTGGTATAAAGCCTGTAGAAGTTAATAAGAAAAGTTAATTCTTTTTAAGTTTGTTCTAGCAATGCTCTAGGAACATTCTAAATTGTTTTTTTTTCTTTGAAATTAAGTGGAATCGCAATGGTATAACTTCTTCATCAAATCTGTATATACGGTTTATCCCTTAGATCGTATAAATCAAATTGCTATGTATACTTTAATATCTTTAAATCAAAATTAATTTAAACGATGTTACATCTATATATGAAACAAAATATGTTTAAGCAAAGCAGGATATAGATATTTTACAAGATCATAAGATGAATTCGGTGCAATTACACATAATTCAGAATGCAGTTTGAGGGGGGGCACGGGGACTCAGTGGTTGAGCGCTCACCTCTGGTGCATGGAATCTCTGGCTCGATCCACACCCAAGTAAGACTGCGATTGACAACATTGTATCCTTGTTTTTTCTCAGGGTGCTCCGTTTCCTCCTAGATTCTCATTCCATCAATTCTTCCATCATCATTCACTTGCCTTAATCTCCCTTAGCTTAACAGGAATAAACGTGGGTCATTAAACTGAAAGATTTTTATGTTTATTTGAGAGAAAGCAGAAAAAATCCGAAGCTCATATCCATGGGCTAAAATGAAAAGAGTCGTAGATACTCGAACACCATTAATAATTCTACTTAGGTGCATTTCTGTTTTGTGTAAGCTCCTTCAGATGTTACCCCTTTGGGGTTTACGTGAGGCTAAACAGGTTTCATTACTTCACATAATTTGCTGTTGCATGTGAAATGCAAAATCGTTGTCTTCCAAGTATGAACGTGATCACGTTGTGTGTAGGAAGGAGGAGGGCTACGCCACCCTATTGATTCATTGAAATTCAATATAAACAATTTTCAAGTGACTAGTTTTGTTGCGTTTTGCTCTTAGAGGAAACTGAATCAGCCAAAGGAAGCAACTACGTCTGAAACATCCTTCGTTGTTTCTGTTGTTTCTCTCTCAATTTACATTTCCCTGAAAACATTCTCTAAGCACAATGACAAGAGAAACGAGAAGGAATTCTCAACAACGAAATTACGGAAATAAGTTAAGATATTCAAATCCTGTTGAAGAGAGTGACATTCACAAGTTGGCAAATAAAAGTACAAGTGTATCTATATGTGTCTTTTACCAAGATATTCCTATCACGTACTTTAAAATGTTTTTAGAACTTCAAAGTTAACAAGTTGTGAACGTCAAAGCAAAGGATTGATTACACCAGAGAAGCAAAGGGAAGATGGAACAAAGAGAAAGATTTAGCTTTAGCCTGAATACATTATAAGGTTACGGGTAACACAAGCTTTGGTACTCAACGAATAAATCTGGAAACAAAGAGAGAGAAAAATGCTGGTTCAATAAAGTTCTTCTGCAATATGACATATGTCTTTGCATCAGAGCTTATGAAATAAGACGAGGGGAAAATCTGTTCAACGTACACCAGTATAAAATCTACAGTGCGTTCGAGAAGTAAATACGTACATACGAAGTCCGTCCAGATAAAAATCGAAGTTACTAAATATAATTGTATATTTAATGTTTGTGAATTTTGTGCAGATTTATCTACTTCAGTTTCCTCCACTAGTGCGTCGTCCACTACTGGAACATAATTTTTGAAATATCTTAAATGTCTCGTAACGAGCTTACACTTTCCATGAATTGAAAATCGCCAATTTTCAGAATGGGTTTTAACTTGAGGAATAGAGTAAAGTATCTACATGCCATGCCAGGCACGTAAGGTTCGTACGGTACAACAATTGTATTGTTTCTTGCCAAAATCTCCGTATTAAGGAGCGCCGTATGGCTAGAATCATTGTCATTTTGCACCATCCACGTGTCATATCCCACAATCTCTATTTCGTCTCTTCTTACCAAACTTCCTGTAAACGCATCATCATTTGTAAATAATACACATTGTTTATGTTTAACCACTTGAGACGCATTCATAATGAATAACACAACAAAACTCAAAACACGTAATAAGCATCATTTTAACTTTTGTTAAATTTTGACGTGTTTTAGATTTCGGCGATATTTTCCCACCCATTGGAATGATAATGTTCATTTTCTCTCTCTCTAGACTGTTATTATGTTTTTCAAGAAGATATCGTCTTCGTTTGTACGATTCAAGGTATCACCAGAGGTTTTCACACGTGTTTGTTTCTGGGCATTAGTTAGCAGCAGTGAAACAAGGTTTTCAGCAACACTATCCATATGCAAGATTTCAACTAAAATCACATGACAGGACGGTTTCCTGACTTTCACTTCCTAAGATATGTTGCGATATGTCAAAGGACGCACACTTCTGAACGTGAAAGTTACCATATAATTTTGATGGCTGTCCAAACTTTTCTTCGTCTTCTATGGATGTATTTCTTGCTCTGAAACACTGAAACCACTCGTAACACTGGATTTTGCTAATATATTCTTCCCAATATACTTCCTGCAACATTTTCAACATTTCTGTAAATATCTTTCCCAATTTGAAACAACCTTTGATTCACACACGCTATTATTCTAAAATCTTCATTTTAGTAATATCACATCACTGCCACAAGTACTGAAAAAACTTCACTCCAACGCTCTCAGTATCAAAATGACAAAAGATTGGATTCTGTAGTTACCATTAAAATGCTTAGAAAGTATTTTACTACGCACCTATGGCAAGTAGAAATTCAATGAAAGATCACTTGATCCTATTTATTGGAAGTTCGTTTCCTTTTTGGACAAGCCACGTATAGCTCACCTATAAGCTAAGCTTTTGTATTTCGTGTGATTCAGGTAATATTTATTTTGAATGTTTGGTAATCCTGTGTTATGTGCAGAGCGTGCCCCAAAGCCAGTCTAGCTGGTGACCTTGAGACAAGAATGTCTCAAACACTTTATTGTTTCTTGTGCATTCATTGCCTTTCAACAATTAGGACTTTGTCTTTCAGTGTGCACTTAGTAACATGTCTCAACAAATATGTCTCTCGTGAGAATGGAAGTACACGGAAACAGAGAAAGTCCAGTATTCAGTTAGATTTCAAAACACACGGGTCCCTAATCAAAATTATTTCGAACCAATAATCTAGAAAATTATGAGAACTGTATAGATATGCAACTATAAGCGAGAAGCAACATCATCAGTAGTCGATGAAGAAAACTTGCTGGTCATATCAGATTCTACGTAACGTACTTGTACTACTGTTACAGGTGTATAGTTACTTTTTCAAACACTAAGCACAAAGCTAATACTTAATGTAGTCATAATGTCACCTGCCTTCCTAACTAACATGAAGAAAATTAGTTAAGAAAAAGTATGGGCATTTATTCCTGTATACAAATGAGGAACGGTCGAATGAAAAAATAGTTATATTAGTCTGGAATTTGCAACCCTGATTGATGTCTATGAGAAATTTGGCAACATAGTATGAGTCACATTGCTTGATGTTACTTTGTGTTGATGGATGTTCTGACACGGGAATGTCTCACAAGTTGTGTCTAAAATCTGATTGCCACATAGGACATCTGATAGGGTATCATAAGAAATGAAAATGTGCAAAATTTAAGGTGCTATGGACCAGAAGGATAGGAGCTATGGGGCTTCAAAATTTGAATATCCAAAAAATTATATCATGTAATTATGTACGTTTACAGTAAATATCTTGAAAATCGTTAAAGCAATCAAAACAAAAGTTGCACAATATAGTGGGTGGAAATAAAATGCTCTATTGAAAACAACAAATAGTGTTGCAATAGCTGAGGCAGTGTTGCCATCTCAGTATAAAATATTTTGTTTCAAATAGCATCATATACAAGTGTGCACAGATTTAAAATGCTGAATTATCACTAAACACAACGGTGAAGTGTAGTAGTAAAGTATTGCCCACTGTTGGAGCTACATGTGCTGAAAATATACTATGGAGAAGTCTGATATGTGGCAACAGATGTTAATTACATGGGACCCCTCCCATGTGAGATGGCTCTTACTAACGATCAGCTGCCTCATAGAGCAACCATTTAAACGTTTAACTTTACGTACATAGTAGTGATACATTTTTCGTGACGAAAAAATAGTCATTTCAATCAATAGGCAGGCAGGAGAAGAGAAAATAGGGCAAAGCTAAGCTCTGTGGCTGTGCTGCTGTTGACTCACTCAACTCGAGCAAAGTGGGATGGACTTTTTTCGTTCGCACAAGCACAAAAGGATTACTTATATTATATCAAGGACGAGAAGAATCCACAGTAGAATGATGAATCATTGCTTGTTTGCGACACTTATGTTCAAATTATTATGAACGAAAATAAGAACACTTTCTTAGAATATTTCACAGTTAGGGAATTTCATAATACCTGATGTAGGTTTAGATAACTTTTTTTGCAAGCATTTAAGAAACGACTGAATATTCTTGAACTACATTTCAAATTGATTTACAACTAAAATGTTACTGTGAAAACAATCCCAGACACATATGTGAGTGTTACACTTGTAATTCAAATTTTTAAAATAACAGTTATTCAATAATAGTCAATCGTCAAGTCAAGAAGGTTTAATTCCAATAATATTTACAGGGATCAATAAATACGATTGCCGCGGGACTTCTGGGACTTCATGCATATTTTGAAGTTTTGTCGTACACATTTGGTTTCAAATGGATCTTTGAAATGGGATACCGTGGTTCAATTCTTGATAGAAGAACGTGTGATTCAGAGTTTACATTAAACAGTTGGTTTATGTCTTCGTGATGAAATTGAATTTGGTTCAATGAATTACTTATATGCTCTACAAACGACTAAAATTCAATGCATACTTGTTTCAATGCATCATGAAAATATTATCATGTCTTTCCATTTTAGAAGTAGATAAACAAATAAATATATGATAATCGAAGCTAGTTAACTTTTCACTATTATTTAGTTTCTGTGCCCGTTTTAAATTACACTGATAAATATGTTAATGATTATTTAACCGAATAATTTATTCTGAATAGATTAAAAAGGGGTAGAGCGCTCATCTCAAATGCAAGGAGTACCTGGTTTGAACCCCGCGCAGGAAGTTTATGTTGGACAATATCGTGTCCGTGGGTTTTTCGGGTTCTCCCAGATTCTCATTACACCAGTTATTTCATAATGCAATTCTATTAATCCTAAAGATTAAAGGATAGTAGCATGGGATGCAAAACCAGATATTTCATTTCATTTACATAATCGGCTGAGAAAATTCAATTGATAAAATAGGTTGGCAACAATTTTTTTTTAACATCTTGAATAACTTGAAATCTTTGTGCTGAATAAAGTATGTAAAATTAAATTAAATAATTTTGTATGTAAGATATATATATTTGATATAAGTTTGCCAAATAATAACAAATTTTTGTGTTTTATTTGTGCCTAATTTCAGAATTCAAGGAAAACCTTCAAACTAAAATATCACTGTAGACCCCAGAGTCTGGAGATGATTTTGTGATGTCGAGGGAGAGTCAGGTCCAAAGCCAGTTTCCCAATCGTCAGAGCCGCCACTGTCAAATATTGTCTTATTGAATAAATATGCTATCCACATTTGTTTGAGAAGATCCATATTTTATGCACTAATTAAATTTTAATGCAGCAAATGTGATGTTTCTTCGGTCAATCTACGTAGATGAATCAAACCAAAGCGTTAAAATTTCTTACGTATTAAGCGAGAATGTAAACTTCTCTAAAGACGTGTTTGCAGGTATTTTTATTAACACCATTTTATGTAAATTGTTACTTTTTAATTTTGGTAATGCGTTAGACTTTCGCGAATCATCATCGATATTTCTTTATGGATCAAAAAATCTAAAATATTTCATTCAATCAAAAATTTTTTGTACGCCTTATATTTGCAGAACTACATATAGTGTAGCCAAACCGAAACTACCACCTAACTCAGTATGATGTGCTTATCCCATTAAAAAAAAAAAAAAAAAAAAAAAAAAACGAAAACTCGATATAGGGGCTTTTCAAACATTTTTTGGCCCCTGACCTAAAATCTAATTATTGGCCAAGATCACAATCTTTTGATCATTTTTTTGACCATTACTAACATTGTTTATCCCTGTATAAAAACAAATCACTGTCCTTAATTGCACACGTATTCTGGTTTTGTTCGCAATACACGTTCTTCAAAAAAGAATATTGAGTTTATTAAAGTAAGGAAATTACAATTACATACATTATTACATCCTCTATATAAAATTCACTCAGTGAGAAGTGGCAATCCAAAAATAAGGAACTTTAAACATGATACAATTACAATTAGGAATTTACAATAAGATAAGAAAAAAAAGGAAGCGAAAATACCCAAAGGAAGAGAATTACCTAAATATCCTTCATTTTATAATTAATATTAAGTAATTATATAAAGAGAAAATCAGAAGTATCCAAGTTTTCCACACTTTATATCTGTTTATATATAAAGGGAATTGTGAGTTCAAAGTTCCCATGTTTTATCTTGACAGCCATTGAAAGTGATGACTCCAGCTTGTTTCTGGAAGGAGGAGAGGTAGACATTTTGGATCGTCAGCAACTTTTTGTATACCGAAAGTAATTGTTTTAAATTACTTGACTTACCTGATGATACAACATGTCGGGAGACACTAGAGGGGGGCCAGACGGGGTCGTCAAGAGACAGTCAGTTCTCCTTGACACCGCTCTAGTGTCGTCATAGGTATTGAACATATGGAAGATAAGAAAAATTATTTTCTTGTGCTTATTTATGAATGTCACGTACAGAGTGAGATAAAATCGATTTCCTTAAGGGAGAAAATGATAATCAGAGAACGGCTTGTGACATTGTTAAACAATATATCCTCTTTAAGGCGTCTTCCTTAGCAGAAAAGTACACAATGACACAACAGTGAAACATATCAATATGATTTATTGTAAGGTTTGTGGTTACGGGGAGGCACGTAAGTACACCAAATCTAGCTTGAAATTAGTTAAAATTGGAAACTTTTCTTGAAAGATGTACGATATAATAACTTCCGCTTACAACAGTTTCAAATCTTGTTTATCTCTTCGTAAGATCTGCATACGTCGCTTCGTAAATTATGCACACTTCAGACACCCCTTCGTAAAGCCTGCATACCTCAGACTTTCACTTACCGCTCTGTGCATTTTTACCTGAAATATTCTGCGGTTCAAGATGTAGCACTGAATTCTCAACTTTCGGTAACAATAATAATAATACGAACCTTATCAATTTATATTTATTTTCATCAACACTTCTGCATATCTTTGTAATGCAGCACTATTTTTTTGTATTTTTTTTTTCTTAATGAAATTATAATGTGTACTCAGTTATTTTGTACTTATACGATCTTTCCTAATTTAGATCAAAGTAAATGCATAATGATTTAACACATATTTCCTAGAATATTAGTCATACTTGAAATTACAAATTTCAGTGAATTTCTATTTCCTTTCTAGCTCTTCATGGCCATCCAGCCCCATTCCTCCCGGTTTAGAACCACATATTTAGAATGACCCAATCTCTTTCTCTCTCTGTCTCTCTCTCTCTCTCTCTCTCTCTCTCTCCCGACATTGCGCTAGGTTTCATTATAATGACACTAATTGCAAAGGATTTACATTACTTTGCAAGAAAGAGGAACTCTATGAAGAGAATTATAGCAGGTCCAGCTACCTGCTATTGGATTTTCTAATCTCGCGTGGAAATCAGTAACAAATGACCAAATAACATCTTATCGTGTAGTATCATATTAATATTTTGCTATTGGTGAAGAACAAGTGTTTCGATTCTCTGTAACGTGTAATTACAGCTCCTAACGACTAGAAAGGAGGTATAAATTATTCGTAGAAATCCCTATTCATGGTTCAGTCTTATCTCATTTCACAAGAAAGGTCAAAAGTAAAGCTCTGCCCTCACGAGAATAATTATAGTAGCTCTTGCTATTTTATTGTTGGTTTATTAGTGGTTATTTCAGAGCAAAATCAATAGATGACTAATATAGATCATTTTATGGTTATGTTCAGAGTTTTATAATTTCAACACTCGCTGTGTTTCATCCCTAAAGAAAATGAAACGCTCTGAAAATAAATTATATTCTTAATATCACGCAAGACAAGCCAGTTAGTTGTAACTTTCACATGTAATGGTGTTTATTTTATATCTTTCGTCTTTAAGGATTTGAAGAAATCTTAGCTTATCTATAAACATAGCCTATTTATGATACATATAATGTCACTCTGTGAGTAACATTCATATATAACCCACAGAACACTTGTGAGTCATAGCTTGCATAAACCTCTTGGCGAAAATATTTAGATATCTTAATCCCTATTATAAACAGTGATACCAACATATAACTGCCTGAAATTTCGTTTTGAGAGGTGGAAATTCCCATTTTACACTTCAATTTCCCACGTTACACTAATTACAAAATGTTAAAACTTATAAAAAATGAAAAATGTAGAAATGACACTAATACTCGCATGTATGTAAGACACTATTTTTATTCAATATATGAGTGATTTATCCGTAAACGTTGATCTCTTGCATTCAAGAAAAATAATATTCCTTACTTGAAAGAAAAAATAGAAAATGTAGGTAATTCAATTTACAAAAACAAAACTTTCTCTTAGGTTGGCAACATTGTTCATCCGATGATGTTAGTCAATAAACAGGTAGGTGTCTTCCGTTTTCTAGTTGCTTCGTGCACACTTTCGTTTCTCTGTGTCTTTTGGCTTCTCCGTTATCACTGTTGGACATTCTAATGTGGAAACGTCGTTTCATAACTTTGTCGTCACGGCAGAGGGAACTGCTATTTCACCACTAATGCGTGTTTACGGTCACATAGAATAAAGTACCGCGCGTGTGTGTACCATAACACAAAATTACCTTATTTAAAAGACATCCTAATATATATGTATATATATACACATTGGTCGAAGTGAGACTGTATGCGGTGGTATGCCATACCGCTTGTACTTGTTTTCCACCTATATCTATAATCCCAGATATTCTGTCAATTTCGTCGGAAACTCCCTGTCTATCTCTTTGGAGAAATTAACGTAAGAAAATCCCCCAAAATAAGATTTTACCCACGGGTTAACATCACACATTATAAACGCATAACACCACAATCTGTCACTCATTATTATTCCTAATCACAATGACGCTAATGGTTGTCACTTACTGCGCTGCATTCTAAGAAACGTCAAGAGATGTCTCTAGCATCCAGACAAATTCGAGGAGTTTTCGGGAAAGTGTAGTACTATTATTAAAAATAAAATAAAATGTCATTACAAGATCTTTTCTTAACTTCTGGATTTGATGCAATGAGACAAAAATGGTATTGACATTGTACTTTCAGTTAAGTTTGAAACAAACCATGTTTCATATATAATTTGAAGAAACCAAGATACGTAACATAAATCTTCATAAATTCTGTCTTTAATTGGAAATTCGGTGGCGTTCATAATTGAAGGACAGTAACGCAAACAACAGTAGTTTAATTTTAAGAGATTTTTGATAAGAATTAGTTGAAGTTTTTAATTTGTAATCAACTAACATTTTTTGGATTCTCAATAATTTGTATAAACAGAAAATCACATTTAAAGTGATTATGTATCCTGTAGGATTGGAAATTGACTTAACTCTTGTGCAAGAGGTATGTGGTAAAATTCCAGGGCATGCAAACTTACGTTCAGAAGCATCATGTCCGTGAGAATTCTGATGCTCCCGGTTTTTCCCAGGTTTACGTTTCACTGATTCTTTCACAATTAATTTCTCCCTTCTTAATTTGGGAACTTATCATAATATGCTACCGGTATATTTTCACTACTGACATGCTTTCTTGTAATGTAAAAGGCTCATGTTTAAAAGCAGATCAAGTATAGATAGAGCATATTAATGAAGCGCTAAAACCAGTTTCTAACTGTACTTTGATCCGTGTGCTTAAGAAGGGTGGGGCTGTTTAATTGTACTGAATCCAGCTCAATGACTAATATTGTTGAGAGCAAGGGCGCAGATCCTGGGGGGTGGGGCGAGCTGGCCCTGGCCTCCCAAAGCTCATGTGGACCCCCATGTATTTTTATGAATATGTATTTTATTGTTATATGTATTGTTATATGTTATATTGTTTTATATATATATATATATATATATATATATATATATATATATATATATATATATATATATATATATATATATATGGTGGGTGCGCTATATATGGAATACGTTCCTAATATGAAATGCCAGACTATTTTGTCTACTATGCGCTAGCACCGAAAACACTTTACGTAAACTTGTACACAGTGACCTCCTCAGTCTGCGCGTGAATGGTTGGCTGCTTAACGATAACATAACATTTCCTTTTGGTACGGAATATTTTTTTGAAGAACTTGAGTTTTGTGGCGTATATTTCCAGGCTGCTGAATGTACGCAAAGAGGCGTGTATTATTATTGAGTTCGGGATATTTAGATTTCATATATAGTGTACCATGAGAGCATAAAGATTCAGCACACAGAAAATCACGTATGCCTGTATAGGAAGAGAACTATCCAAATTGGCGATTTTCCTAATATGGAACACTAGCAAGATCCTAATATGGAATATTCCTAAATAGGTTCATACGTATGTGAACTAGAAGGGAAGAATAGTAACTGAATTTTCAGTTATATCAGACCTGACATACTATTTTAGACCAAGCGTCATCGAATGTCTCCTAGTCGAGACGTTTGGCATTTGTGTTGTCTGTCAATGTGTCTCCTGAACGCACGAATGAATTCTGTAGACGATTCGAATGAAACTTACAGACTTTTATTGGTTCAAATGTTCCAACTGCCGTGTCGTCTACAGTGCAAGGTGAAGAGAACAGCACGACAGTACAGAATGAAGTAGTGAGTCCACTACCTCAACTACAGCCACAGCATCGCAACACATGCGGTAGAAAGCCAGGTGAGGCGAAAGTAGTTACGAGCACTCCATACTAACACCATTTAGAAGCTGCCTCTTCTTCATCACAACGATCGTTTAGCTCAGCATTGCAAGTAGTTAATAATCGTTTAGCTTTCCAAGCCCTGCTCAAGAAAATCCAATCGAAACAGACAAAAAAGGACATCACGCCACTACAAATTACGAAGTTAATCCGAAGAGTAAGGGAGTGACTTGAACGAAGATAGTGACAGTTTAAGTGATCTTACTGATGATAACGATGATAAGGAATGAGGTCATTGTGGTCGCTCAATGCAGGGGAAGGGGATTGATTAAAATGTACAGTTTGTAAAAGATGGTCCAACGAAGTGTGTCCCATGAGAGGTGGAGAAAAATATGTTTGTAGCCATTGTTTTGCAAAGTAAAACTAGAATCAAAATTTGGACGCCTTAAGACACCCTAATCCATTATGTTCGAACTTTCTCTTTTATATAGGTATTTTTTTACTTTATTTGTCGCTTCCCCGAATATTTCGTTTTATTATTTTGATTGTTGATTGTATCTAGTAAACATGCTTATTCCAAGGTAAAAGGAGCAAAGGAAGTGTTCGAGCTTCAGGCACCGAGATCACATCGGTCCTTAAGATAAGTCTACGAATTGGAAACGACTCGACTACCTATTCTAAAAGTTAAAATGAGTAGCTGTTACAGCCTATTGCAGCAATTTACAAACATAGGCCTAATAAGCCCAGTCAAGTTCGATAACTACATTTGTACTACGTAAAATTCTGGTATTTCTGCTGTTTTATTTTTCAATTATCTTAAGAATGTTAGGGATATTTTTTTTTTGATTATTTGTCTTATAGACCTACCAAATATGTAGCCACAATGCCTACAATGCGACATTTGGATTCGAGCATGGGCACGAACCCTGCTCAGGCAGCCAATATTGAGTGAGGTTTTCACTGGTTTTCCTCAGTTCCATCAGGCGTATTCCGGGATGGTACTCTTTCTGAGGCCAGGGTCGAGTCCTTTCCAATTCGTAGACTTATCTTAAGGACCGATGTGATCTCCGACTCTGAGGCTGGAACACTTCCTTTGCTCCTTTCCTTGAACTAACACATACATTTATTCCTTCAATAAACAAATAAATCGTTCGAATGCATTGCCCATGCTCGAATTATCCAAATGTCGCATTGTAGGCAGAAGCGCATATTTGTTCTAGTATTTCATTTTAAGAACAGGTAGTGTTCCATATTAGAAGCGAGGTGTGCCTAATATGGGAAATTGAATTTCTTTCAATTTTATAATACTGTAAAAAATCAATAATGTGGAACAAACTTTCATACCTGTATTTTGTTTTGCAAAAGTACCGCAAGTATTATGATGTTTAATATTTTTATTCTGGAATACGCATTTCTGAGAAATAAAGAAGAAACAAGAAGTATTCCACATTCGGTACCTTTACCCTATATAAATATTGTTATATTGTTATATTGTTTTTTTTTTTTCTATGAATGGGGTCCCCAAAAGTTACAGAAAAATCGGCACCCTTGGTTGAGAGTAGCCCTCGCTTGGGTTGTTGTTCGTTACCCTGAATGGAGTCAGTGCTGACATAAGTCCATGTTTAATAATCTCTTTGAGGCTCGCGTATACTGGACTTGAGTTGGGAATTGTTACTTTCAATGGGTTTTTGGTTCACACTCACTGGCTTTGAAATGAAATATTTGAGTTTTACGTCCTACGGATATACGGGCTAAACTAAGGAGATGGTGATGATGAGAAATGAATGAAATGGTGGAATGAAGAAAGTGGGAGGAAATGGGAGGACCCCGAGGAAACCCACGCACATGGTGTTTGCCCACCACAAACTTCACTTGGCGGGAGCTGGGATCGAACTCGGAACCCCTTGCACCAGAGGTAAACGCTGTACCACTGAGCCACCCAGTTCCCACTCACTGGGTTTGTTGAAACTCAAGTTTGAAATCATTTATATCTGTTGGGCCAGTGCTAATTCTCGTTGTCTTGCAAGCGCTTGAGCCTCGGCTCTCTACTTTCAATGAAATTCAAGTACAATCGAACTTCCACTTATTAACCTCAAACACTGGAGCAAGGTATCATGCTCACCTATCTCAATTGGTCATGTTCTCTTGGACCCAGACTTAGTCCTCGCCGAACTGAAACATTTAGCCTAAATTCGGTTAAATGCGAGCCCTTGATTTACACCTTTGTCCAACTTTACTCAATTGAACTGAAATAGTGAAACATTAGATTGGAAATAAGAACATATGTTACTCATACATTTTACAGTGAAATTCACAAATTAAGTAAAGAAAAAAAAATAAAATAAAAAATATTTTATGCAGCTTTATTAATATTTATAGTCTTTCATGTGTATGTTTGTTTTGTATCAACAACAGCGTACACTTGTTATTGAAAGACAAAAGTGATTTTACTACTGTTTCTGGGATCTTTGTTTAAATAAATAAACGAAATGTTTATTTTCCTTTGTTGGAAAGCACATTGGCAAACAAATCACTCACGGACACATAGTAGGCCTACATGCAAATTAAATGAGTACATATAGGTTCAAAGAACACAATTTTAGTTCTTCCTTTACGCTAAATTGGTATTACAAATGAGGAAAAGAGAAGTGAAAAATACTATAAAGAAAATATAAAAAGATAATAATGAGACCTATGGACAAATCTATTGGCAAACTTACTCATTTTTTCTTTATGAAAGAACGACAGGGCATAACATGAATCAATAATCTTGGCTACATAAAACACAAACAGAAGATAGCGCTGGCAACCACACAATTGAATCGTTGCCAGTTTTCTACTTGTTTGACCTGATTCAATCAATGGAAAGTTAACGAACCACTCTTCTTAAAATTTTAACGTCTATTTCATTTCACGGCGTCTATTTTCTTACTTTTGCTGCACTTTTTACCCAACGAAGGAAACTTCACTCAAATATTTACTGTACCTACATGACTTGATTTCGATGAATATGTTCAAAATAACGTATCTTCTTTTGTTCAGCTCTTTATTCTTACCTTTATCATTTTCACATCACATACTCTCCTGACTTGATTATATCTGAACACTGTTGCCACACTTTGTACAATTGTACCAAATTCAGCCCTTTTTCTCATTCATCGGCCCGTTGGTACCACGCTGGCATTTTCAGCCCCTTTTCTGAAAAAGTTGGTACAATTTTGCCCAATCCAGCACTATTTAACAAATACAAATACACATTTTGAAAAGTGTCAGTAAGGCTTTTCCTACACCTCACGCTAGTCTTACTGTATGTTGGACTTTTTAAAAAGTGATGTGAACATTTATTCTGTGACGTTGCATCGCATTACCGTTAACTTTGTGTGGAAAATTCGTAATTCACACTATACCGGGAAACAAATGACGCTAGATGGGCGCATCCTGATAATTTATATTTTAATATTTTATTGTAATGTACTGTTTACACGCAATCTCGGAGATGATTGATTTGTTCCTCGTTTTATATATTTTTTTCATATATATCCATAATACCGTTTAGATTTATTGGTCACTTTGATATAGAGGCGCTTTTGGTTTCCTTACAATACATACCAAAGATAACTGTTTTCCCTTTTAATTTGCGGCCTCTGTTATACTTCCTACGTATGAGAAAAGCTTCACATACTTCCATGGTTGTTCGGGATCCTCCTATTTGGATGTTTTTTTTTTAAAGTAATTTTTAAAAAGAGCACGTTCTTTATTTAGACTCTTGGAAGAGGGGAGGAGTATTCTAGAACTTTACTCTTTTAGAGCCTATGTTACAACTGGTATAAATTAATGAATTCAACCCTTTTTGTTTGAATTTGGTACTATTTTTCAGCCCAGTCCAGGGCTAGGACTGTGGCAACACTGTATCTGAATAATATTAAGAAATAAATAAATACAATCAATCCTGGACCGTGATCAACTTTAAATTCCTTTACCAGGTTTCAATTGATGCAACTGGCCCAACAGATTGAGTTACCTTCTGTGGCTCGTATCTCCTGAAACGGAAATGATGTAGTGTTAAAAATCGAGCAGCTTTGGAATAAGTCTTTGCCATTTCTCTGTAAAATAAGTTGAACATAAAAATAATTTTATGTAGATAAATTATAGTAATATGTAACGCAATGCGTGACAGAAAAAAAGAACAATTTATAATGTGCTTGCTTATTTTTGTATATTTTTAGCGTTACACTATAGCCACAGTTCGAATATGTCTAAAATGTAGTCTACTATTTTATCAAAATCCTACACTCCATCTTCATATTACCTTTATATTATAATACCTAATGAAGAAAACATTTACACCCTTTAAATAACATACATGTAGATTATACAAGATGGATCCTTTGTTATATCTTATATCTCTCGTTGCTATGACGACCAATAACACATATCATAAAATTACCATGTCGACCAATCATAATATCAGAATGAAAATTAATTCTAGTGCCTTTTATATTTTCTTCTTCTTCTTCTAGCTAGCTTGTGCATATTTTAATAGCACATATTGCCCGTAAATACAAGTAAAGATATTAAAAATACACAATATCATTATAAATAAGTTTGAAAAGAAACAGAAGTAAGGAATGACAATTTACAACCTTATTTAGAAAATAGAACGTTTTCATAGTTACCGATTTTTAAGTAGAAGTTTGTAAACAAAATAACTGAACTAGGTTGATATGTTTCCTTTTTTTATAGAAACGACTAACTTGACATTGTGATTTCTACCAGAAACGCTTCAGTTTGCATAAACGCTATGGGATAACACAGTCACACACGCAAGCACCAGACTCCATCTTACGGATCCTATTTATGTTGTTACACAGAATCTAAATTTCGAAGCCCCAGGACGATTTACCATGTCAATTTTGTTTTATGAGTGAAAACCACGTGTTCTCCTTATCCAATATCGGTAAAATTTGTCGACTACAAGAAAACTCACTCGGTCAATCGTACTGGGGGTTCAAAATTTGAATTCTGTGCAACAAAATACATTGAATCGCGGGTTCGCTCACAACGATAATGTGTATTTATTATGTTTTTACGTCTTTTTATTTTATTTAACATTCGGGGCAAAAATGCTATTTTATGTAGCACTAGCAACAAATTAGAAAAAGAAGAAGAAATGTTAAAAAGTGTCATGAATAATCTTCCTTTGCAAATGTTTCATTGTGTTTGCTGGATGTAAATGTTTGTTTACTTGTTAGGACAGTAATCCGGTTGCTATGGTAACAGTTTTCGTTACAAAGAATTTGTTTATAAGTAACTGTTAATATATAATGCAAGAGGAGGCTATACAGTGGCCTATCGATTTCAGGCTTTCTGCTCTATTATTTTCCCAAGATACTTTGCGGTCGCTGGCGTCACGTGGAGGTATCGTCAAGGATGTTATAAAATAAAGGATCTGCCATACCACAAAATCGTGAAGCCATATGTATCCTATGATTGCTGATTTTCTTACCTTTGAAAGGTTATTTTGGGTAATTTCTTCTTATTCCTATTTGTCACCCATACGGCAACATGTAACCATTGTATAATATAAATCGGAAGTAACAACGTAAATAAAAATAAACGACAGACACACTGCATGTCTACATATGAAGATCGTAATTAGGGATGGCCAGAACTGGTTCCTGGTGGAACCGGTTTTCGGGTCTGAACGGATCCGGTTCTAGAAGATCCGGTTCCGGAACCGGTTTTTCGGATCCAGGTCTGGAACCGGTTCTTCGGATCCAGGTCTAAAACCGGTTCTTCGGATCCAGGTTCGGAACCGGTTCCAAAACCGGTTCTGAAAACCGGATCTGCGAGAAATGGTTCCTCGCGGAACCGGTTCCGTTGGAACCGGAACTTTGTGGCCATCCCTAATCGTAATGTTTCGAGCCAATATATATATGTATAGGGGGGGACGAGAGTAGCCAATCAGACGTGTCAGGCTTCATTCAGTTAATAGGATGAAGATATATATGGGCAGATCCTCTATTTTATAACGTCCTTGGGTATCGCGGGTTATCGTTCAAGAGAACAAGTAAAATGCGGCATACGCAATTACACTAGTTGGTATACTGTTTGAAGATGGGCAATAGTCCCTCCATATGACGTCACGAAGAGGGAGCCAATCAGAACGCTAAACGCGAACTAGGGATACTTGTTATTTTATATACCTTGGACGTCATATAATTTAGAAGTGTGTCGAATTGTCTTGAAGCAATTAATTATTTTGAAATATAATGGATTTAAGTGATTAACCATAGTATGTAATCATTGAATAGGCCCTACTCATCGTAGTAAGTAGCAACAATATTATACATGAGTATATACTACGATAAACCTTTTAATAAGTAAATATTCGAACTGTGGCGTTATCCCTGCACAGAACGTTTGTCTTTTTGTATGGATGTCTTATATGTATCCTCCCTATCCAAAATCGCCCAAGTGTTTCACCCATAAAAAATTATGTGCGCCAACAATTGTTAAAATTAAGAAGACGTTTTGTGTACAACAAATTTCGTCGAACGACGCGTTTTCTTTCTGTATAGCAATTTCAGAGAGATATACAATAGTCCATCCGGACCCCGCTAACATATATACATTATTATGCATATCGTTAAAACCATTGATATTCCTTTTTCGTTATTTCACATCCTACTTGATGGAGAACAGTTAATTAAGATATTTTCACGGAAGTATTTTTCCCCAGTTTTGTTACGTCTAACTTGGTAGACCTTATTTTGCTGTTACTTAATTCAAGCTACCCGCCTACTACTACACAGTCCATACCGTAACTCCTGTGTGTTCAACGGTGATTGAATTAGGAACTATTCACTAACATTTTATTTAGAGAAGTATATTTTATATTATTTGTTTGTTAACTAATCGGAAAGAGAAGTGTCCTAATTAGACAGAAATCTACAAATGAGAGTTTCTAAACTTACGCGTAGAAACAACTTGTAGGAGTACGATCGGATGCATCTTGCAATCAATAAACTTTCCATATAGCTACAACAGCCTTTAATTTACTCTTTGGTTGGTTTGAAATTCAGTGTACGTGTCAGAATCAAGACTACATGATGCATGCATCTACAGTTTAACGAGGAATCTAAACCTTATAAACTCCATTGTGAATCAGACCTGGTGTCCAATTAACTTTTCTACTTCTTTATACTGCCTATCATGTTTGCTTTATCATGTAATAATCTAATTTTCACAAAATTATCTTATATCCTTTTATGAATATAACTAATATATAAGACATAAAAATGATTGTGTGGGATCACATCACGGACAAATTGTTAAACCATTTGTACTGATTTTTTAAATAGAGTTATCATTTGTCTTGAACGGGTTTTTGTGATGCCACATTAAACAATATTCCGTATCCTAAGAGTCCAAATTTATACAAAACTTAAATGCCTGATGAGCTCGTCAACTTGGAAAAATGAAACTTGGCATACGTAGGTATAAACGTATTTTAAAAAAGCGGACACTTGTCCAAACTTTACTCCAAATTCTCGTCTAAAGGAGAAATGGGGTCAGTTTCAATACTATATTCTTTACATTAAAATCGACGTCATTTATGTGGTTTCTGATCGCGTCATGGGGAATGTTTGAAAAGTTAGACATTAATTTTGGAACATACAAATTGTAATTAGTACTTACCTGAGCTAGGTTTCTACTATGTCATTTCGATTAAAAAACGTATCCTAAAGGTACATACGAGTCAAATGTTATTGAAAAAATCTTATCTGACGAGCTTGTGAACTAAGGAAAACGAAAATCTATATATAAATTCGTCTTCAAAAATAATTGGACATGCGTCTTCTTGTTCTTTAAAATAAATTTTAAGGGGAGGAAAGCGTATATTGAAGTTGACATTGCGTGTTATTTATTTATGATTACATCATAGGAAACCGAAGGCCCATTTGAAATTACTTTTGACGTATAGTTAGTACTTATCTAATGCTGCTTTTTTTTTATCATATACAACGATATTGTATATCTTATATCTGTGAATTATTTCCATTTTGTTAATGGTAGCTATTTTGGGCAACGGCGCTTAAAAGTGGACAATCTGTTAAAAAGAAGAAGAAGAGAAATGAAAATGAAATGAAATGAAATCTTTGAGTTTTACGTCCCACGCTTATGCCGGTGAGGATAAAGGAGACGGTGATGATGAGAGATAAGTGAAATGGTGGAATGAAGAAAGTGGGAGGAAATGGGAGAACCCCGAGGAAACCCACGAGCACGGTGTTTCTCCACCACAAAGTTCACTTGGCGGGGGCTGGGATCGAACCCGGGACCCCAAGCACCAGAGGTGAACGCTCTACCACTGAGCCACCGCGCCCCCAAGAAGAAAAATGAATGTAGAATATATGTTGAGATAGATATATAGTCATGTAATGATAGCTTTGTTTGCGTGTTGCTATGCCAATTAAAAAAAGGATATCCATGTAGATTTGAGATTAAAAGGTAGTTGTGATGTGTTCGCTAATTCTTGTGATTATGTGTATTAATTAAGGTGACTTACCTTATTATTCGAACTGTGGGCAATAAATGTAACAGAAAGGAAAAAAAAAAGAAATTACGGTAAACTATCATAGTGAACGTTACACATGTCTTTATAATTAAAGAGCGTATCTACGGCTGTTTAGTAATTCATAATGTATGTCATAAATAGAGTATCTTATGATTACTTGTCATTATACTTCCATTGAAATTCGTATCCAACGGTTGATACTGATATTGGTACATATTGATATTATTATTGATATCGATATAGGAACATAGTTTCCAAAAACCTATTTTTTCCTCGTGGAGACCGGCATTTCAGCCAGTGATGTTTAAAGAAATTGTAAATCTTCTTTAACCAATAACGTAGTTTGACTACATAGTCCTTTGGTAGCAGGAAGAAATGTTTCATGTATTGTTTTACCAAATCAGCAGTTTCGAATTTCCCATTGCAGAAATAAATTGTTCCCGTTACGAACTAAAGACACATTATCTGATATCCTATTGCCTCCTCCCCGTTTCTGTAGTACTGTCACACATATTACAACTGAGAAAGAGAAAATCCAATAGAAATCCAATTTTCGCTTGGAGATGTTATTGAAACGTTCGAAAGATAAATGGAATTGGCTTCACTTTACAACGTAATTGATTGAAATCTATGGCAGAAATTCAATATGGGAGATCTAACCTATGACTTATGTTAAATGATGAAATGTTGAGTGTGAAGGTAATAATAATACTAAAAAAAGTCGTATCTGGAGCAAAGTTAGTTCTAGAGAGCAGAAAGAAAACAGACGTTCACCATATTTCACTTACTTGACATCTTAATCTGCTTATTGCCTTCGACACTTGATGTTTAATTTGTCTACTGGATTAGAGGATTTGATATCGAAGAATTTCTTCATGTGAACATGTTAAAATATTGCTTAGATTACAAGCTACGGCACTCTAAAATATATTTGTTCCTCACATTAACATGGAAGAAAGCTTAGAATGTACTCTACCCTTTAAATGACTATAATCTTCTTTCTTTGTTTCAAATGCGTACACCTGTACAATTCCAAAAGTACTTTAATGTGTAAGACCATCATGATACTCACTTTAAATTTCGCCATTTTAAATTTATGTTCTAAACTGCAAACGAAAGGAAGATTGTGCAATATATGGATCGTTTTCGGTACCGTTGCAACACAAACACAAATCTTAACATTATCCGTGTAATACTTAACACATGTAACATTGAGGCAATTCATCGGTATAATGCTAGGTTTGTAGTACTTTTAACATAACAATACCATTGCAGAAACTCACTGACATGTGGACGCAGCGCAACGGGCAAATTCCTACAAAATGGGGTTCCTCTGTTATATGTTTATTAAACAAGCATAGCACTTAATCAAATGAAGAATGTTTATAATAGAATATGAAAGAATTTTTAAAAGAAAAATAAATTCGAACCACGTCTTCACGGTAAAATTGAAATTAATTATCCACTTGTCTCTCATTTGCCTGATTAGATGCACACAGTTACGAATGTATACTATACTCTTTCAAATCATTTTACATAGCCCGTGTTCACATACATGCGGGCCTTCGTCCATCCGAGTGCCGGACGATATACGGATTTCTCTGTACGAACTATTCGAGATTTCTTCGGGTGTTTTGTCAGAAAGGCGTTTCGCTCTCATTCATATTTGGCCTCAATCGACTCACTCACACTCACATTCATTCGCCCTCACACTCAAATATTATTGATGTCCTAACCTCACTCACACTTGCTCTCAATCAACTCCCTCACATTCACACTCAAATATTGTTCATGCCCTCACTCTGCCTCACACCATCCCTTAATCGACTATCTCACACTCACACTCAAGAGCCCTATGATCATCTACTGAAATGACGGTCAAGACATCTCTTTTGATATCAAAATGAGTGAGTGTCCCCATCTCTTGTTTGTATAGATGACATTTAAGTGAGACAATGTGGACAATGGATGTGTTACAACTTCTATCTGGGCTTTGCCCCTCCGAGCGTTGGAGTGTTGCCAATTATAAAGACAAAGACATGTGTATTAACGAGTAGAATTAATATGTCGATTCTATTATTTTCAGTATAATTTGTTAGTTAAATAACTTTTAGTATACTAAGCAATACTTTTTAATCAACCTAGGTATATATTAAAATGCTAGTTTTACATGCTTGTCATTAAGAAACGTTTATATGTTTGAGGACGCTTATATGTTTGTGGCCAATTCTTTTGTGACAATGATATCTCAGAAATCACAAGCTCTAGAAAGATGCTCTTTTCACAGTAGATTTTGTGTAGATTGTTAAGTTCTAATTGAATATTTAAATAATATGACCGTTATTTCTTTATTGCAATTCTTACGGGTACACTTAGAAGTATTGACTTTTTACAAGTAAAGCATCATATTATATGAGTTTTATATATCCCAACACCGCATATTTGTATGTGGGATTATTATATCTCTCTGGTCTTTGTTTCATGGCCAAATACGAAAAACGAAAGATAACCGTTTCTCCAGTCTTATTGTTTAGAGTATTTTGCCCAACAAACACTATAGATCACTGACATTATAACTAATTGTGTGTGTGTAATGTATTTGCTTACTACATACTGCATACGAGAAGAAAGAAAACACTGATCATACATGAATTAAAAACTCCAACCGGAAGTATTCTCAAATCTTCCAAACGGAGCGAAACATTGAAAAAACTAATAATCTAAAAAGAATCTCTCTGTTATGGTACCCATTGCAGATGTATATCAAGACGTCCTTCACTTGTACCTGTAAAGGGACATGTAGAGATGTTGTGAGGAATGACGAGGAGATTCATGCTCATATGTGAATGATGCGATGTGTAGAGAGCACATGTTCAGCTATTAGTTATTTAAAAATATAATACTATATTACATTTTGAAATTGTTGTAGTGTTGTTAGGTAAACAAAATTAGTATCACATTTTTTTAAAACTATCACCCATTGTTGCAGATAGGGTACTGTATGTAACTTAATTTGCATTTACCGTAAATGTTCTCTAAATAGATGTATATGCCATTGTATGTTCATGTTTATTTATGTAGAAACGTCTAATTAAACCTTGTAAACGCATAAATTCACATGGAGTTGTTATTTTTCCATTACTGTTCTTGGTAGTGTTCTTCAATAATTTTTGTCTAATCTGAGAGATATATGATAACACAGAGGTCGTACTTTTTATTTATTTTTTTGATAGAGTAAATTTACTAACTTCAAGATCCGGCTGGGAACTCGGTGGTTTGGAAGACAGAGGCTTCAGAAGTCAGTGCTCAAGCAGTGCATTATTTTGTATAAGCAGCCAGGGCCGGAGACATAACTCTCTAATCCAGTTGTGTTCGTGGCTAGACTATAGGGTGGGGAACAGTTTCTGCTATAATGGATTATCTTGCATTATCGTCTGCGTCTCAGCCAACTGTACAAGAGTCAAGCCCCGTCATGATTGAAAGCCCACATTAATAATATGTTAAATCGTTGATAACCTTGTTGTTACGTAAGGATACAAATCCTCAAACAGTGGCGGATCCAGGACGGACTTCTGGGGGGCGGTGGGTTGTAATACTACTACTCAGAGCAACTTTTAAGAGCTCCAAACTCAGTGATAAAATAAGAAAGTTTGCTCTTCTGGGAGCCGCCACTGTTCTCAAATCACATTTAGTAGCACAACTTATAATCGCTTTAAGTCAAGTCACCGAGAATATGGACAGTGAGCGTTCAAATTGGTATGAAAAGATTTCTCAGTTACTTTTATCTGTGCGTATGTAACTATCAAGTGACAGGTTAGTTTACAATAAATTTCAGTTCAATTATTTAAAAAAATGAAAATGAAAATGAAAATTCACATACTCTGAGTCATCAAAATCAATCTAAAATGAGATTAGTAAACTCATTGTTTTGAGGATTATCTAAGTTAAGTAAATAAAATGACTTGAAGTATTTATATTAACGTTCTACTGTTATGCTCTTCAGACTAAACGGAATAGATGATTGAATGAAATTTAGTGAATGTGAAAGAAATGGAATGAGAATGTAGGAGAAAATGGTAAAAAGATGGAACATATTTGAGCGCTACATATAGAAATATACTAATGTAACAAAAATTATATTAATGTAAAAAATAATTTATATTAATGTAACAAATATTATATTAATGTTATATTAATGTAACAAATGTCATATTAATGTAACAAATAAAATTATACTACAATGTTTGTGAAGCCATTCCCCAAATTAGTGCAATTCTGATAAAGACAGTTTGTGAATGTCTCAGTGAGAAGGCACTTTTGTTTTGCGTCTGTCCATTGTGACCGCCGAGCAAGTTATACTTATGAACATGACTCTATAGCGTTCACTAGCAATTCCAGCAAGAGCACTGACACGATAAAGTTATTTTATAGCTCTCCCCGATGCTTCACAGAATTGACCGTGTACTTCGTTGGCTTCGAGGAATAGCTTCGTAAAGGACTACAACTTGTACACAGAAAGGGATATTGACACAGAGTGCCAACAATTCTTGAGAATAGTTTATCCGAGCTAACTATAGCTATTAAACAGAAGAACAATAGCAGTCAAATGAGAGATATGTGTTGCTGTTATGAGTTCAATCTCCCGATTATTATACAACGCCGTGATACTATATCAGTTATACAGATACAATGACAGAGAAGCGGAGAATATAGCTATCATCTGGACACAATCCATACCTGATATGAGCAACAAAATTACATTCGTATTCAAAATACAGAAAGCATCATCTGCAGAGAACATCATCCTTAATTACTTGGTATTGTATTGGTATGCAGTGAGATAGAGCGTCATCTTCAGACAGCATCATCCTATGCATACTATTACATGACAATACAACATATTACGTATTACACCTTGAACTGAACAATATATGCCCAGCATTCATTTCCGTTTACAAAAATACCTGGAGGAGAACTTGCGTAATGTTCCCAATTTTATAAGAGGATGTTTTGTGGAGATTTCGGAGTACTCATATAAAGGTAACCATGAAAGTTCCGTCGCTTTTCCACCCACCATCTTCGAACATCAATAAGTCACCTAAGACGTGTTTGGAAGATCAAAATTAGTCCCCATGTACATCGACTACATTCTTCCAACGTTCAGGAAAGCCATGATTTACATCGAAGTAGAAATTTATGGACCGTGAAACGAAGAAGGTATGAAGTGCATTTCGCACCTCACTACGGATTTGAACTTGCGTCCTCTAAGGTGATTGTTCAAGGAATGGAATAACTGATAATCGGACGGTGCAATGTTCGAGGAGGATAGCGGATGCAATAGTGTTTCCCATCCAAGACATAGAATGGTGTCCCGGATCATCCTAGCCACCTGGGGTTTAGCGTTGTTCTGAATCCTATTTGCGATTCAGAAGTGCTGGATCCAGAGTTTTGAGTTTTTCTTGAACACGGTTCAACTTCTCACAGTAGACAGTTGCATTCCTGCTCTGACCAGCTGGTAGCAGTTCCCGATGCACGATGCCGTGAGTACTCCACCAAACACACAGGAAGACCTTCTTCTCTTGCAGTGCTGGTTTCGGCTGTTTTAGAACCGGTTCACGGGATGATAACCAATGATGACGACGCCGTGGAACTTCGTACTGGACCCACACAGAGGTAAATCCGTTTCCGGACAGCGGTATATTGTACAAATATACGGTATCCAGGGCCGTGCTGGGATACTAATGAGGGCGGTGGACAAGTCTACTAAAAGGGCGCCCATGCAAACTGGAATATATATATATATCTATATCTATATCTATATCTATATATATATATATATATATATATATATATACTTTGAAAGAAATTATAGATGCCTTTCTATATCAAATTTGTTTTCGTATTAACGTAAATAGCTAATTTGTGGAAAATTTGAATCGAAATCCTCTTTACTAGAGAAAAATTTTTTAGTTCCTGTAACAACATTTCTGTCAAATAAAAAGAAGCTAAATGTATCAACAACTTAATGTAGCTCTATGGCCTATGGACACAGGAGATTCAGTGCCGCATTTACAAAAGCTTTCCATTGATTTCCGTCCTTAGCCTACTGGACCCAGTTTCTACTTTATATTCCAATTTCTGCGAGGAAAATTTTAATATTGAGCTCCCATCTGCACTTCGGTCTTCCTAATTTTCGTTTCCCTATTTGGATTTCCAGTTCGAACTTTGAAAGCGTTTCTAATTTCTTCCATTCTGGCTACATAACCTGCCCATTTGAGCCTCCTAGACTTGATGACCCTGACAATGTTTTTGTAAACGGTATAAAATTATGCAGTTCATCATTATGGTGTTTCCGCCATTCCCCATTCCCGTTCCTCTTGGAGTTCGAATATTGGTTTAGGAATCTTGTTTTCAAAGACTATCAGTCTGCGATTTTCCTTCAGAGTCAGTGACAATGTTTCGCAACCATACAGCACAACAGGCATGATTATCGTTTTATATTTTGGGCTACAAATTCCTCAACAGAATACGTGACAACAAAAACTTTTTAACTGAATAATAACACAAAATCCCTGCTTTAAGTTGACGTCAAATTTTTTTTGTGTGATTATGGTTTTGGTCTGTTAATAATAGTTCTAGGTATTTGGAAGTATCCACTTTGTCGAAAGGAAATTTGGTATTTTAACGCATCCATAAAATTCAGTATTACGATCCCGAGAAACTTCCATTTATTTAGTTTTCTCTGCATTTACTTTTAAGCCCATATCTCTGCAAGCGTTAAGTAAGATTTCTGAATTCCTTTCTATTGTTCTATCATCCCTTATTAATTTTACATCATAAGCATACGCCATAACCTAGGACCTGATTCCTGTCTTTGATTTTCCTTATAGTGTTCTCCAGAACAAAGTTAAATAATAATGGTGACAACACATCTCCTTCTTTTCAGGTTATTCTCAACGTGAAAGCTCGTGAACAAGAATTTCTCTACTCGAACCTTACTTTGGGATTCATTTAAACATAAGCTACCTTTTTCGGTATTGCAAATTCTGTGAGCATATTGTACAATGTTTCCCCTCGTACTCTAGTCTAAAATCAATAATTGATGTGCCAGAATATTGTATTCCCATTTCTTTTCAAGTATTAGTTGAATAGTAAATATCTGGTCGATAGTTGATCGATTTTACCTACATCCGCTCTGATAATCTCCAATAATTTCATCTGCGTATGGACTCAATCTTGCTAATAGAATGTTTAAGAAAATTTATTGGATACTGACAGAAGAGAAATGCCTCAGTAATAATCAGTCTTGTTGCTTTTCTTCTGAACTGGAACAATGATTGATTCTTTTCACTCTTGTGGTAATTCCTCCTTGTTCCAGATAAGGAGAATGAGTTTGTGTATCTTGCTCTACAATTCCCCCCCCCCAGCTAAAATTAAGTCAACCAGAATTTCATCTATACCCGGAAATATGTGTTTATTTATTTAATAGCGATTTCTATTTCTGTCTGGTTAGGTTCTGGAATATAAGGATAGGCTGTATGCATTTCACTTTCTCCACGCACATTGGGCTTTGGCTATGTGTTAAGCAAATCGTCAAAGAAATCTTTTCATCTATTTAAGATGCTATCCTGATCAGTAAGAACTGTTCCTTTAGCTTTCTTTAATTATAAGCACGAAATTGATAGCCTTTCTTAAGTCCGTTGATGCATTTATACATGTCTGGAATGTTTTTATTTTTTACTATTATCTTCAAGTTAATCAATTTTAGCTTTCAGAAATCGCCTTTCTTTGTTCTAAAAGTTTGGGAAGTTTTCCGCCAGATGACAGTGAAATTTTATGTAGTTATTTCGTTTGGATTTTGTAGCCAACGCTGTTTCTTCTGTTTTCTCTTCTCTGCTACTTTAGTGCATTCCTGGTTGAACCATGCTTTGTTCCTAGGTATTTCTGTGTGTCTCAATATTTCTTTTGCTGAAATCTTAATGTTATCTCTAATTTCAACCAAGTATCCTGAACACTAGTGCACTCCGAACTTTCTAGAGAATCTATTCGACACTTCAATCTGGCTCCCTTCTCACCTGACACTCCTCTAATTTCTTTAAATTAAACCGCTCCGTTTTCAGATATTGAATATTTCCTTTATTCAACGATAGTCTCTCTCTTATTTTCATAATCAACTCCTCTGAACGACCTTACATCAGTTGTGCTAGACTGTTTTCTTCTATCTACTAAAACGTGATCGATTTGATTATGTGTTTTCCCGTCTGGTGAGGTCCAAGTATATTTATGAACGTCGCGATGTGGAAATTTTGTAATAATCACGATAAGGTTTCTGGATGTTGCAATGTTCACGAGTCTAACGCCGTTGTCACACCCTTCCTTATGCAGACATTTATTCCCTATAATCGGTTTGAAAATACCCTCTCGTCCTACCTTCGCATTGAAACCGCCTAACAGAATTTTCATATGATATTGCAGATGATCAAATACCCGTTCTATTCTTTCGTAATTTTTTTTATTGTCATCCTTATTTTCTGTTGGGGTGTGTACATTTAAAACAATAATATTACACCACCGACCCTTAAGAGAAGTAAAAGAAAATCTATCATTAACAAATATAACCCATGTAAGTGCTGATATTACGTATTCGTTTGTGAACGAAAAGCCCTGATCCTAGTTGGTAATTTTTAATTCGTTCCCCGTAAAAGAACATAATATTTCTGAACAACTTTTTTTTTTAACAGGATGAGTTGTTAGCCCCACACCAAATCCCCAAGCTGGAGGATCATCCATTGTCTTTCCGCGACTGCTTATTCAGTATATTTGGAGCTAATCTCTCTATATCCCAGAGGACTTCTGAGGACGCGCCGTGCCGTGGTGACAGAAAGACCACATTTTACGGAAATTAATATAGCTATATTTTAGAATTACAATAGGTATTGATTATTCGAACACTAATTTAAAACACACAGGAACAATCAATATGCTCGGATATTGAATGCATATTAAGACTATGAAAGCTTTGATGCTGTAAATTAGAGACTGGAGTCAATGTAGTATTTTATGAATGCTCGTACGTTTGAATATCCGAACTATTCTTGATGTATCACGTTGTTTCGTTTTATAGTTACAGAACTTTATAATATTTTTGTAAGTGTTTATACTCTTCACCTGTTCTCTGCCAATAGCAACTGTATGAATTCTAAAGGGCGCCTTGTATTCTTCACAGCTTCTTTATCAACAATCACTATTTGAATTTATTATATAAAGCTGGTACACAGGATAACTAAAACCACTTATCTATAATGTGATGTTTCGTAGGGCGCCTTATGTAAAAGGCGCACTGTACCTTTCACGGGTTCTTTAAAAATAGTAACTTTATGTATTTATTGTACAGAACTGTAGTATACAGAAGAGTAAATAAAATCGTTCATCTTTGAGGTGGACTCGCAAGGGCGCCTAATGTAAAGGGCACACTGCACCTTTCAAGGGTTCTTTACCAATAAAACTGAAAGAATTTATTGCTAAAAACATGTACCTTTATTTATACTGTGATGTTTCGGAGGGCGCACCGGGACACGTCCCGGTGTCCCGGTGGGCCAGCACGGGCCTGACGGTATCCTTTTGCTTACTATAGAAATCAGTACGGACCATACATTATCCGTATGCTACATAGGCACTGCCCTTACATGTTACATCATGCCGTTTCAGGATGTCTGACATCTAACAGTTTTCCGTATATCACATGCATATACTTATGTTACCTTCGTCAGCTATATGTTATATACGTCCATTTGTATGTGAGATCCTGACCGCCTACATTGTTCCATACAGAAAGTACGTATAGATGGAACACTTACACAAAAAGTATTATAAAACATGCGTTTTCAGTTATACGTGTGCTGTACGTTAAGTCCAAAAACTACAGGAATTACGCACGTAACCTATCTTTTTAAGTACGTCACCTACATTTTTTTCTCAGTGCACTTCTCATCATATGTCCATACCCTGTTCAGAAATGGCTCCATCCTCAGAAGAGTCAGCAAAGAAGCACAGGTGTCTGCTCATGTTGCCTTCTGGCCCGGAGTAAAATTATATGGGACTCATCGACCCAACTTGTAGTAGTTTCCAAATTGATGGAGGTGCTGCCGAATGGTTTCTCCACTTACACTGAATTGTAGTCCCAGTTCTTCACATGTCTGGCCACTGTTAGCCTCAATTGCCGCCTGAAGATCGTCATTCTGTACAAGTGTTGGTCTTCCGACACGTGATGCGTCTTCGAGTGTTTCGTTACCGTCCTTAAACTTCTTAAACCACCGCTGCACTGTCCGCGTACTCATGACACCCTCACCAGAAACCTGGCATATCTTCCGAACCGCTTCAGCATCGTTTGACTCCAGTTTCAACTCGTACAGCATACATACCCTTATGACGCTCTATGGAGGTCCCATGTTCACTCTGTCCTTACGAAAGTTCACTGTGTAACTTAACCGCTACAATCAGATAATGTGTTGAATATACCCACACCAGCAACCTTATCTCCATTCACATTCAACTCACGGTGTGAGGGCTAATTGAATTCAGACCTCCACAAAAGGTGACAAGACTTTCTTGATTACCTTGATAATTTAAAATACGTTAACAAAAATTAATAAGCTCAGATCCCATTGCGATATGGTCAGCTACTAGTACTTATTATTGTATGCACTAATATATGTACGTATCACCGGATCTTCAACGTCCAGGAAAAATAAGTGTTTAACTACTCATATTTATAGTTTTAAACATCATAGAAACATATGAATATTCAAAGTACTGAAAGCAACAGAATTCGGTTAAAATAAGTAAATATCCTAAAAAGCTCTTGCTATTCCGATTAGCAAATTAACCTTGCATATATCTTTTTATGTAATTCTACAATATTTTTTATACATCACTAAATATACGCTTCCTTCTTTGGATCTAATATGGCAGAAAAAGAAAGAGAGACAGAAATAACAGTTTTAAGTTACTAGATCCTGAAGTTCACGTGGGCATTTGGCTAGAGCCATCTATTTGGAAGACCAGTTGTCCATCATTTTGTGACCTTCCCCCACTTCATGAAAATATATACTGATGTAGAGCTTATCATCAGAGTAAAATTAAAAAAAGATATTACATCTTGTCAATAAACAAACGAATGACTTATGGTTTTACTTCCATGTCATATAATACAATACAGATAAATTTTAGCGGTGTCAGGTACAAAATATAAATTATTTGCTTACTAAATAAAGCAGCAAGAAATTAGAAGAAAATCAAAAACTAAATGACAATATGTAAAACAATTATTAGAATTTTAAAATCACTGTGGAAAGGCATAGGAGAACTTTAAGATCCCCATCATTTATGTGTTATTAAAACTCAGCAGAAATGTTGTTTCTTTTTCCAATAAAGAAGGCGCACATAGTATATTATACGGTAATTACATGAATAAAACTGTTTGCAGAAAGTAACAATATAGCTGGGTACAGGGCCGGATTTAGCATTTTGGCGCCCCTAGGCCAAATAATTTTTTCCGCCCCCTAGTCTGGTTAAAGTTACTTTCCTAAAAACCTTTATTAAAAAAATTACAGCCAGTTCTCCCTTGTTTGAGATCAATGTTGTAACGAAGTTGATGCATAATGTTGAAAAATAGTTTAACTTTACCAACAATTATTTGTTCCAATGAACTTCAAAATCAGAATGCTTAATTAGCCTGATTTTTTTAATCAATTCAAAAAATATGTTAAGTTATGGCTATTTATTTTTATTTCTAGATATTTTTTATTTTTTTTCTCTCGGCCGTGCGCCCCCCGAGAGCTTGCGCCCATAGGCCCAGGCCTACCAGGCCTATTGGGAAATCCGGCCCTGGCTGGGTATCTTTCATTCGTTCTACGCCTCGATAAATGTGAACAGAACAGTCGTCCGCCTTTTAATTCGACGGGCAAGTGTCGAATAAATTTGAACACAGGCTTATATGCTAATTTTTAAAATTCTTTTTAAAACTATTTTTAGGCCTACCATTATAAGGATAGTCAAGCAAGTGTATATCCAAAACAAATTTTGTTTCCTTTTGAGTAGCTTATTCGTACATTTTACACAACTTGCGATTCTAACTTCAGCTCTGTCAACACCCATGTTTCAAAAACATATTAAATAATAATAATAATAATAATAATAATAATAATAATAATAATAATAATAATAATAATAATAATAATAATAACCTTCTTCGATGGTCTATTAGCTAATGTGTATGCCCTTGATGCATGTGATTCCGGGTTCAATGCCTGATGGAAGAGTACAAAAACTAATTTCACAGTCATTAATTTCAATATTTATTTGTCTCCTTTAAAATAAACCTTAGAATGTTATTCTAATTAATAATATGCATGTGTCTAATAGATTTGTATGGTTAGTGAGCTATTACTGCTTTCATATTTCAAAGGCTTTTTATTTGCAAGTGTCGTGCCATCACGATGAATTGTGTATAATAATAATAATAATAATAATAATAATAATAATAATAATAATAATAATAATAATAATAATAATAATAATAATAATAATAATAATAAATTTTAAATACAACATATTGGACTTAATTCTGTAAAAATGGAAATCGTTATTTATTTGAAATTATGAATTCTATATTTCCATCATCAAATCACTGCTAAAATTATATTTTAATTCTCATTTCCTTTCAGTTTACTAGAAGTACAGTTACATTATAGACACGGAAATATTTCAATTTTCTGTTGACTTGTTTCTGTTGATAAAACTGCAGATTGTTTCCTTTGTCCACGTTCCAACAATCATCTTATTTGTGGTTAATCAACGTAGCTTACATTTTCATTATTCACGTCTAATTCGTTGGCCCATGAAATGAATGACCTCGGACACCTGACAAAATCATCGGAATGACATGGAGAGAGAAAGATGAAGCCGAGAATTGATACGGCGGGGAACTAGAAGCACAAGTCATGGATTTGAGTCTGGAAATCCGAATCTTTTCCAAGTTTAAGTCGATATCATTTATTCAATACGTACGTTGTAAGATATTTGACAATGTCTTAACTTTTGAGAGAGCGTTCATATTCCGACAAGTTCATCGCCGCTTAAACGCATATCATTTAGCACGTACCACGCTGGACTTCATTTTGAACCATGTAATCATCTGTTATCTAGACAAGAGGAGACGCACCAATGGAAAGACGACAATTCGCCAGAGGAGTCATCGCTAGAAGACCACCGAGAACTTCAGGCAAGTGCGAGTAGATTAATCCTATCATAGATACATTCTTTCACCATTTTCATCCACAACAGCATCACAATCTGCTTCCTATTTAAGTGTGTTATATTTCATTTACCAGTCAACAAAGGTTCGATCTCACTACTATTATTCTAGCAATTTCAGTCCGCAAAATCCTGGGACGGCTTCTCAGTTTTGGAAGCCCTACACTCAAGTTTGTTCCTGTTAATCTGAGCTTCTAGAGCTAAATAGACATAGCTGCACAGTATGTAAAAAAAGAATTACCTCCTCAAAAATGGCATAAGCCCTTACAAGAATGTCCTGACTACACTTTTGGAGCAGAAGAACCCAAAAAGAGACTTTATTTCACACAGCATTCTATCCAAGACGATGGGAAAATTTAGGCAAACAGGTTTGTGTTATGCGTTCTTCCTAACGGATGTCCCAGAATAGCACTTGAGAAGAAATTGGCAATGGTATTTTAGTTCGAAAGCAGTACACGCTGCTTATCGACGGAAGCTGGTATGAATGATAACTCATTCTTACTGTTGCTGCATATCAACAAATGGTACAAACAATATCTCTGGCAGACAGACTTTGACAGGTGGGTATGTTTCAATCAATTGACTCTAAAGGAGTACAACAGAATCCCATAGTTTTCTCATTATGTCTGGTTTATTCACGAAGACAAATTTTTATGTGCAGGTATGCATGAATAAGTAAATGGCATTAGACGATTGTAAATACATCTTAGATGATCTTAGTCAAAGTAAAGAATAGAAAAATATATGGTTTTATGCGCTATATCAGACACATGAATTGTAGTACCAATATTCTTAAGACAATGAAGCGTCTTAACATAAGCTCAACAATGTGTTTCAATCTATATTCAATCCTGAGAGTGAATTTCACCTTTCCCCAGCATAATTGTGAATCCCTGAACTTTTGTAAAATAATAATAATAATTATTTTTGTTAGGGTGCAAATTTGTTTGAAAATATTTGATTATTTTATTTATGTAGGTCACATTTTGTTTGAACGAGCAGATTCCTTGCTATTGGAAAACTAGTGCTCTCCTCAAAACTAGCAGTGAGGATTCCCAGACTTTAAAAGCCTTGTGTGTTTTCTTTTATATATATATATATATATACCACTGTGCTAGGGACATTTTCAGTCCAGTGTGTGCAGGGAGTTCACATTAAGTAGGCCTCGTACAAAGACAATTCTTTTACTTTCATTGGTAATAATCCCTCAAGACCACCTTATGCAAGGGAAAGGTCAGACAAGCCTCTTCTTCTCCTCGGAACCAGGGTGGAACTATATGGTTACATTGCGACAACTTACACACACGCACACGTACAGACAAGTACTCAAGGAAACAAGAAACATGCGCTAGTTGAAAAGAACAATTTGAGTTAGTTTATTGTGATTGCTACGTAATCTGTTTTTTACTATGTGTTTTTTTTTATTATTTTCTTATTTATTTGTTATTACTGAGTGAACGAGTGAATGTCTATTAAATGAAATGCCCTCTGGGTGAGCAGTTGCAACTTATGAAAACAGCAGAAAGTACAATGAAAAATTACATTTCATCGCTTCTCAAAGGTTTCTACTATTTCTTCGGTATAGGTAAGGAAGTACAGTGCAAATGTTCTTTCCAAGTCGCATGTTGTGTCAGGAGCATATGAATACCAACACAGTTCTTCCGTGAACTCCTCTTCAATATCTGTTTCTTCAACGGAAATCTTTCCAGAATTTTAAAATGTTTTGTAATCAGGAATTTTTTTAGTAATACTTGACTAAGCTTGTCAAATGCAATTTTAGTAATATTATACATGGGAACAGAGTTACAAAGGATTAAACATTTGGCTTTATTTAAAAGGCCCCTTCAAAAACTGCTTAGTTAAGTTGTTGAGATGAGTTGATTTTGAGTTTAACGTGGACCTACTGATTAACAGGAAATCCGAACCACATGAGTTCCCGCCGGGAATCGAACCCGGGTCTCCTACGCCACAGATGCATACCGGTACGTTAACCGCTTCGCCACGAAGGAGTTCTGGTTTGATAAGTATCACATGCAATGTCACAAATGGTTTCCAGTTAATTTATATAGATCATAGTGTTGTTTACCGAAATGTAATGTATCAAACCATTCCGAAAATAAGATGAACCTTCGCTAAGTTTGAAACACTGCTGGAAATAACTAATTGCGAAAAAAATGCAATTACAAGTACCAAAAAATTGCTGTAACGTTATAGAAACAGAGGATAGTAACAATTATTTATAACAAAGTAACAAGAATTTACTCAAATATATCAGTTTAGCAGTATAAAGCTCTAAATTCCGTGTTATGTTTTGTATCTTCGAAACGGTTTGATATATCAAATTGCTATAAACGACGTTTTGATATTTTCATCTATGGAAAACGGTCTACGTATGTGATTGGACATGGTAGATATTAACTCAAGTTTTCCAGATAAATATTATTCAAATTCAAACTTTTAATACCTCCTGTAATGCTTTTTTCCTATTTATTCGAAATCTGTTTTATTATTATCTAAATATTTGTCTGTCCATTCTCTCATACATTTCCATTGCGTAATTACTGCTGTAGAGAGGCTTGCAAAGTTTGGATGATTATATCCTCCTTAGTTTGTAACAGTGAACACTGATTTCCAAATTACAAGTTTTGTTTTATTAAGTAGATTTGAAAAAAAGATGTAATAATTTAACCGAGCGAAGTAGCTCAAGTGGTAGAGCGTTGGCTTCGCATTCGGGAGGTCGCGGGTTCGAATCCCGCTGCCGACCATCCTGACTTTGATTTTCCAGGGTTTTCCTCAGTTCTACCAGGCAAATGCCGGGATGGTACCTACTAAAGAGGTCCTGGCCTACACCTTCCCAAATCTTTTCCATTGTTGTTGTTGTTGTTGTTAGATATCCAGTGTAAAATGACCTCTGAGCTGTATCTGGTGGTTGTTAAATAAATAAATAAATAATGCCATTGAAAATACACACCTTTATGTTCGGCTAGAACACTGCTAATCTGGCAACATTCCCGAGAGAGTGAGGCAATTTCCCCTCTTGAACAATAAATCAGCTCTTTTTTTAATGTATTACGGTAGTTTAAAAATTAGCCCCTTTTTTTAAGCATTACAACACACAAAGTTTCCTCGATACGAAAGTTCATGGTTAATTTTTGCTTAGAACCTTGAATGCCAGTAACCTAAAATTTAATAATGTTTTGACTATTCTAATAGACATATTTGAGTTCTCTTTGTAAATACACATCTTAGTGGGACTTCTTTCCTTTCAAAACTTAGTGTTGCTACGGGAGTTTACTGAAAGTGCTATGTGTCTGTAATTTTATTAATAATAATATTAAACTCAGTCCTCTCAATGTTTGTGTTAAATATGCGCATGCTGCTGTCCCGATCTACAAGTATATCACTTCAGCAAACTTAGCCTACGTGCCTTTCATTTTCCTTGTTATACATAATAAGTACATCACTATTTGGTGGAGAATACTATAAATATAGCTACTGATTTGGAATGTATGTGTGAAACGCAGACATATTATTTATACACTTTAATACACTACAATCATGGTATATTAATGTTAAGTCTTTACTTCGATTTGGATAACACAAAGTTAGAATTATCATCAAAGAGTTCTATGTGGTTCCAGCGCCACCTTTGAATAATAATTTTTCATAATAATCGCCTGCTGTAGCCAGACTTTTCAGCGAAATCTACTGCAGACGAATTGGAAGAGAGAAAAGGAACTATATGCGAAACGAGGCCAAAGGATGAAACAGCCTGGAACGAGAATAGCATTCGTTAATTTCTTTTGAAGAGGATGGTATCAGCGCTGCTAGATATTAGCTAGTGTTTATGTCCACTTTTTAATCAGCGATGACGCCAAGGCAAGAGTCCCATTAGTTGCTTAAATTAGGCATGGCATCGCAAGCAACTTCTTATCACAACTAACTTAATGACTGTTACGCATGGATCTCAACAAAGCGTTAGAGAAAGAAATTTTAATGTGTTACTGTTGGTTTATTCAGCGTGTTATTTGGGTACAAGAATTTATAACGAACACACACCCTTCTGTAGCTAACACAAATTATATCTCAGCAAACTCAGGCGAAAAATTATTATTATTATACAGACAAATATTACATGTGACCAGGGGTAAAAGTGAGGGGGAACGCGGGAGGTGCCGTTCTAACCGCGGACGGATGTAGAAGGCAGTGGTTCTAACACTTTCAAATAATATCTATGGCATTCCTCCACTTCCTAGAAATTTACAATAGTCAAAGAAAGGGACGGCGTACGGCGTGACGTCATGCGTACCCCTACCTGTTCAGATTCACTCCTACGCCTGCACATAACGAAAGGAAATTAGCCTTTAATAATATGTGGAAAGATGGGACATTTACCAGTCAATATACGTCATTGGTCTGAACAAAATGGTACAAGTGGGTTGCAGATACTCCTTCCTAGTATTCCCGGAAATCGACAGCAACGATTTTTTTATTTTTTTATTTTATTTTATTTTATTTTATTTTTTATTTTTTATTTTTTTTTTGGTAAGCTTAAAAATTGATGCCGAACTATAACCAAGCCTTCTATTCGAATAGAACTAATGCTGAATTGCATCTTCATCAAAGTTTGCATTACAACGCTAGGAAGACTGCAGTACGTAATACAGTTAATGACATGAATTTGAAATTGACTGACTCTTGAACTTCAGCTATAAGCAGGACTATACATGTTCGGGAAGCAGGTCAAAAAAGAGCCTATATGATATTAAAAAATGATAGGTGAAGCAATTTATTGTTGTTGATATACAACTATGTATGTTCCAAAGAATCTTTATTTACTAACCTCAGATATCTAATTTTCTTATGTTCAATGTGACATAGTGATTTACACGAGGCACATATGAAAAAAAGGTCGATAATTTTTACTCAGGGTTGGTAGCATTGATGAAGTTGAGCATTCGCGGGTGCTCACCTTAGTGTTCTGTACTTGCAATACAGATAGTATCGCCCGAATGGTAGTAAAGTGAAATTGTTGTCATAATGCAAAATTCTGCTAAATATGAAGTGGTTCCTCTCATATGATTTCTGAACGCGGTGATAAAGAACAAAATGCAACTAACATCGATCGGGGATTATGTGCCATCTACGGACCGCCAGTTATGAGTGAAGAGAAGATCAGGAACTGATGCAGAGAGTTTCGCGAAGAGCGTTCAAACCTTCATGATGATGAACGTAGGAAAGTGCTCTGAGAAAAAAATGTATGTGGCGTACGTAAAATCGTATGTTATATTTGTAAATTCTATAGTTTTTGGACTTAACGTACAGCAAATGTATAACTGAAAACACATGGTTTATAATACTTTCTGTATAAGTGTTCCATCTGTACGTACTTTCCGTATGAAACAATATAAGCAGTGAGGATCTCACATACAAATGGACGTATATAACATATAGCTGACGAAGGTAACATACAAATAGTTTTAACATACAGTTATTAAAATTGTAATAATGTTAATTAAAAAGTAATTTACAGTATACGAAAACAATATGATACATAGTTAAATGCAGTTGACTTCATTCCTCTAGTCCCTGTCTTAATTTAGATTTTGGAGAAATTGTTATTCTGGCAACATTATAATTTGTATGGATGGCAATACTGAAAATTCTTCATGCTTATATTTTCTGTTGTAGAATAACATCTATGATTGACGTATGGCAAGATAGCCCTCCGAATTTAGAAAATTGAAACAATGACTAAGAAACTCGTTTGTACTACCTTTGTACCGTTTGTAACGAAAATATTTTCGTTTATACCATTTTCCGTATCGGGTTACTTGTGAGTTCAACTGGCGCCAAGATAGGCCCCCGCATCACAGCACCAAAGATTGAAATACATCATTCGAAAGCAAATCGTTTGTACCGTTTGTACCGAAAAAAGTTTTGTTTGTATCCTGATAGTTTTCGAGAAAGAGGGGATGGCATTTCAGGGGCTATCTTGGCGCCAAGATAGTTCCCCCGTATCACAGCAAAAGAAATTGAAATATACCATTCGAAAGCAAATCGTTTGTACCGTTTCTACCGAAAAAAATTTTGTTTGTACCCTGATAGTTTTCGAGAAAGAGGGGATGATATTTCGGAGAGGCAAGATACCCCCCACAGTTGACCTCTCAAGTAACCCTATAAGGAAAATAGTACAAAGGAAAATATTTTCGGTCCAAACGGTACAAACCTAGTACAAACGAATGACCTAGTCATTATTTCAATTTTCTAAACTGGGGGGAGGGGCTATCTTGGCAGACGTTATGGCTGTGGTAAGTTGCATTTCATTATCTCCTCTCACTTATGAATAAACGAATAAAAGAAAAATGGCAAATTTTTATTATGACTGGCACATAATAAAAATCAAAGTATAATACACTGGAAAAAATCGAATTCCTTGACACAGTGTACACTGTGACATTCTTACTTCTTTCTGGTGCCTTCGACTAGGGTTACCACCTTTTAGAAAGCCTGAAGCGGAATATGCACACACACGAAACATGTGAAGATCAACAGTTTCTAGTACCAAAATTGGTACACGGAACAATTTGTTAAAAACAGTAATATTTATGGCACTAGAATATATAAGTTGTAACTTAACGAAACATTTTGAAGAAGTTAAATCTCTGCTTGCCTCATTTTCAGTGAACTAAGCTGTCTCGGTACGCGGTGTCCAAAATCTATTCAAGGATCCCAAACTTGCTTGCAATATGGCAAACTCAAGCAACAACTTTATTTGGATTGCTACAAGCATCAAGAAAATTGAAATTGTTGGGCTTCCTCTCCTGGAAGCCATAGATATACATATATCAGGATACAGGAAAAAAGGTGAGTGTTGTCGGAGGTGGTGTGGGAAAGAGAACTAGCTCGGGAGAGAAATGCTCCCGGAAGTACGAACGAAATACACAGTTCTGATTGGTTGGCGTTATCCATTTCTTGCCATGTAGCATTAAAATAGCAGAAATAAACGCTTGCTGCTGTCGGCCCTATTTGCCGAGCGTGCTAGCGCTGTGTGTTAGTAACGAATATCGCTTTTGGCGTGGGTTCAAACCCGGCCCAAGGAAAGTTTTTAATTCTTTTTTAAATTTTCATAACATTTTTTTATTAAAATAAGATGAAAATAATACTCAAAAAAAGTGATTTGCTTATTTTTGTGCAGATAAGTAGTTGTAGTAGTAGTAGTAGTAGTAGTAGTAGTAGTAGTAGTGGTAGTAGTACTAGTGGTAGTAGTAGGAGGAGGAGTGGTAGTAGTAGTAGTAGTAGTAGTAGCAGGAGTAGTAGTAGAAGTAGTAGTAGTAGTAGTAGGAAATAGGGATGGCCAGAACCGGTTCCTAGTGGAACCGGTTTTCGGGTCTAAATGGATCCGGTTCTAGAAGATCCGGTTCCGGAACCGATTTTTCGGATGCAGGTCTGGAATCGGTTCCGGAACCGGTCCTGAAACACGTATCTCCAAGAACCGGTTCCTCACGGAACCGGTTTCGCTTGAACCGTAACTTTGTGACCATCCCTACGCTAAACCCGAGCCGCTGGCAGACTGTGAACAGTGTGCTAAATGGAATGGTGGAAGCGACAGGCAGGCGCCCAGGTGGAGACCGCTTGTCTCATTTGGTTAATAAAATGGGTAACTGGCAAACTCATTGCCTAAACAGGCAAACTAGCCAACTCATTTGGCTAAACACCCACTTGTGGACCATTTTTTTTTTCTGGAGGCACAAGCGGGTCTGGGCGGGGAGGGCACAAGCGCATGGTCCTCTTTGCAGTGTTTTGAAGATGAACTTTGTGTCTCCTTTACGGGTCTTTGGGGGCTTTCGGATCCAGGTCTGGAACCGGATCTGAAAACCTGATCTTCGAGAACCGGTTCCTCGCGAAACCGGTTCCGCCGGAACCGGATCTTTGTGGCCGTCCCTAGTAGGAACGGGCTCGTTTTGTTCCACCCTAACTCCCATTATATAAATTTTGTGACCAACTTAAAACAGCTGCCTAGAGTAGCGCGTAAAATAGCTGGCTAGAGTAGCGCGCGAAAAAACTTCCGGGAGCAATTATTCTAACAAGTGGGTCGTTGGGAAAGACAATTCGAAGAAAAAATTGACGTAGTGACTGAAAGGAACCCAGGTTACAGCAGCTGATTGACAATTAGTCGCATTTTCAATAGTGAATCAGTTAACCCTTCTAATGATATTTCTCCCAATCACATTCAAATCCTGACGTATGCTCCGGTTACGTCTTGTGACGTACGCAGAATTTTCTCTGCGTACAATAACAAATTTTCTTATCGGCGACAAACATTTATTTTTAAACATTTCGAGATGTACGTAGTGACACATTGTAAGTTAAATAATTCAACATATTCACACAGTGCTTGCCACAAGATTAAAGATAACTTGAATTTTTGTAAGTGCTGTTCGAGTGAAAGAATTTGGGCAACGAACATTTGCTTCTGAACATTTTGAAAAGCATCTGATGTTGACCATATTGTAAATAAAATAATTAAATATATTCAAACTGTGGTTAATATCTGAATACACATTGCAGAAGATCAAGAACACTTAATAATAAGCATCCTAGTATTATAACTTGAATTTTTGTGTCATTTTAAAATAAATATATCACTTTGTGAAGAAATAAATTTAAAACAAAATAAGGATTAGTGTTAAAAAAATAAATATTTATAGTACATAATTTCACTACGAGTTTATATTCTTTTACATATTTCGGGCATTTTTGAAACATTTTAGGGGATGATATTACATAAAAATCCGGACTCAATGTATCATATACTCCTATATACTCTACTCTGAGGTAAAACGTTCAGAAAAGATCGTGTATGTATCAGTTGGAACTTGAAGTAAAGATCGAGTTATGAAAAACCATTTTGCTTTTGCATAAATAACTTAATATTTGTTTGAATGCCACTCATTCTAGCTTTGGAACTTCTTTTATAAAATAATAGACAAATTCTGACCAAAGCATATATTAACTAATAAATAATAGCGTTACAGTTTCGGCAAATTAACTTTGCCTTCATCAGACATCAGATAATGTGTCTGATGAAGGCAAAGTTAATTTGCCGAAACTGTAACGCTATTATTTATTAGTTAATATATGCTTTGGTCAGAATTTGTCTGTTATTTTAATATTTGTTATTGAAATATCATGTAGCATTTGGGTGCTCGGAGCAAATACTATAGTTGTGTATAGCAGTAGCGTCATTTCAGATTTTGCTTGAGGGGGGCAAGATAACCTACTCATATAAGAGTTTCACGCTTTTATTAGTATGTTAGTATTCAAATGGTTAAAACATTCGTATTTCGCAATTGCCCCCTCCTGCCCTCCCCAAATGACGGCCTTGGTGTATAGATGTACTAACTGAAGTTTCTACAGAGTAAATGTATTCAGAAAATCTGAAATGTCACAGATCATGATAGGTAATTGTAGGCATAATTTTAAATGTGTCCAAAAGAGGTGGTAGCTGTTTTGCACACACTCGTTAATAAACATTGTATGCCTTCTGAATGTGCATTATATGGGTCTGACATTATATAAATATAGGAATTTTCTATAGTGCAGAATTTTCCACTAGACAGATAAACCATAACAGAGTTTCAAGTAAAATAACAGCCTATTGTAGTAGTTTGTGAGAAACTTAGTAGCCCCAAATGTATAATAGGCAGAATTTCGACTAATTCTGAAGAACGTGAATGTAAAGATATACGGCTGTGGTTATTCAGTATTAGAGAACGATTCAATTTGTGTTCTATTATTTCTAATTATGCCAACTCACATTTCTCCTCAAGTCATATCATAGCTAATAAATAGATCACAAGCAGAAGACTCTACGCGAGCTGTTATATATGTTGAAATAAAAAAGCTGAATTCACATTTCACCCCAAAACTTGCAGAAAATTTATTGCAGCAATCAAAAGTATTTCCACTCCAGCAGAACATTCAGAACAACTAATGTGGTATCTTCCCTCTCAACTGTATTTTAGAATTATATACAACTAGTGGGAATGGGCTATGGAATACGTGAGTAATAAACTAGTCTATAACCCGTCTCATGACCATTTTTTTTTATCGGTTTAACAGATAACTTTCAGCACGAATTCATAAGTAAAAAAGCATTTCATTGATTCTTCAATATAAACCACTGAAATTAAACTAGTTACCCAATTGATTGAACTCGGGACTGCGGTGGCTCAGTGGTAGAGTGTTCACCTCTGGTGCATGGGGACACTGGTTCGACCTCAGCTCGCTCTAAGTGGGCTTTGAAAAATGAAATGAAATCTTTAACGTCCCACGGTTATGCCGGTTAGGCTAAACGAGACGGTGATAATGAGAAATGAGTGAAATGGTGGAATGAAGAAAGTGGGAGGAAACGGGAGAATCCAGAGAAAACCCACGAGCACGGTGTTTGTTCACCACAAAGTCCACACAGAGCGAGCTGGGATCGAATAAGTGGGCTTTGAGGTGGACAAACATCTAGTGCGTGGATTTTCTCTTGTTCTCCCGTTTCCCTCTCTTTTCTTCATTCGAATATTTCTTTCGTGTCCGATCATCATCGTCTTTAACTGACACTGCATAGACGTGGGACGTAAAACTCAAAGATTTCATTTTTTCATTGAACTCAAATGACAAAATACACATATACGTTTAAAAGATTCTGTCATATACGCAAATGGATTTTTCAATTCCGATACTCTCCTAGCTGCAACAGTAAATTTCTGCGTTACCAAATCAAACCCTGTCTTTATAGAAATAGCTTCGTTGATCACCAGAAGAACGCAAGTCAAAATAGAACAGATATTTTGCTATCCCATAATCCCCTTCTTTGCGTTATGTATCTCGATCTTCTGTTTCTGTTTGTGCAGTATTTTTCAGGTTGTTGCCAATGTTTAAAAGATTTTCTTTAAAAGCGAGAAATATAATGGCATTTAGTTTCGTTACACTAGCGCTGTAACGTGGAACTAGACCAGCTATATCGAACTGGGTGGTCTATGACATCATCGTTTGCTGCTCATATTCTCAGAAAATCACACGGAGAGCACGAGAAACAGATAGCAAAACTAGAGTTGATGGAGACAGGCAAAGACAAACATTTATGGTTTCGCAGCTACAGTACTCGTAGATAGGCGATTATCTGCACTCTGCAAATATTTATTATATTTGCACTTCTCTATCTCGTCATTTTCTTTCATTTGCTCCACCTGTTATCTGTGTCTCTTCTCCGATTGCAAGATTCTGCTCTTACGTCATTCATGTGTCAATTGAAAAATACTGAAGTAGATACTAGCAGTGAGGATTACATGCATGAAAAATGCCTACGTTGAACAAAACATTTTATATATTCCGTTTCTTTTATGTTTCTTTATTAAATTTAGCTATATTTATTCACGCATGGGCGGCGATTAGGGGAGGCAAGGGGGGGCAGTTGCCCCCCCCACTTTTCTGAAATGCCCTATTAATATATATAGCTTCAACCAGGGAAATTTGTATATTAACATTGATATACAAATATTCAGATCATGTCATGCCCCCCCCACTTTTAACGTCCAATCGCCGCCACTGTATTCACGGATGTGTGTTTAAGTTCACCAACTCCAAAAACGTATTAAGGAAAGGGCCCAGATAAATAACAGCTGATCATTTATCAAACGAAAGAAATATTGATATATTTCACTTATTTTTGGCAAGTTACTTTGTTCTACATTGTTATACCGAGATCTTTGTACTCAAAAAAAAGAAAAGAAAAAGAAAAGAAAAGAAAACAAAACAAAACAAAAGAAAAGAAAAGAAAAGAAAAGAAAAGAAAAGAAAAGAAAAGGACGTAGATGATAGAGAATTTTGTAAACCAACAGAGATTCTGTATGTTCCTTCTTCGGAGTTTCTCCAGCTAAACAAAATAAGGAAATTATGCTCAGAGAAAAGAGTTGGTACTTTGAAAAAAAAAAGTTTGATACAATTTCCAATAGAATAAGGAAGAATCTGGAATTGTCATTTGAGCAACATATTCCTCTCATTTATTTATCAAGTTGAAAAACAATGCTGTGCAGGATCCCAGAGTTATCTTCAACATTGGGAGGCGGAAAGATTTGAGGCTTAATTCTGGGCCACATCAATTTCATCACACTTTCCTTTGTGGCAATCGGACACAAATCATCACAGAAAAAAAAAACACATTTCAAATCGGATTATTGGGGTACAGTTTCCCTCATTCCCCCGGGACTTGCCCCAGTGCGTATGTATACTGTTCATTGGCAAGTAATTCTATGAAATGGATTATACCAAAGGGGACAGTCAAACAGCAAAGCGAAATGCATAAGTAAACGACATAATCATTTTTAAAAAAATTTAAAACATCAACAACTTTTACAAGGAAATTTTACCAACTGTTCATATACATTAAACAAGATAGTTATTGTGCGTATTGAGTGTATTCTGTGCTGTGTTTAAGACTTTGTTATATATGGCTTTAAAATAAATAGGATACGTTTGTATGTTCTTTCTTGATAAGTGTGGTGCTCTCATTGCTTCAGTACAGCCACATGGTGAGTATTATACAAAATATCTTGTTTTAATTTCAGGCATACTGGAATATGTTGTGTGTGTTATCTCGTATGCCTAATTGCTTATGATGATACATTCATATTCGGAGGCTGATCTTAGATCAGAAGCGCTAGCGGCAACCCTCTCCCTAACGGGGCAATGGTAAACACTGGTAAAATTTGTAACATTGATCAATGTTACCGTATTTTCAGTGACGTATTGACGATTTTGTTTCGGGGATCCTTTGCTAACTTTATTCCTGAAAATGTTAAAATTCTGCAAGATATTTCATTTACTTTAAAATAGAAAGTATAGTTTCGGGGGGAACTTAAGCTGGAAAGCTCCCCCGTAAAATATGACACTTGCTATTTCATTCCGAGAATTAGTTGTAGTTAAACGTGCCAAGAACTATTGTTCGGATTACAGAAGCAAAGGAAAAAGAACAATTGTAAAAGATTCTCAAGAATACGCCATTTTAAGCAATAAGTACAGCAATTTTTACCATACTTTTCATATCCCCGGAACGGTTTGAGACATCGAATTTCTGTAAATGGAATTTTGATCTTCAAACCCATTCAAAACAATCTATGTTACTTGAATGTGATACTTATTTCAGCACATTTTCGAAATAAAGTCCTTTGAAGAAAATCATAGTTTTAGTTTCTTGTTATTTGTTACTACTTCTTTGAAATACGACTTATGATAATCGTACTAACTATGGATATACATTGTTCCGGATATACATTGTACCACTCATTTGAATTATTACGTTTGTAGAAACTTGCAAAATTTGGTTGTTTTTGACGTTGTTGCGTCCTTAGTTCGCAACACTGCATAACCATTGCAAAACTGATTTTTTTTGTTTTATTTGTAAATTTGAAATATGTAATGGCACTGACGTAGTGACATTTGAAAAAACAAGTTTATATTTTGTTGACAATACTGTTAATCTAGTTGAATTTGAGTGTTTGTCAAACAATGTCACCCTGTTGATATTTGGATGGCATACAATTTTAGCATTTCGCATCTATTAGTTTAGAATTTACAAAAGTGTACTAAGATAAATTGTCCACTTTGTATATTTATGAAATATGAATACAATTTTCTTGAGTTATTTCTGAGAAAATAGTCCAGAGAAAACCTGACATTAGGACTAAACTACTCCTAGTTACATCTGTTTTCAGGACAAGTGACTTACTTCATATTATAGGATTAATAATCAGATAGTTATACATAAAATACGAACATTATTGTCTGAGTTGCTTATGAGAGAGTCTTCCAGAAAGAACCATTCCCCAAGACTAAACAAACATTTCATGACTTTTCCTAGGAAAATGACTTAGGGTTATTAATGGAATATTATTTTGTATAATATCTAAAAAGTAGTACTGAAAAAATGCAAATTTGATTTTCACCTTTTACTAAACTATCAGAGATAGGAAGAAAATGTGGGGAAACTTGAGTTTAAATCTTGTTCTGGATGCCTTGATTTCAAGGTTTATGTACAGTATTTATATCCAGACAGACTCTCACCGCGACAAGATTGTTCAAATATCACATTCTAGACATCCAGGGGCCATAAAACATGAAATTTTGAATTTGATTTTGGCACTATCAGCATACTATGTTCACTCTTACCGCCACTAGAAAGTAAACGTATAATATAACATGAGCATGTAGTAATGTCTTTTAAGTTTTACGTCCCACGATTATGCCGGCTAAGCTAAAGGAGTCGGTGATGACGAGAAATGAATGAAAAGTGGAATAAAGAAAGTGGAAGAAAACGGGAGAACTCCGAGAAAACCCACACACACGGTGTTTGTCCACCACAAAGCTCACTTGGCCCGAGCTGGGATCTAATTAATTACTCCATGCACCAGAGGTGAAAGCTCTACCACGAAGCCACAACGATCCATAAATATGCAATGTATTCGAAGTAATATTTGGTCTAGGAATTAGTTCATGAGGGTGGACAAGAGATGGCGCAACGAACGGAGCGTCCCACAGTTCCGTGTATCCACACATGTGTTGCAAACCCCTGTCATCGCGTATCGTTCGTAGTATAGGGCAGTGGATTAAAGCGTCAACAACACCAGTTTGTAGTTAAGTGAACATGGCGCAATTTGTGCCTGATAAAGTGTTTTTGCGGGGTGTCCTGCTGCATTACTTTAACATGCAGAAAAGTGCGACTGAAAGTCATCGTATTTTGGTGGAAGTGTATGGTGACCATGCTCTAGCTGAGCGAACGTGTCAGAAGTGGTTTGCACGGTTTAGAAGTGGTGATTTCGGCTTGGCAGACCAAGAGCGAGCTGGACAGCCAAAAAAATTTCAAGACGAAGAATTGACAGCATTGCTCGAGCAGGATTCGTGTCAAACGCAGGAACAACTTGCAGCAGCATTAGGCGTTGATCAAACAACAGTCTCCAAACGCTTGAAAGCCATGGGAATGATTCAAAAGATGTCACATTGGGTTCCACATGAATTGAAAGACAGAGACGTTGAAAGACGAAAAACCATTTGCGAATTGCTGCTTCAACGACAGAGCAGAAAGGGGTTTCTGCATCGAGTTATTACGGGTGATGAGAAGTGGATCCATTACGAGAACCCTAAACGAAAAAAGGCCTGGGTGAAACCAGGTGAACCAGGTCCATCACAACCCAAACGAGATATTCACTGTGCAAAGGTTATGCTGTGCATATGGTGGGATATGAAAGGTGTGGTGTACTATGAGCTGCTGCAACCGGGTGAAACTATGAATGGAGAACGTTATCGACGACAATTAATGCGTTTGAAGCAAGCTCTGGCCAGAACCCGACCAGAATGGGAGAACAGACATGATAAACTTATTGTTCAACATGATAACGCTCGCCCACATGTCGCAAAACCGGTCAAAACCTATTTAGAAAATGTCGGATGGGAAGTTTTACCCCACCCGCCGTATTCACCAGACGTTGCTCCTTCGGACTACTACTTGTTCGATTCCATGAACAACGATTTGATTGGACAGCGGTTTACTTCTTCAGAAGATATCGAAACATGGGTCTCTGACTGGATCGCTTCCAAGGATGAGGACTTCTTTCGCCACGGAATCCGTACATTGCCTGACAGATGGGCGAAAGTGGTGGCTAGCGATGGACAATATTTTTCTTAAGGTATTTATGTATTTTGTGTTTGTACTACAGCTTCAATGTGTGCGTACCAACCGCACGAATTAATTCCTAGACCAAATATCTATTTTAAATATGAGCGGTTGCAAACAGTTTCGGTATCTCGTGAAATACAGGTCTAAAATTCTTCCAATCTCTCATGGTGTACAGCGTAATTCTTCCATTGTGTACGCTGAAGTGTTTTAACGACTTCTCTCACAGCGTATTTTCTAACATGTGTGCAGCACCCACCTTTCTCCTGTTCCAGAACCTGGCCCCACCCATATCGGCACTAATTTTAAAACATACGCCAAAACTTAGTGCGCAATTAGTGCTGACGACCTGTAATGTTAAAAAAAATATGCCGTTACATAGAAGTCAACAAACAAAAAATATTCTGTGTGGGGCTAGGTTCACGCTAGTCCCACCCACTCAAGCGATCGAGATTAAACCTATACACAAAGTTAGTGATAAATAGTGATGTCGATACCGCATAAAAAGAAAATTAGGGCTATTATCACAAGGCCAAAATATATTCGAAAATCTAATATGGCGGCATCATCAAAGAAAAAATCATTCCTCATTTCAATGATACTATACATAGCACTAATTTTCTTTTTATCGTCAGCACTAATTTTTGGTATAGTTTGATAATTAGTGCTGTTACACAAACGATAAAAACGGTACTAATATTTCCGTTATTACTTGAAGTGAGGCGGCAAGTTAACGCTGTCCCCAAAGGTTTTTTTTTTTTTTTACTTGAAGCACCTACATTAATAAAGCACGATCGTTAGGTGTTGATACACTAAGAAGAATTAGCGATTCACTAACAATTGCACTAGAAGGGATCATCAGTGCTTTTGTTTATGGTGTAAATTTAACGCAATGGAAACTTTCCCATGAATTTCGTGACATGCAATTAGCCATATCTACATCAATAGTTAAGCATTTACGAAACTATGTGTGTTTTCTAGAAGTAATAATGATGCATGAACGAATGACACTTACTTTTTGTTAGTTCTTAAAATGGGACCTAAGTTCACGCTGGCCCCCAAATGTTTTTCTACTTGCAGGATCTACACTAATGGAGCTCTAACGTTAGGTGTCGGTGCACTAGGAAGTACAAACGAATGACATTAAGTTTTTCGTTAGTACTTGAAGTGGCAAAGGCAGCGTGAACTTGCCACAAAAGGTTTTTATTTGTAGCTCCTATACTAATGAAGCACTAACGTTTGGCGTTAATGCACTAAGGAAAACTAACGATGCACTAGCGATTGACACTAAGTTTATCGTTAGTGCGTTATGTGGAGGATAAGTTCAGGGACGTCGTTACTGCTTCATTAGTGAAGGTGTTACAAGGATAAACCTATTGTGGGGTAATTTCTCGCTGCTACAGGCACTTCAAGCACTAACGAAAAATAGTGCAATTCGTTAACGCATCGTTAGTGCTTCTTAGTGCACCAACACCTACGTTAGTGCTGCATTAGTATAGGTGCTAAAAGTAAAAAAAAGACTTTCGGAAATAGTATTAACTTAACCCCTACTATAAGCACTAACGAAAAAATTAGTGCCATTCGTTAGTGCATAGTTAGTGCTTCTAGAAAAAATAGTTTCGTTTGTGTTTATAAGAAATTTATGAGGAATTTTCCAATACATCAAATTTCCTCCACATTTAAAAGTACTCATGATCTCTTCTAGTGCAATCGTTAGATCGTTGGTACAGTGTTAGTGCTTGTTTGTACACCAACACCTAACATTAGTGCTTCATTAGTGTAGGTGCTAAGAGTAAAATATCCTTGGAAGTCTGCTTGAACTTGCACAACATTAAGCACTAACGATAAAATTAGTGTCATTCGTTAGTCCGTCGTTAATTTTTCTAGTAAACACTAACAGCTTTCATACAATTTGATATTTCTGAAGTTGGACCCACCAAAAACCTTGAATAAATCCCAAAGTATGGTCGCACTAACGATGCACTAACGATTTGACATTAACCCCGTGTTTCTAGTTCAATTTGAATGGAAATTAATATTTCTGAAGTAACCCCCACCAAAAATCTTCAATAACTCGTAAACTCTGATAGCACTAACGTTAGTGCTTAGTGCGTTTATTCGACGCACTAACGAAGTGCCTTAACGAATGCCGTTAACCCTATATTTCTAATTCAATTTTTATGAATTTGATATTTCTGAAGTTCGCTCCCACACCAAAAGTCTTGAATAAATCCAAAAGTATGGTTGCACTAACGTTAGTGCTTAGTGCGTTTACGTGAACTGACGATGCAGTAATGATTGCCGTTCACTCAATGTTTCTACGTTAATTTGTGTCAATTTTGCCTTTTCTGAAGTTTGCCCCCACCAAAAGCGTTGATTAAATTCCAAAATATGGTAGCACTAATATTACTGCTTAGTGCGTTTAAGTGCATTAACGATGTACTAGCAATTGCCGTTAACCCCATTGTTTCTTGGGGTGGGTTGTTTTATGTGAAATTTGATATATCGGAAGTTGGCTCCCCACCAAATTTTTGAATAATTCCCAAAATATGATAGCACTAACGTTAGTGTTTAGTGCGTTTAAGTGCACCAATGATTGCCGTTAACCCCATGTTTCTATGTCAATTTGTATATTTTTGGATATTTTTGAAGTTGTCTCCAATAACTCGTAAACTCTTATAGTACTAATATTAGTTCTTAGTGCGTTTATTCGATGCACTAACGATGCTGTTAACCCCACGTTTCTCCGTCAATTTGTATGGAATTAGATATTTCTGAAGTTTTCTCCCACCAAAAACCTTGAATAAATTCCAAAATATGAGAACACTAACGTCAGTGCTTAGTGCGTTTAAGTGCACTAACGATGCGCTAACGATTGCCGCTAACCACATGTTTCTACTTCAATTTGTAGGGATTTTGATATTTCTGAAATTGCCCCCACCAAAATCTTGAATAAATACCAGAATATGGTAGCACGAACGTTAGTGCTTAGTGTTTTTAAGTGCATTAAAGATGCACGAACGATTTGCAGTTGACTCCATGTTTCTATGTCAATTTGTATGGAATTTGATATTTCTGAAGTTGACCCCCTAACCAAAAATCTTCAATAATTCGTAAACTGTGATAACACTAACCTTAGTGCTTAGTGCGTTTAACTGCACTAACGATGTGTGACGTTTGGTGTATTTGGGAGAGGTGAGGGGGCAACTTCAGTCACGTGTATACATAGCACTAATCTTATATATAAAAGAGAACGTACAAAATCCTTTGTTCCCTCATCACGCTAATACGGCTGAACCAATTTCTTTTATTTTTGGGGGGTTATTAGGATTTGGACCCTAGATGGTTTTTATCATATCACTTTAATTTTTAATTACCAGTGTCTTGAGATAATTGACCATTCAAGTGTCCATAACGTACAAATCCTTTGTTAGATCATCATAGGTAAAAATAAACGTATTTATATGCAACCCGCATGACCGTGTCACTCGGCGGGTTAACATAAATGACAGGCGTTATAATGTTAACATTTACTGCAATCACTTGAAAGCGAAAAAGTAAAAAATATCTAAGTAACAAAGTTTATTGCGTTCCGGGGTGACCGCAGCGAAGCGGGGCGGGTTAACATAAATGACAGGCGATATAATGTTAAGCGTTCCGGGGTGACCGCAGCGAAGCGGGGTGAACGCTGCTAGTATTCTATGTATGTGACGTGTCTGAAGTTTGGTCCCCCATCGTCCAAATTACAACAAACCTCGCACATCGTTAGCGCATCGAAAGTGCACATTAGTGCACCAAGCACTAATGTTAGTGCTATAAGAGGTTACAAGATATTAAAGATGTTTGGTGAGGGGCTATGCTGACACATTTTCACCACTTATCACATCGTTACTGCATCATTGATGCACTAAAACGCACTAAGCACTAACGTTAGTGATATCAGAGTTTACGAGTTATTGAAGACTTTTGGTAGGGGACAACTTCAAAAATATCAAATTCCTTACAAATTGATGTAGAAATATGGGGTTAACGGCAGCCGATAGTGCGCCGTTAGTACACTTAAACGCACTAAGCACTAACGTTAGCGGTACCAAATTTTCGGATTTAAACAAAATTTTTGATGGGGGGCCAATTTCAGAAATATCAAAATTCATACAAATTGACGTAGAAATTTGAGATTAATGGAAATCTTTAGTGCATCGCTAGTGCGCTTAAACGCATTAAGCACTAACATTACTGGCATCAGAGTTTACGAGTTATTGGAGATTTTTGGTTGGAGACAACTTCAGAAATATCCAAATCTATACAAATTGACATAGAAATATGGGATTAACAGCAATCGTTAGAACATCGTTAGTGCACTTAAACGCAGTGAGCACCAGGCCCGTAGCCAGCCCAAAAATTTAGGGGGGCCCGATCCAACCATACTACCATATTATAGTTCATTTGCAAGCCTACCGTGAAAATTTTGGGGGGCCAGCTAAAATTTAGGGGGTCGGCCCCCCTAGACCCCCCTGGATACGGGCCTGGTGAGCACTAACGTTAGTGCTACCATTATTTGAAATTTATGCAAAATTTTTGGTGGGCCAAATTCAAAAATATAAAAGTCCATAGAAATTGTCGTAGAAACATTGAGTTAACGGCAATCGTTAGCCCACTGTTAGTGCATTTAAACTCACTAAGCATTAACGTTAGTGTTACCATATTTTGTGATTTATTGAAGATTTTTGGTAGGGGGGCCAACTGCAGAAATATAAAATTGTATACAAGTTGTTAGTGTTTCATGGAAGCGCTTTTGATACACTAACGAATATCACTAATTTTTTCGTTAGAGCTTGAAGTCGGGGCAAGTTCAAGCAGACCTCCAAAGATATTTTACTTTTAGCATCTACACAAATGAAGCACTAGCGTTAATGGATGGTGCACTAAGTACTAATTATGCACTAACGATTGTACTAGAAGAGATCATTAGTGCTTTTGAATTTGGAGGAAATTTGACACAATGTAAAATTTCCCACACATTTCTTATCTGTTTCGTGGCTTATAATTACCTTTAATTACACTAATAGTGAAGCACTAACGAAATTGTTAGTGTTTTCTAGAACCACTTACGATGTACTAAGGAATGGTACTAACTTTTCCTTAGTGCTTGAAGTGGTGGCGCGAAGTTCACGCTGGCCTCCAAAGGTATTTTAGTTGTAGCACCTATACTAATAAAGCACTAACGTTAGGTATTGGTGCTGTAAGAAGCACTAAGAATGCACTAACGATTGCTTTAGAAGAGATCATTAGTGCTTTTGAATTTGGCGGAAATTTGACGCAATGAAAAATGCTCCATAAATTTCTCATTTTAGTTTCGTGACATGTAATTGGACATAACTACACTAACAGTGAATAAAAATTGAAACTGTTAGTGTTTTCTTGAAGCAATAACGATGCACTAAAGAATACTACTAATATTTTCGTTTGTACTTGAAGTGAGGGCACCAAGTTCACCCTAGCGTCCAAAGATATTTTATTTGTAGCATCTATACTAATGAAGCATTAACGTTAGGTATTGGTGCACTACGATGAACTTACAATTCACTAATAATTGCACTAGGAGAGGTAATTAGTGCTTTCAAATGTGATGGGAATTTGACGCAATGAAAAATTCCCCATGTATTTCGTATTGGAGTTTCGTGACATATACCGTAACTCTGCACCTCTATTTCAAGCAATAAAGGAAACATTAGATACTTTTTTGCGGTTTGGGTGACAGCACTAACTTTGTAAGCTATGCCAAAAATTAATGCTAAATTAGTACTAACGATACAGCATAGAAACCAAATTAGTGCTATGTATAATATAAAAATGAGGATCGATTGTTTTCTTTGATAATGCCGAGGTATTGGATTTTGGCTTTCTGATAATTTCACTAATTTTCTTATTATGCGGTATCGTCACCACTAATTTAACACTAACTTTGTGTATAGGTTTCATCTCAATCGGTTGAGTGGGTAGGGCTAGGTTCACGTGAAGACAGGCCCACCCACTTTTAATAATGTAGCACTAATTTTGTAAACTATGCCAAAAATTAGTGCTAGATTAGTGCTGACGATACTGCATAGAAAGAAGATTAGTACTATATATCATTTCATAAAAATGAGGGATCTTTTGTTTTCCCTGATGATGCCGCCATATTAGATTTTCGAATATATTTTGGCCATCTGATAATAGCACTAATTTCTTTATGCAGTATCGACATCACTAATTTAACACTAACTTTGTTTTGAATGGGTGGGGCTAGCGGGAACCTAGCCCTCCCAGAATCTTTAGTGTTTTTTGATGTATGTGTAACGGCACATTTTTTAAATACATTACACGCTGTCAGCACTAATTGCGCACTAAGTTTTGGCATACATATGTTTTAAAATTAGTGCCGATGTGGGTGGGGCCAAGTTCACAGACATACCTTTCTATTATTAAGTCAGCATTCCCGTTCAATTTCTCTGTATTTTCCATCTTTGCACTGAAAATTCCATCTCTTTTATCCTCCCTTTTGTTTGACAGAACTTCAACCCTGACAACGTAAACACACTTTTCCAAAGCCCTCTCTCTCCACGTTTTGATATTCGTTTTCTTAGGAGCCTACTGTTTTTCTTCACAGAGGTTATCTCGGGTTTCTTCCATTATAAATCCAATGCGAAGGATCAACTTTCAGCATATATGCAGGTGTCGCTACTTTCGATCTATAACTTGCAGAGTGTCTGCGAAAATAAAAGAAAAGAAAGACTCTTCAATTTCTTGTTTGGTGTATATTTACATAATATTCTATAACATGATTTGGTATTCTTTGTAAAATACTCTTCGGAAAATCTCAGCTGTATATACTGATGGACCGAGTTAAGTCCCAACCAGACGTATTATAATTCATTTCAGCTCAAGCTATCTATTTCATGAGCCATGTACATTCACTAGCAATTGTTTTCAAAACGTTAAACATTTATGCAACATTTCTATCATTAATAGACAATTATTTGCAAAACTGCACTCAAAATAATGTTATATCTGAATTGATGTCATTTTTCTATCAGTAATGGCAAAGGGAAGTTGAGTCTCGAATAATTTTTTATTTATATTGTATGTGTGAACGTTGTTAGCAGTATTATATTATATTTTTTTTTCTTGCAGATCTTCTTTGTAGGAAAGTCATATTATTTGGTAATTTCTACAAACTTTTCAGGGCAGCTTATACACTTTTTAAGGCACTGCACAATTTCAGCAATTTGTCTTGCAATATTATGATACAGAATTTTCAATATAATTGACATAATATGATCACCAATGAACCATTTCCATTGGTCCAGTGGCTACTGCTCACTTCCTTGCTTGGCGTGGTTCTGGGTGTTCAGTTATCAATGGGAGAGCTTGGATACATTACGGTGGTTCGAATTCCATCTTTCCTACATTATAACCAAGGATATATGAGATGAGTACTTCCATATTAAGATGGAATCCTCAACTCAGTAACTGATTCAATGTTTTCTCAATCTTAAACTTCAATAAACAAAAAAGTAAATAACTGCCGCGTTCAGAGCAGAGGAAAATTTAGTCTAAGATCTTCTAAGATGGTGTTAAATTTGGACTCCATCACGCCGGCCATATTATCGGGTCATCTTCACAAACGTTTGATTCTACGACACCTGTTACACGCAAGACATGGTACTTTCTAAAGTAATGTTTTATTTGTCATCTGTTAAATGTGTCCCATGCCGCATAAGAACTTCATATACAGGCATATCGTTGTGCTGTATTTTGTACGGTATATTTTAAGACAGACAATGTCTATGCTACTGGAGGATTTGCCGCTAGGTGTCGAAAAGATGTGGTTTACTTGTTGTGGCTGACCAGTCCACTCTTGCCGGAGCGTGGCTGGATGAGTCAGTCGACGTTGCCCTACCTACAGCATATTCGGGGCGAAGCACGGATTTATGGCCATATGATTTCTAAATATTTGAGGTCACATGGGACATGTTGCATACTACACATCGATAGCATCTATAGAAGAGTTAAGAGAGCCACCACCTACAAGGGCGCCCATTTGGGGGGGGGGTAAGGTTGGGCGCTCGCCCCTCCCTAGAGGAAATTGTACTATGGAATATCGAAAACCCAATATAATTTTTAGAATAGTTACAACAAAATTTAAAACTATATTTGAAATGTCACTTTACTTGCCCCCCCCCTTGGAAAGCACAACACCGCGCGGTGGCTCAGTGGTAGAGCGTTCACCTCCGGTGCTCAGGGTCCCTGGTTTGATCCCAGCTCGCGCCGTGTGGACTTTGTGGTGGACAAACACCGTGCTCGTGGGTTTTCTCTGGGTTCTCCCGTTTCCTCCCACTTTTTTCATTCCACCATTTCATTCATTTCTCATAATCACCGTCTCCTTTAGCCTAACCGGCAATACGTGGGACGTAAAACTTCAAGATTTCATTTCATTTTTTCAATCCTGAAACTGCGTTACGACATACAATAATGCAAGAAACTACTTAGAGGCCCTTGTTGTTATAGTTCCTAATTGTTCCAATATCAATCACTGGTGTTAATATTATTCTGTTACTGTGTTACTGTCTGTTGGACAATTATTTTCTTCCTGTGAAAATTAATCTTTGATTATATTTAGAATGTTTGCTAATAAGAGTAAAGATAAGTATAAGTAACTTCTACTATTTTTTGCAATTAATTTGAATACATAACAGTAACTACTGCACCCATGTATGTAAAATTGGGTGCACTCTGGATGCTGTTTGCTTCCGCCATCATATGTCTTGATGGACCGTATATGAAAGTGTACACGTATTTTGGTCTATACACCGCTTTTCGCAGCGTCCTTTTGACGTCATATTAAAGACCTGACTTCTGTATTAAATATATTTTAGTCAAACTCTAGTATGACACTAATCACGCGTCAGAACGACACTGGATAAGGGCCACATAGTTTTCATTAAAATCTCCTGCAATTGCGGGAATGCTTAGCGCTATATGCAGTATGTTATTTTTAATAATAAGGTTAAATGGTTATTCTTTGCTCGAGGATAATACATTTGTGGAAAATATTTGAACCCATTGTCCCCTTAGGATATATCAATAAAAGGGTAATGATTGAAATCAAAATCCATAGTGTCACACCTTCCTACACATTAAACCTTATCCTTTATCACCTCCTTGCCGATAAGGGATGTGGACTTAAACGACGCCACAAGTGTCACTATTCATCTCAGAGACCCAACACTATAGATTGAACACTAATATTGATTATTGATTCTATTGGTTCTCGATTACATATCAAATTTTCACGCCTACCTTACATTCTATATGTCAATGAGGGGTGAATTCGGACTTAGGGTGAGGGTGAGGGTGAATAACATAGGGGGTGTCATTATTTAATTCAGCAATCCTGAAAACTAGTGACAATAATTTTACACACTTTCTTCTCATCCCTACGGGTGCTAGGTGTGCATTGGCCCAACCTGTGGTTGTTGACAGAATATAAGTCATATGTGTAGCTATGACTTGTTCCAGAGATATGTTGGAATTTCTGGAACATACATACATATATATGTAATAGAGAAAATGAAATTAAATCTTTTAGTTTTATGTCTCACGGCCAGACCCGTATCCAGGGGGGTCTAGGTCTAGGCCCTAAATTTTGGCTGCCCCCCTAAAATTTTCACGGTAGGCTTGCAAATGAACTATAATATGGTAATATGGTTTGATCGGCCCCCCTAACTTCAGCCGGGCCCCCCCTAAATTTTTGGGCTGGCTACGGGCCTGCTCACGGATATGCCGGTTAGGCTAAAGGAGATGGTGATGATGAGTAATGAATGAAATGGTGGAATGAAGAAAGTGGGAGGAAACGGGAAAACCCCGAGAAAGCCCACGCACACGGTGTTTGTCCACCACACAGTTCACTTAGCGGGGGCTGGGATCGAACTCGGGACCCCAAGCACCAGAGGTGAACGCTCTACCACTTTTTTTTTCATTTGCTGAAGAGTTACATGAAGCTAAAACAGCTTAGGACAGATATTCAGTACATAGTATACGTAAATAATTTGAAAAATATTTGTGAGCTACATTTACAGAAAATTGTTTACAAGCAGTTTTAAGAAACATCACATATGCATATTCATTTCCATACGGATGTGTCCATAAGATAAAAAATATTTTGACCAATTAACCATGTGACGCTATTGTTTTTCGTGATTGGAAAAAAATTATAGTCTGGGAACAAAGCATAATTATGATCAAACTTATGTGCAGGTTCTCGGCAAATCACACTTACCAGGCGTTGTAATTTAGCCCAGATAGAAGAAGATTGAAGTCACAACGTCAGTCTGTGTTCTAGCGTGTCTTCCTGATTACAGTGTTGACACATATCCGTAGGGGGTACACTAATACGTTTTAACTTAACATGAGTAGGTACGAGCTCATTTACTATCGTATACCAGACACTCACGACCGCTGATGTCAACGTGGTGTTATGAATATTGAACCAAATTCTGGACCAATTTTTTGTTGGAAATTTCATTTGGATACGCGGAACGGTATTATTGCAAAGAGGTGCGTGGAAGTGTGTGGATAGAAAGCGGATATGGGAGTAGTTGGTAGGATCAGAGATAGGAACATAGGACCAACCTTGCACGCAGTGTTGAATATACACCGGGCCTGTTTGAGTGACATCATATTAGGAGGATTAGGTGCAGGGAGGGAAGAAATCCAACAAGAAATCCATTGGTGGGTGATTTGGTCAGTAACTTGAAATTGTTTATAAGTATTAGCTAGAAAGAATGCAGTACATTTAGCTCTGACTGATATTAGGTTCAAGCCCCCACGGTCAAGGGGTAGGGTAACAGTGTCACTCTTGACACGAAAATAATGCCCTGCCCACAGAAACCATCCAATCAGGGAATTTATTTTAGGAACATACAAATCACTAATGGGATATATATGAGCGGAGTACCACAATTTAGCACATAAATAACTATTGATATACCAAATACGTTGGATTAGGTTTAAGTTGCGCAATTTGTGATTTAGACTGAGCATTCGTAATTTTTGAATGAGAGGATCCCAAATATGTTCATATTGTAAACTGTCCGAATTAGAAACGTTATGCCCAGGATTTTCACTTTCGTAACCAGTTCAATGTTGGCAAATGGTAGGGGTATGCCATCCATAGTCCAAGAATGAAAGGGCAACACTTTCGTTTTTTGTAAATTAAGCAGTTCGCCACTAAGAGCCACTGAGCCACCGCGGCCCCATGTAATAGAGATGTATAATTCGCTCTTAAAACAAACATTTTCGGAAACACTGTAACGCATATATGTTTAGATTTAATGAAGAATTAATGGAGTTATCCAGTTCCATTTTCATAGCTTGAGGAGTTCGTAGAATCCTAATTTTTCACATAAATTATTATCCAACTCATAAATTATTGTCTTTGCTACAGGATTCGCATTTTAATAAAATTACGTTATGAAATTGTACTAAAAGATAGTTGATAATTATATACCAAAATATTGTTTTATCGGTTCAACCGTTACTCGTTATTCATTTACTAACAACATCACTTTCATTAAAAAAAAAAATACCCAAACCCCTTCATACATACGGTCGTGCATCACTGACGGAAAATTCCGTAGATGAATTTACAGGTAAATATAAGCAAAAAATGTCATATTTACATTGGGTGAATGCGGCTTCGTTTGGACGCTAGAGGCGTCTGAAATGACACCGTACGAGGCTGTAATTTGCAATATCACAAGAACGAAGAGAAATACGAATGTCGGCTCAAAAGACATCAAATGAAACTCCATCCGAAGAATCCAGTTATGCATAAGTGATGGCGAAACAGTGGCGGCGCTAGAGGGGGCACAAAGAAAGTGAATGAAACATGGAGAAAAGTAAACAATTTACACTGAAAAATTGTAGGAGGGGATGTTACTTGGAACATGCAGCAACAAATGTTAATGAACAAAGCCAACAATGGATATGCTGTAGGGACACTATGGGAGGCAGAATGTCGGAATACAGTATCTTTGTAACGGAAAGAAATAGGAATGTCGGGTCAAAAGATATCAAAGGAAACCCCGTCCGAGGAATTCAATCATGCATAAGTGACGGCGAAACAGTGGCGGCGCCAGGGGGCACAAATGAAGTGAATGAAACGCGAAGAAAAGTTCTAGCACAGATGTTGATCTCGGATGAGGCATTCATACGGGATGGCATCACAAATGTCCACAATGACCATCGATGGACACCCAACAACCCACATGCAATTATAGAGACGAAGCATCATCAGCGTTTCAAATTGCATCTGTAGGCTAGTATTATTGATGACGACGTTGTGAAACAACACTTCTTACCACAGCGATTGAACGCAAGCAATATCGTATCTCCAGTTTCTGACCTAGAGCCTACCTATTCTACCTAAAGACGTGCAACTGAGGACACGACAGTGTATGTGGTTTATGCATGATAGGGTCCCTTCCCATCCATGTCACACTATTCGTGCATATCTGAACGAAACACTTCCACGCAGGTAGATAAATCTTGGTAGCAAAGGAGCATGGCCCCCACGTTCACCCGATCTGAATACCCTAGACTTTTTCCTGTGAGGTTACGTGAAGAGTCTCGTGTATGCCATTGAAGATCTTCGCTAGTGTGTATGAGCTGCATTTGCGACACTACAGCAAACGCCAGCGCTATTGCCAAAAGTCAGATAATTCTTACGCCATCGTGTAACTGTCTGTCTCGAAGAACAAGGAGGACATATTGAACACCTTCTTTAAGACAGCATTATGTTGACCATGGTAAGTACAATGCATCTTGTTTTTACAGTACACTGGGCCTCATGTTCCGTACGTGTTTTGTACGATCTGCACGTACCATCACTAAGAGTGTTTAACATTTTCTTTGTAGCTCCCATGCGCCGCCACTGTTCCGCAGTACGTGCGCATCATTGGATTCTTCGGATGGGGTTTCCGTTGACATCTTTTGACCCGCCATTCCTATTTCTCTCCGTTACAAAGATGCTCTATTCCGCCTCCCATAGTGTCCCTACAGCGTAGACGTTGTTGCCTTTGTTCATTAACATTTGTTGCTGCATGTTCCAAATAACATCAACTCCTACAAATTTTCAATGTAAATTGTTCACTTTTCTCCATGTTTCATTCACTATCTTTGTGCCCCCTTCTAGCGCCGCCACTGTTTCGCCATCACTTATGCATGATTGGATTCTTCGAATGGGGTTTCCTTTAATATCTTTTGACCCGACATTCGTATTTCTGTCTTGCGATATTCTTGCGATATTGCAAATTACCGCCTCGGAAGTTGAAATTTCAGACGCCTCTAGCGTCCAAACGAAGCCGCATTCACCCAATGTTCATATGACATTTTTTGCTTGTGTTTACCTGTAGATTCATCTCCCGAATTTTCCGTCAATGATGCAGCACCAACCTGTATATTCACCGCTTGCTCGCCCCTCCTTCCGTCGGGGAGGCAAGAAATCTCAAGAGTGACTAAACCAATTATCACCAAATTTAGGATTTAGTAAAAATGTACGAGGTCAAAAGTTAAGAGTCCAGTTTCTGTTAATACTCCAGTAAAATTACATCAAAAATGGGCCAAACCTAGACATTTAGAATAAAAAGATGGGACCTTCTGGAATTTGTTCGTGATCTCTTCCTCATTAACTTTTAGAAAATCTGAAAAAATCCAGGTTGCTGGTTTTCTGTCATTTTGAATAAATAGGCTGCCAACTTGGATTTCTCACATGCCATATAACTTCTAAACTTATTAGCGTAGAAGGATCATTCTTCCTTTATTATAATTCTAATATTATAGGCAATGCAACAAATTATTATGATTTTTCTCCGAGTAACCATTTTTGCATAACTTTAGGTTAAAGTGAAAAATTGGTATCTGTATTAGGGGACATATTCTTTACATTACCTTATGCATATTAACAGAGTTGAAATATGAAAAAAAAAGGTTTTCAACAACCCAACATCATCTGTTGATATGTGGCAGCTGCTGGAGAAAAAATGTTCTTAGCATTATATAGTTGTGCAGAGAAAGAAAATTTGGATTGTACAAGATTCTGAATGTAGAAAAAATTGTATTTAAACAACGCATTAGTGACACTTTAAACTTAGAAGTACTATCTCCAACAACAGCTGCTACAAATCAGCATAGTCTCCATGTGTTCTATCAAGTTCAGCAGTGGAAAAATCAAGAGATGACTCGAACTGAATTTAGCTGGAGAATTTGTGGTGATTTCCTTCTTTCTGTAACAGCATTTGAACAACCTGTTCCAGAATATTTGTTAAATTTTATAGCATGCAACTGCCAGGCGAATTGTGGGTGCAAAAGAAGAGAGCTAGATTGTACATCATTTTGTGGGTAGAGTAGTGGACATGGATGTGGTAATAGTACTACTTTAATTGAACATGCAGATGAAGGAAGTGATGATGAAGCTGCCACCAAAACCAACTTCTTTGTGAAGAAAGTTAACAAAAAATATGGACATTCAACTGCAAAACGCCATCGAGAAAAGTAAATTTCAAAGTATAGTGGTATATTTAGAACTTTTGTGTTGAGGATTCGGCCTTTGGGTTCGACTTCCACTGGAACCTGCATTGGAGGAAAACTTCTTTTTTTTTTTTTTTTTTTAATTATTTCAATGTAGCATCAAGGCACATGGAGCATTCTGTATTCTTCCTTTTTTCTATTTCATTAAACTCGATACATAAGACAAACATCCTATAAGTCGTTTGCCTTTTTCTTTTATTTCCACTTATGTTTCATTATGCTGTTTATTTACAAAATCATTAAGAAAATGCTGAATGCTGTCTGTTGGTGATTGCTTCTGTGATCAGCAACGAAGAAGACGATGATTTACTGAGGTTTGTATCTTTCGTGTTTTCCTTGAAGAGTCAGAGGATTTCTGCTTCCTGCTACAACATCGAGTTTTTGCTGTGTTCAATTTTGTCTAGTGAGGATCTTCAGGACATCGCCTCGGAGGTAGACAACGTGCAGTGAAGACATCGTATGTGAAGTCAAGTAGCATGCGCAAATCTTGGGAGGCGTCTTGTTGGACGTCGATTACCATATTTGGAGCAATATGGTGATGAAATGAAATGACATCTTTGAGTTTTACGTCCCACGGTTATGCCGCTTAGGCTAAAGGAGACGGTGATGATGAGAAATGGGTGAAATGGTGGAATGAAGAAAGTGGGAAGAAACGGAAGTACCCCGAGAAAACCCACGAGCACGGTTTTTGTCCATCACAAAGTCCACACGGCGCGACATGGGATCGAGCCAACGATCGCAAGCATCGGAGGTAAACGGTCTACCACTGAGCCACCGTGCCCCCCCCCCCAATATGGTGATGAGGAGGTTGAACCCAAAAAAAGGTGGGTGAAACAAAACTGGGGAGCAGGCTTTTCTTTGGATGGAAGAAGACAATTACTTCGTGAAGGATACAACTTCGAGTGGAGCTCTACAAGTGTCAAAGAGCATCACATCGAATTCTATCAACATCTAAAACTAATGTACCATTCTGACAAGAGAGAACTTAAAAACACAAAACAGCATAAGTTAATCCCCAATAGTCTCTCCCTTTCCTGTACCAAAACCTTTTGATAAGTTTGCTGTGACATTCCAATTTGATATTTGAGTTTTATTTCTAATTATAATCCAAATTATAAAATTTTACTGATTTTAGAAGTTAATAATTTTTACAGAATAGTTTTAATATCAACTTCTGAAGAGTAAATATCATGATAGCATAAATCTATTTGACATTGAAGAGTCTCAATAACATTGTGTACTTTCACGGCATTCATCCCGTGGCGAATATTTGGTTTTAAGTCACAAACCCTTGCTGGAAACGTCAGAATCCCAGTCACGTTTCATGGTTTAGATGTGTTGTGTTACGGTTGACTGTTGTGCATCTTGCATATTCCAAATTTTGGATTTGACCACCCGCCTGTAAATGTTAACTTTCCTCACCCATAGTAACGATATATACATGAAATTTTAAAGCTTATGAAATTTTAAAGAACTTTTATTCGAGCACTTTTTTCATATTTCTACTCTCTTAAGATGTATGAGGCAATGAAAAGATGATGTCCATTAATACAGATCCCAATTTTTTCAGTTTATCCTAACATTATGCACAAATGGTTACTCGGAGAAACGTAATATTTTCCCTATAATATTAGAAGCATAATAAAGAATGATCCTTCTACGTTAATTAGTTTAGAAGTTATGTGGGGTAAACGAAGTGCATGTGAGAAATCCAAGATGGCAGACTATTTATTCAAAATGGCGGGAAACCCCGCAACTGGATTTTTTAAATGATTTTTCGGAGGTTAATGAGGAAGAGATCAGGAACAAATTCCAGAATATCCCTTCTTTTCATTCTAAATGTCTACCTCAAACCTTATTTTGACTGCAATATAAAACTGATACTCAAAGTGGAAAAAATGACCATATTCTTTTTAAACGTTTATCGGTATAAAACAAACGGCGTTCAGTTCAGGGCATCAGTTCAGACCTTCAGATCACAAAAAACGGATGACGGAACGCTGTTCTTCTTTGGTGCACATAGAGAGTGGTGCGGCCATCTTCACTTTGCAACAGTAATAACGCTGGGACCTAGCACAAGAGAAGCTAACAGTGATACCTAGCGTCTGGTGAACACACAATGCCGTAGAGCCAACCTGGAAAGAAATAGAGAAAATTGTAGTTACTTATTGACTTATCCTCGTGCATACACTACTTGAAATAATTTCAAGCTGTTTATGGTAGTAAAACCATAAGTGTCACCGTGCTCAAGTATTTCCCAAGAATTCGTAATGGCAAAGACACCTATGAAAATAATAAATGACGTGCTGCTCAGAAACCGCCGTCATAGTCCAAATTTTTCACCAAGCATGTCACCAAACCGAAAAATGACCATTAGGAAGACCTAGGCGGAGATGGGAGGACAATATTAAGAAGAATCTTGCAGAGATTGGAATACAAAGTAGAAACTGGATGCAATTAGCTAAGAATAGAGGTCAGTGGAGAGCTTTTGTGAACGCGGCATTGAAACTCCGGGTTCCATAGGCCATAGAGTTAGTTAGTTATGTTTAATATTGAAATAAGGATCATACTCTTCCTTGTGCAGTGACGCTGCCACCCACAGTGTCTAAGATTTCACATACTTTTGGAATAAATAAATAAATAAATTGATAATCTGTCATATTTTTCTCATTTTCTTTCTGTTGACTTTACGTATAGTTTAACGTTCCTTTCTGTTGTAGGGTTATATGAGGCGTGTACCTACAACTTAATTAGAAATTCGAACCACATTAACTCCGCTGTGAATTTAACCCGGGTTGAAAGTTGGATTTGAACACGAACGGAGCTTTCACTTTTTAAAATTTACGCAAGATTATTTAGTTTTCCCTTATCTATCAGAGATGGCAGACGAACAGTCTTTCCAGTAAACAGTCAGATGTTTCAACATTAATTTCTTTTCTTTAAAATCAGTTATCCAGTTACTCTGTCTGCATTTGACTCGACTGTCATAGACAATTAAAATTCAGTTTCTTTCAACAGTTATATATATAAAACTAGGGTTGACTTGCAAACTACGGGAAGTTAAGACGGGAATTGATTTATAATCAACCAAATGCATATACAGTTAATATGTTTGAATTGAAAATTTTAATTGTTCTTTACAACTAGAGTACGTATAATGCCACTTTGAATGAGTGATGCTAACCTGAAACATTATAAAATCCCATCTCGAGAGGAAGAAATTCCCATTTTGTTCTTGAATTTCCCACGCGACACTAAAGAGTAAAATTAGGTATAATATAGTAATTTACTTCAATACACGAATGAATTATTCAAAAGTTCCGATTGTTAACGTTAATCAAACATTTTATTAAACAAGTGTTTTCCTTAATTGACAGATAGGATTGAAACTGTCGATGACAATAACTCATTTTGTTGTGAATTTAGATTTCCATCACGCTTTTGTGCCATAATCTTCTACTGAATGTAATAAAGCTAGATAAACTTCATTGTTCACTCATTTCATATGGAACAATTTGAAAGGTGGGCGTTTATTGTTTGAATTTCTCCTGTTAATTCTGTTGTTTCTTTTCTTTTCCTCTTTTTTTAATGCCAGAGTACAGTTAACGTTTCTTGGCACTTGATTTTTTGAGATTAACAAGACACTGCATAAATACTTTAATACAGACATGCATTTTATAGTAACATTTGACAATTAGCATTATTTTCAATTTTATTGAAGACTGATTTGTCTACTCCTTGCTCATAGACAATTTTGTTGGCATTAATGAAATGGATAATGAAAAATCCCATAAACCCTATAAATTTTTACAAAAATTCCCTTTATCCCATTTGGAGAAATCACTGTTAAGAAATCCCACAATATGGGTATTTTCCACAAGTTGGCATCACTGCTTTGAATGCACAATTTAAACCCCAACACGGTTGCCAACCAAATGATAATTTATCATGATATACGATAATTTAAGCCTTAATACGATGTACGATAATGCCTTTGCGATAATAGGTAAATATACGATAATTTTAGAACGGACACTTTTTAGCAGTTTTTGAATGTGCAAATTAATTGTAGATGTGCATTAAAGATATAAAGAAAACACACACTGGTGCTTTTAACAGTCATTCTCGCTTAAATACATCAATAACGCTTTAAAAATTGGCACATGGTTGCATCCATTCTTTAAATATCAATTACATTTACATGGAGGTGGGAATATTTTTGTTGTTCATGTCGGATAGAAGGATCTGTGGAAAGTGTGCCCCCTCTTCCCCCGGAACATTGTTTCTGAAAGAAACACTGCGTGTAAGGTTTGTCCAAAAAAAACTCTATTTTTCATCATCCATGTCCATTTCTCACACCTTAGATATACATGGTAAGCGAGCTGAAATAATACTGTGTTTTTTAGCCGAACATAATATACGGTAATTTTAAAGGCGAAAATTGATAATTTTGTTTCCCGAGGCTGGCAACAGTGAACCCCAACTCCCTGGTAAATTTAACAGCTTTTGAGTACTTTGTGAGAAGTTATATCAGGACGACGATGTACGTTTCAAAATTCCGGGTATTTTAAAGAAAAAGTGTCATTTTGGACATATCTTCATCGAAGACGGTTTGATTAGGATTAAATTTGTAAACCAGAACAGAATAAGAATTTTATTATTCAAGTTCAGCAGTACATTGGAAATTTGGTTATATTCTGTATCGTCGCCTCATGTCTAACGTAACGCCATATTGGAGTTCCTTATTGAAATGGAAGTTTTTAGTTCTTTGGTCAATAAAGCTGTTTCTGATAAAAGTAATCTGACAACCGTGTTACTTAAAAAATCGAAATACAAAATGCTTCTTTGAATCACATTGAAAACTGAGTTTGGAAAGAATAATTGACATTCGTTTGGAAAATGTGTTTGACATTCGACTTCAAGTAAGATTTCGGACCAATATAAAATCTCGAGAAATTTCTATAATTAGAATCGTGTTCTCCTAGAAATGTGGAGCTTCATTTCAATTTGCTTGTGGTGTCCTTTTTTTTTTCTGCACTCAATCTTACATGGAGAAGAAAATGATGAGCGATCTGAAACACATGCTAATCTGTAGATATTCTACTGCTCAACGCAGAAATAATGTTAGTATAGGGTCTATTCATCAGTGAATTTGAGTGTTTTACAAGGAGACGTGGTCTTTTCTGTTTTTTCATATGTGTTCATAATTGCATTTAATTTAGTGAACTTCATGGAGTCTTGAATAAGATCTATGTTATTCCATCAAAAGGAAATTCAATCACTTTATCAAAATTTGCATCATGATTTTGTTAAGGGTTTACATCTATCTTGTTTTCTCCCGTCGTTTATCCTACCACATATAACTGGACTTAGACACACAAAAATTTTACTCTTAACGTTTTGGTATTATATCATTACTTAAAAGACTATCAGCCAGTATCAACGGCGCCGACTTTCCAAAATTTATGTGGGTGCATATCAACGGCAGGACGTGTTAGTCTATGTGTTTTCAGGAAAGTCTCGAAATTTGATTCATTTTTAATATGATCTTGAAGCTTTGCTGGCGTCTACTATTAATCCAATGTTCTCGGGATTGCTGCCAGAGTAGGTGTTGCTGTGCTGAGCTTTCATTACCATACGGCGGCAACATCTTCAGAGCTATGTGTTGAAGTGTGCTGGTCGTACAGATTATATAGTGGTCTTTAAGAATCGCTGTGTTCCTATTGGTTGTTTTTGTTGGCCAATGGCGTGCTCTGATTTTGCTGGTGGAAACTGCTCTCTGATTGGCTGATGGTTCTTTTCGTACTGAGAAGCTGGAACCAGATGTCAGATAGATGATAACCTTCGTCTCTGTTGATGGATGGCTTGTATGTACGGATGAATAAAGATTCATGTATTTTCCTGTCCCAGAACTGTTTACTTTTCTTTAGTACTTCAATTTGGTCCCACATGGCCGTATGATTGTATTGTATGCAGTGTTCGGCTATTGTAGATTTTTCTGGTTGTTTAAGTCTGGTGTGTCGCTGATTGATTTTAAGTTAAAATCTTTTATGAACACGGTCATAAAAAGGCTGTGCTGTGATAAAGTAAAATATACCGGTACTATAAGGATAAGTTCAGGCTGCTCTAGCTCAGTCGGTAACACGGCTGACTTAAACGCAAGAGAAAAGGATTCAAGAGCAGGTCCAAACTAAAAATCTTGTCGGTGCGCCGCACCCACAAGATTATTTGTGTGGGTGGTAGAGCCGCGGAGCACCGACGTAGTCGGCGCGCATGGCCAGTTAGTTTATTACTATTATTATTATTATTATTATTATTATTATTATTATTATTATTATTATTATTATTATTATTTGCTTTGGAATGCACAGCGGTCTTTACATTTAAAAGTTTTCCTTTATTATTATAGGGTAAATGTTTGGATTTACAGTTACTTCTATTATTTCCGTGCCTATTTTATTTACTAAATTTCAATAATGATGATTTATAAAGATGCTGGATGATTCTCTCACCAGCACTCGATTTTTTTAGTAATCTGTTTTAAACCAAGTGAGTCATTTCAGTCATTTGAAAGTACAATAATAATAATAATAATAATAATAATAATAATAATAATAATAATAATGTGTGTGTGTGTGTGTGTTTGTGCGTGTTTATAAATTCATTATCTATGCCTTGTTTATGTTTAAGGTAGCTTCACAACTTTAAGGACCTAGTGTTCGGCTCCCTGTTGGAACACTCCTTCTTGTTTTCAAAATTTAGTATTTTATTAAGGTTTTAGAACTTTGTTGTGTATTTAATACAAAGGTTTTGTATCTACAAAAGTGACTACATATTACTGGCAATTTATTGATATTATTATTTAATTTCTTTAACATTTGTCTATTTCGTTTTTAAAAGAAATTCAAGAATTCCGTGCTACCTATTTATTTATTTATTTATTTATTTATTTTTTTAGTTTGCTAGGCTCTTTCAGGGATAGTCACTAAATTGTCATAGTTTCTTCTTTGCAGTCAGATTACGTACTTATTCATTATCATCAGCAATTAATTGTAGTTATATAATATATATACAGAGTGTATCTTTAATGATGGGTCAAACTTCAAAGGATGATAAAAAATGAAAAACAAGAAGTGATTTAAGATAAGAAGTTGTTATCCGAAAATGCGTCAGTTCTGAGCTGTAGCCCGCCGAAGTTATACCAAAATAGAATAAAAATGAATAGAACTAGAGAACGAGTTGTCGGAGAAAGGTCTGGTCAAAGGAAATAGTGCATTATTTAACGTGGAGATTCGATTTATGTACAAATCAATGAGGAACAAAAATGAAATCTTTTGAGTTTTACGTCCCACGCTTATGTCGGTTAGGCTAAAGGAGACCGTGAATATGAGAAATGAATGAAATGGTGGAATGAAGAAAGTGGGAGGAAACGGGAAAGCCCCGAGGAAATCCACGCACACTGCGTTTGTCTACCACAAAGTTCACTTGGCTGGGGCTGGGATCGAACCCGGGACTCAGGCACCAGAGGTGAACGCTCTACCACTGAGCCACCGCGGCCCCCTCAATGAGGAACTGTGGCATCACATGACGGCGTTCATATTACAACCTGGTTGGGAACGGAAACATTGGGTAAAACGTACCGGGAGGATAGAACGGACACAGAAAACAATTCGAGAGACGGATTCCTATTTCGGAAATGCAGCAATCCAGAACGAAACTGCGATTGACTAATAGATCTACAAACGAGCAAGAGCGAGAGAACGAATTGTCAGAGAAAGGTCGGGTCAAAGGAAATAGTGCATTATTTAACCTGGAGATTGGATTCAGGTACAAATCGATGAGGAACTATGGCGGCGTAAGGGTATATTCACAGGAAATGGACATACTCTTCGTGCCAGAGGCGAATATCCGAAGTGGAAGGTGAGTGTTAATTCTCGTATGTAGAACCATTTGGACTATTGGGAGCGAACAACATAAATATAAAATGTACACAGTGGCATTTGTTTGGAAAAGACATGGCTGCACTAACATCGAAGTAGGTTGCACTAACTACCGATAGTACAAATGGAAGTGAATTATCAGCATCATCATCTATTAGACTTGGCGACTACTAGCCACAAGAGAACTCCTATACCCCACAGCTCTAACATTGTTGATATGTAAACATTACATTTTAATATCGTCCTTGATGCATCGTGGTTGCGTGGTAAAGCACTCAGATCTGAATCCATTAGTCCTGGAGTCCTGGAATTCCAAATCACGTAAGGTTTCGTGTTCGATGACATCGTTGTACTAGTGTTACCAGGTTTCTCCTAGTTCCATATTTCACCAATTATTGTAAATATCAGCAGACCTGACTTTCAATAGCCTCAACTTGCGTTTCATTCCTCTTTCATGAGGTTGTTGCAAGTACAATGGTCCATACGCAATCTTGCATAAAACTTTTCTTGAAAGCCCTCTTTAGTAACTCACAACAAAGCACGTTTCTTCTTGTTACAAGCATCATTCGACACCTATCCTTGCTTGAATATCATACGTGACTTACGTTGTTTGCTGCACACCAACAGACGAAACAGCAAAAGTCTCTGTAGCCGTACGGCCGCTGCATTACAATACTCGGAGATCATTTCCATCACCGTTTGGCAGGCGAGTGTTTCTTTTACTAAAGTGAAGAAGGCGTGTTTCTTTTCCGTGGATAGTCTCTCAGTATTTGTACCTGTGCTTTGTCTGTGCTCTTGGTCCGTAGCGGGATTAGTGCGGGAGTGAAATGGAGTTCACGTTTGAAGAACTTGCATATATGGTGATTTTTTATGGGCTAGCTAATGGAAACAATCATGCAGCTATTAGGTTGTATCGCAACAGGTATCTAGACAAGCGGCAGTCAAAGTACTTCATGTTTCCGAGGCTATTTCGGCGTTTAAGGGGAAACGGGATATTTCCGCCCATTTCGTCACTACCGCGGAAGAAGACGAACAACCAGGACTCCAGACCTTGAAGAAGAGGTTCTTGATCGTGTGACATCACAACCTTCGACAAGCACTAGATCATAAGCACATGAAGTGAGGGTTGATCACAGTACGGTTTAGGGAGTACTCCGTGAACAACAACTACACCCCTATCATCCAAAGAAAGTTCAAGACCTGCATCCTACAGACTTCACACCCCGTGTGGTGTTTAGTGAATGTCTAGTGCAGCGCTGTTTGCACGACCCGCAGTTTCATGCCGCGATAATCTTCACAGATGAAGCCTGTTTTATGAGAGAGAGGGTGTATTCAATAGCCGGAATAGTCATGTTTGGGCCGACGAAAATTCCCATGGTACCATTGTGCGTCCACATCAACAGAGATTTGGAGTAAATATTTAGGCAGGCATCGTCGGTAACAATCTTATACGACCATATCTCTTACCACCTAGCTTAACTACATCAACACTTTCAGAATTATTAGATGTACCTCTTGATGTTCATCAACGGATGTGGGTTTGGCATGATGGGGCTAAATTACACTCTGGAGTACCTGCTTGCCAGTACCTTGAATATTCCCGCATGGATGAAACGGAAGGGGTTTCCTATTTCTTAGCCGGCACGATCTCCTGATCTCAACCCAATTGATTTCTTCTTGTGAGGTAGTAGTAGAAAAATGCCGGTTCTGCGCCACTGACCCTCTACCCACTTTATCAGTCCCGCCTGAAGCAGACAACGAATTTCCCAGTGCCGACTCACACACTATGCCGGAAGACATAGGGAGGATACGAGAAATCGAGCATCGTGAACCGTCAACCCACGGTCTTTTACGACCTCCATTTTAGGGGTGAATTTGTTCCCTTTTACGACCTCCATTTTAGGGGATGTACTCGTTCCCTTTTATGACCTCTATTTTAGGGGTGAACTCGTTCCCTTTTATGAGCATATTTTTCAACCCCTACAAACACATAGAAGAGCAGATAACACATAGCACTACGTAACACATAGCAGAGCAGATAACACATAAGAGTACGTAACATAACAAGGGTGAACTCGTTCCCTTTTATGAGCATATTTTCCAACCCCTATTTTAACATAGCAGATAACACATAAGATTACGAACACATAGAAGAGCAGATAACACATAAGAATACATAACATAGCAAGGGTGTATTCGTTCTCTTTTATGATCACTTTTTCAACCCCTATTTTAACATAGCAGATAACACATAAGATTACGAACACATAGAAGAGCAGATAACACATAAGAATACATAACATAGCAAGGGTGTATTCGTTTTCAACCCCTACTGGAACATAGCAGATAACAAATAGCAAGGACTATGTAACATAGTAAGGGTGAACTCGTTTCCAACCCCTATTTTAACATAGCAGAGCTAATAAAACTGTATGGCTTATTTTTCAACCCTTATTTTAACATAGCAGAGAATACATAAGATTCGTTCCACCCCTATTGGAACATAGCAGAGAATACATATGACTACGTAACATAGCAGGGTGAACTCGTTCTCTTTTATGACCTCCATTTTAGGGGTGAACTCGTTTCCTTTTATGAACATGTTTTTCAACCCCTATTTTAACATAACAGAAATGACATAAGAATACGTAACAAGACTATGTAACATAGCAGGGGTGTTCTCATTCCAACCCTTATTTTAACCTAACAGAAATAGCAGACAATGAGCAAAGATAGTCATTTTAGAGGGTGTATTCATTCATTCTCTTTGATGACCATTTTTTCCACCCCTAATTGAAATTACATAGCAGAGCAGGTATCATATAAGATTAGTTTCCTTTTATGAGCACTTTTAGGGGTGTATTCATTCCCTTTTATAATTACTTTTTCAACCCCTATTTGAACATTTTAACAAAGCAAAAATTTATGAACACATTCTCAACCTTTATTTTAACGTAGCACTGATTTCGGTCCCAACCCCTAATTTAACATAACAGAAATGACATAAGCATGTCTCCAAACTACTGACCATCGTGAACAAACGTCAAACTCAAAAACGAAACAACATATCGAGGTGCTGTTTCCACATTTAGTAATTGGTCATCAACTACTGACCATCGAGGTCAAAGGTCAAAACTCGAAAATGGATCCACATACTGAGATGGTGTTTCCACATTTAGTAACTGGTCATCAAGTACTACATATTCCAAAAATAATGATCATCGAGGTCAAAGGTCAACATACTTAAAACCCAATAACTCGTAAACGGAGCCACATATTGAGGTCGTGTTTCCAAATCTAGTAATTGGTCATCAACTACTACAAGTTCCAAAATAATGATCATCGAGGTCAAAGGTCAATATACTTAAAACCTAATAACTCGACAACTGAGACACATATTGAAGTGCTGTTTCCAAATCTAGTAACTGGTCATCAACTACTACAAGTTTCAAAAAAATACTGATCATCGAGGTCAAAGGTCAACATACTTAAAACCTAATAACACGAAAACTGAGCCACATGTTGAGGTGCTGTTTCCACATTTAGTAATCGGCCACCAACTACTACAAGTTTCAAAATACTGATCATCGAGGTCAAAGGTCAACATACTTAAAACCTATTAACTCGAAAACTGAGCCAAATATTGAGTTGGTGTTTCCACATTTAGTAATTGGTCATCAACCACTGCAAGTTCCAAAAATAATGACCATCGAGGTCAAAAATTTAAAAACGCGAATAACTCTTAAACAGAGCAACGTATTGAGGTGCTGTTTCCAAATCTAGTAATACGTCATCAACTATTACATGTTCCAAAAGTACTGACTATCGAGGTCAATGGTCAAATATTTAAGCCTTAATAACTTTAAACAAAACCTGTGTGAACTATTCAATTTTGTATCAAGCAGAGAAAAGTGAAGAATGAATAAATATGACTGGCTTACTTCGAGAAAGAAAGCAAAGATATTTCATTTTAACTAGCTGAGAATTTTTAATCATCTTGTATTATTTAAACAAACGAAAGGATAAATTTTATACCAACGAGAATGCTATTTATACCATTTTGTATTACTCCAATAAAGGAAGGAATACCAGAAAAAAATAAGTGAAAAGTGAATAAAATTTAGGTGGATTATTTTCTTTTGTACTAACTGAAAAAGAGAAGAGCTACTTTAACTAGCTTATTATGTACTGCTTAAACAAACGAAAATTGACCATTATGTAACTTTTGAACTAGTGAAATGTTCTATTCTTGTATCAATCAGAAAAACCCGAAGAAGGATCATTTTAACAAGTTCATAATTTCGATGTTCTACTTATATACCAACGAGAAAAAAAATGAACTAGCTGAATATACGAAATAATAAATTTAAGTGACCTATTCAATTTTGTACCAATGAGATGTGGCATTTTAACTGGCTCAGAATTTTACTACTCAAATAAACAATGAAGTATTTACTATTGTACCACCGAGAAAAAAAGAAATTGCACCATTTTGGAGTATTCAAATAAACAAAGGAATTATAACTTGTGTCAACTCTAAAATCAATTAAACGAAGTAATGCATTTGAGTGAGCTATTTAACTTGAAAAACCGAAGTTGAGTATTTTATACCATTTTGTATTATTTCAACAAACAAAAGAATAAGCAAAAAAGGATCATTTTATATCATTTTAAACTAGTCTAATAAACGAAGGCATAAATATGAGTGAGCTATTTAATTTTGTAGCAACCAAAGGATCATTTTAACTAGCTGAGTATTTTCATGAAAGAACAAAATTGTACTAATCAGAAAAAGCGAAGAAGACCCATTTTAACTAACTTAGAATTTCCATACCTTTTTGTACTATTTAAACAAAACGATGAGATAAATTTGAGTGGCCTGTTTTTGTACTAACGAGAAAAATCGAAGAAGGTGTAATTTAGCTAACTCAGAATTTATGTACCTTTGTACTAGCCCAATGAACGAAAGAGCAAATTTGAGTGTTCTACTTTTTATACCAAACAAAGAAGAACCATTTTGTACTACTCAAATAAACGAAAGAAAAAACGAAAAAAGACCAATTTAACTAGCTCAGAATTTATATACGTTTTGTTTAGGTGTCCTACTTTTTGTACCAGCGTGAAATGCCATTTTAACCAGCTGAGTAGTATTCAAATAAACAAAAAACCGAAGAGGGATCATTTTAACTAGCTCAGAATTCTTGTACTTTTGTGCCATTCAAACAAATGAAAAAACTAAATTTGGATGGAGTATTATTTTTTGCAGAAAAAGGAAAGAATTTGTACTGACCAGAAAAGGCGAAGAAGGATCACTTTATACCTTTATGTGCTATTTAAATAAACGAAGGAATAAATTTGAGTGATCTATTCAATTTTATACCAATCAGAAGAAAAGAAAAGAAGGCCCATTTTATCTAGCGGAGTATTTTTGTGCTACACAAATCAACAAATGAATACATTTGAGTGACCTATTCAATTTGGTATCAACAAGAAATACCATTTTAAATAACTCAGCATCTTATACCTTTTTGTGCTATTTAAATAAACGAAGAAAGCGAAGGAGGTTCAATTTAGCTAACTCAGAATTTTATACCATTTTGTACTAATCAAATAAAGGAAGGAATACATTTTTGTGACCTATTCAGTTTTGAAAACAAGCAGGAAAAGAAAAGAATTAACATTTTGTACTAATCAAATAAACCAAGGAATAAATTTAGAGGGCCTATTTAGTTTTGTACCAACCACGAAAAAAAGTTCCATTTTAACTAGCTCAATATTTCTGTACCATATTAACTAACTCAAAGAAACGAAAGAATAAATTTTGAGTGGCTTAAGCAAAGAAGGTCAATTTGTACCTTTTGTACTATTAAAACTGAGTGACCTATTCAATTTTATACCAAGTAGAAAAAATTTTGTCTGCAATTAAAAAAACGGAGAAGGTCTTATTTATGTACATTTTGTACTACTCAAATTCTACTTTCTGTACCAACCAGAGAAAAACAAAGAAATACCATATTCTGCTACTCAAACAAACGACGGAATAAGCTCAGAATTTCTATACCTTTTTGTGTTATTCAAATAAACGAAGGAATAAATTTGTGTGACCTATTCACTTTTATAGCAAGCCCCTTTTAGTTTTATACCAACCATGAAGGTCCATTATAACAAGCTTGGTATTTTTATACCATTTTTATTACTCTATTTCATTTCTGTAACAATCAGAAGAAAACAGCTCAGAATTTTATACCTTTGTGCTGTTACATTTTGTATATTTTTGTGTCATACAGAGAACAATTTAAATTGACTCTCCCTGACAATTTAGTTGCCAGAGTCCAATGTTAGTTATCTATTAAATTCTTAATATTACAGTACTACAAATTGATCCAGTTAACAGTTCAAGTTCTTCTATTCTTACACAATCAAATGCATATGCTGTAGTGGGCTCAGTGTTCATTTACAGAATTAAATAATTGTTTATCTTTCTCTAAAAACAATTCTACTATTTTGTTGATATAATAATCACACTCTGTAATGTATTCATATACCAGATTAAATTTTTTCTCCAAAGTATAAGTGTTCTTAATATTACAACCTTTAAAATGCTTCTTTATATAAAGTTTATAGATTTTCTCTCTCATTTCACGTTTAATTAAGATCGTCCACACCTTTTGTAATAATTCGTAATCATACTGAAGCAAACAGTTGTGATCTTTTTCATTTTCATTATGTTTAGAACATGCTTCACATAATAATACTGAATTTGCTGTATACTCATTAAATAATTGTATAACACATGTATCACTAATACTTTCACTAGTACACTCGCACTCATTAGCTTCCAGTTCAAAACAGGTAATATTTGAAACACTGTCATCATCACTTTCCGGGAGTATTTCATCATTGTATCTATTATAGCGTCTAAAATAATACACATCTTCTATTTCCTGTGTTGGATGTATGATTCTCACTTTATCACGTAATTCATCTGGCAAATCGGGGTCAGACGGGTGAATTAACAGTATAGGTTTTTCGTTTTCACGCTGAATTTCTTTTTCTCTAGGTGAAACATAAACAATTTCTGTGCCAGTCATTTTTCTGCTCTTCAGCAAAAACCAATCAAATAAATAATTTTATATATCTACAATATAAACATTCTGTGCATTCTCCGTGTTTAATAATATGTTTTCAACGCAATATAACATCATGATGTATGTTCTATTATTTTCCAAATATACTCCATAAACTTATATTCCATTATAATAAAATACATAAATGCAAAAATATATATTTGTCTTTTTGAACTTAGACGAGGAAGGAAAGTCTAAAAAAATTGAATCGTTGAGCAATATGTAGTACCCTAGGACTCACACTATACTAGCAATACAACTGTTAGGTAACGCATTCGTAACGTTGTTTAAATATCTGCAGCACTCTTTATAGATGGTATGGAACATGGAACTTTGAAAATTTCTCTTACTTTGATATAATCTCTTCTTCTGCTGTGATTCAAAATGGACAAGTATGCTGTTATGATTTGTCGTCATTCATCAGTTTTCTTTAGAACGCTAATTGTTATGTAGTCTGTTCTACAGAATTAAGTTAAAATTCAATGTATAACGCAACTCTGGTTGGTTAAATCTTACGTTCAAATATGTACTTAAAGACCGGAAAAATTGAGACTTCAGTGTAACACCACAAAGGTATAAAATTCTCAGCTGTTTTCTTCTGATTGTTACAAAAATGAAATAGAGTAATACAATATTGTATAAAAATACCGAGCTTGTTATAATGGACTTTCGTGGTTGGTATAAAACTAAAAGGGGCTTGCTATAAAAGTGAATATGTCACACAAATTTATTCCTTCGTTTATTTGAATAACACAAAAAGGTATAGAAATTCTGAGCTTATTCCGTCGTTTGTTTGAGTAGCAGAATATGGTATTTCTTTGTTTTTCTCTGGTTGGTACAAAAAGTAGAATTTGAGTTGAGTTGATTTTAGTTTAGCGTCCCGTTCAGCAGCAAGGCTATCTGAGACGTGGACCTACTGATTAACATGGAATCCGAACCACATGAGCTTCCGCCGGGAATCAAACCCGGGTCTCCCACGCCAAAGGCGCGTACGCTAACCGCTTAGCCACGAAGGAGCTCAAAAGTAGAATTTGAGTAGTACAAAATGTACATAAAATAGACCTTCTCCGTTTTTTTAATTGCAGACAAAATTTTTTCTACTTGGTATAAAATTGACTAGGTCATTCAGTTTTAATAGGACAAAAAGTACAAATTGACCTTCTTTGCTTAAGCCACTCAAAATTTATTCTTTCGTTTCTTTGAGTTAGTTAATATGGTACAGAAATATTGAGCTAGTTAAAATGGAACTTCTTCGCTTTTTTTCGTGGTTGGTACAAAACTAAATAGGCCCTCTAAATTTATTCCTTGGTTTATTTGATTAGTACAAAATGTTAATTCTTTTCTTTTCCTGCTTGTTTTCAAAACTGAATAGGTCACAAAAATGTATTCCTTCGTTTATTTGATTAGTACAAAATGGTATAAAATTCTGAGTTAGCTAAATTGAACCTCCTTCGCTTTCTTCGTTTATTTAAATAGCACAAAAAGGTATAAGATGCTGAGTTATTTAAAATGGTATTTCTTGTTGATACCAAATTGAATAGGTCACTCAAATGTATTCATTTGTTGATTTGTGTAGCACAAAAATACTCAGCTTGTTAAAATGGGCCTTCTTTGCTTTTCTTCTGATTGGTATAAAATTGAATAGATCACTCAAATTTATTCCTTCGTTTATTTAAATAGCACATAAAGGTATAAAGTGATCCTTCTTCGCCTTTTCTGGTCAGTACAAATTCTTTCCTTTTTCTGCAAAAAATAATACTCCATCCAAATTTAGTTTTTTCATTTGTTTGAATGGCACAAAAGTACAAGAATTCTGAGCTAGTTAAAATGATCCCTCTTCGGTTTTTTGTTTATTTGAATACTACTCAGCTGGTTAAAATGGCATTTCACGCTGGTACAAAAAGTAGGACACCTAAACTAAAGTATATAAATTCTGAGCTAGTTAAATTGGTCTTTTTTCGTTTTTTCTTTCGTTTATTTGAGTAGTACAAAATAGTTCTTCTTTGTTTGGTATAAAAAGTAGAACACTCAAATTTGCTCTTTCGTTCATTGGGCTAGTACAAAGGTACATATATTCTGAGTTAGCTAAATTGGACCTTCTTCGATTTTTCTGGTTAGTACAAAAAACAGGCCACTCAAATTTATCTCATCGTTTTGTTTAAATAGTACAAAAAGGTATGGAAATTCTAAGTTAGTTAAAATGGGTCTTCTTCGCTTTTTCTGATTAGTACAATTTTGTTCTTTCATGAAAATACTCAGCTAGTTAAAATGATCCTTTGGTTGCTACAAAATTAAATAGCTCACTCATATTTATGCCTTCGTTTATTAGACTAGTTTAAAATGATATAAAATGATCCTTTTTTGCTTATTCTTTTGTTTGTTGAAATAATACAAAATGGTATAAAATACTCAACTTCGGTTTTTCAAATTAAATAGCTCACTCAAATGCATTACTTCGTTTAATTGATTTTAGAGTTGACACAAGTTATAATTCCTTTGTTTATTTGAATACTCCAAAATGGTGCAATTTCTTTTTTTCTCGGTGGTACAATAGTAAATACTTCATTGTTTATTTGAGTAGTAAAATTCTGAGCCAGTTAAAATGCCATATCTCATTGGTACAAAATTGAATAGGTCACTTAAATTTATTATTTCGTATATTCAGCTAGTTCATTTTTTTCTCGTTGGTATATAAGTAGAACATCGAAATTATGAACTTGTTAAATGATCCTTCTTCGTGTTTTTCTGATTGATTCAAAAATAGAACATTTCAGTAGTTCAAAAGTTACATAATGGTCAATTTTCGTTTGTTTAAACAGTACATAATGAGCTAGTTAAAGTAGCTCTTCTTCTCTTTTTCAGTTAGTACAAAAGAAAATAATCCACCTAAATTTTATTCATTGTTCACTTATTTTTTTCTGGTATTCCTTCGTTTATTGGAGTAATACAAAATGGCATAAAATGGCATTTCTCGTTGGTATAAAATTTATCCTTTCGTTTGTTTAAATAATACAAGATGATTAAAAATTCTCAGCTAGTTAAAATGAAATATCTTTGGTTTCTTTCTCGAAGTAAGCCAGTCATATTTATTCATTCTTCACTTTTCTCTGCTTGATACAAAATTGAATAGTTCACACAGGTTTTGTTTAAAGTTATTAAGGCTTAAATATTTGACCATTGACCTCGATAGTCAGTACTTTTGGAACATGTAATAGTTGATGACGTATTACTAGATTTGGAAAAAGCACCACAATACGTTGCTCTGTTTAAGAGTTATTCGCGTTTTTAAATTTTTGACCTCGATGGTCATTATTTTTGGAACTTGCAGTGGTTGATGACCAATTACTAAATGTGGAAACACCAACTCAATATTTGGCTCAGTTTTCGAGTTAATAGGTTTTAAGTATGTTGACCTTGGAACTCGATGGTATTATTCTTGAACTTGCAGTGATTGATGAACTATTACTAAATATGGAAACACCAACTCAATATTTAGCTCAGTTTTCGAGTTATTAGGTTTTAAGTATGTTGACCTTTGACCTCGATGATCAGTATTTTGGAACTTGTAGTAGTTGGTGGCCGATTACTAAATGTGGAAACAGCACCTCAACATGTGGCTCAGTTTTCGTGTTATAATTTTTTAAGTATGTTGACCTTTGACCTCGATGATCATTATTTTGGAACTTGTAGTAGTTGATGACCGATTACTAGATTTGGAAACACGACCTCAATATGTGGCTCCGTTTACGAGTTATTAGGTTTTAAGTATGTTGACCTTTGACCTCGATGATCATTATTTTTGGAATATGTAGTACTTGATGACCAGTTACTAAATGTGGAAACACCATCTCAGTACGTGGATCCATTTTCGAGTTTTGACCTTTGACCTCGATGATCAGTAGTTGATGACCAATTACTAAATGTGGAAACAGCACCTCGATATGTTGTTTCGTTTTTGAGTTTGACGTTTGTTCACGATGGTCAGTAGTTTGGAGACATGCTTATGTCATTTCTGTTATGTTAAATTAGGGGTTGGGACCGAAATCAGTGCTACGTTAGAATAGGGGTGGAGAATGTGTTTACAAATATTTGCTTTGTTAAAATGTTCAAATAGGGGTTGAAAAAGTAATTATAAAAGGGAATGAATACACCCCTAAAAGTGCTCATAAAAGGAAACTAATCTTATATGTTACCTGCTCTGCTATGTAATTTCAATTAGGGGTGGAAAAAAATGGTCATCAAAGAGAATGAATGAATACACCCTCTAAAATGACTATCTTTGCTCATTGTCTGCTATTTCTGTTATGTTAAAATAAGGGTTGGAATGAGAACACCCCTGCTATGTTACATAGTCTTGTTACGTATTCTTATGTCATTTCTGTTATGTTAAAATAGGGGTTGAAAAACATGTTCATAAAAGGAAACGAGTTCACCCCTAAAATGGAGGTCATAAAAGAGAACGAGTTCACCCTGCTATGTTACGTAGTCATATGTATTCTCTGCTATGTTCCAATAGGGGTGGAACGAATCTTATGTATTCTCTGCTATGTTAAAATAAGGGTTGAAAAATAAGCCATACAGTTTTATTAGCTCTGCTTTGTTAAAATAGGGGTTGGAAACGAGTTCACCCTTACTATTTTACATAGTCCTTGCTATTTGTTATCTGCTATGTTCCAATAGGGGTTGAAAACGAATACACCCTTGCTATGTTATGTATTCTTATGTGTTATCTGCTCTTCTATGTGTTCGTAATCTTATGTGTTATCTGCTATGTTAAAATAGGGGTTGAAAAAGTGATCATAAAAGAGAACGAATACACCCTTGCTATGTTATGTATTCTTATGTGTTATCTGCTCTTCTATGTGTTCGTAATCTTATGTGTTATCTGCTATGTTAAAATAGGGGTTGGAAAATATGCTCATAAAAGGGAACGAGTTCACCCTTGTTATGTTACGTACTCTTATGTGTTATCTGCTCTGCTATGTGTTACGTAGTGCTATGTGTTATCTGCTCTTCTATGTGTTTGTAGGGGTTGAAAAATATGCTCATAAAAGGGAACGAGTTCACCCCTAAAATAGAGGTCATAAAAGGGAACGAGTACATCCCCTAAAATGGAGGTCGTAAAAGGGAACAAATTCACCCCTAAAATGGAGGTCGTAAAAGACCGTGGGTTGACGGTTCACGATGCTCGATTTCTCGTATTCTCACTGTGTCTTCCGGCATAGTGTTTCAGGTGGCACTGGGAAATTCGTTGTCTGCTTCAGGTGGGACTGATAAAGTGGGTAGAGGGTCAGTGGCGCAGAACCGGCATTTTTCTACTACTTGGGGTTATTAAGATCTCCCTACTACTAAACACCTGCACAGAACAAAGAAACCCTCCTTGCACAAATCCTCGCTGCCTGTTATATCATTAGCACGAGACCAGGCATTTTCCAGAGATGAGAAAAAACTTATTACGGCGATTCCTTGTCTGCATCGATACCAGGGGACACCATTTTGAGCACCTGTTGTGAATGTAAGTATATTTGCTCTTTTCACCAGTACCTAGATATAATTTTCATTCGTGTCTAGCCTTAGCATGTGTCGTCCTCCATTACCATACAAGCAACGTACAATTGTTGCACCCGACCTCATACGTCACTTCGTTGTCGTTTATTGCGTACATACTTCTTCCTCCAAGGATCCTGCTACGTAGGATCGCTCCAAACCTTCCGTGATATCCGGGCTTTGAGATCCCACATTTTGACACAATGTATAGCTTTCGTGACACAAACAGATCTCTTCCTGTTTTGTTATATTTTCTTGAATCACTGTCAATTCTTCCTAGACCTTTTCAAAAGTTCCGATAGTAATACAGTACATTTCTGTGATTCTTCTCTCGCGTCACCACCGTTCCTAATCGATTTGTACATGGATCGAATCTCCAAGTCAAATAATGCACTATTTCCTTTGACTCGATCTTTCTCCGACAATTCGTTCTCTCGTTCTTGCTCGTATGTATTAGTCAATCGCAGTTTCGTCGGGCTCTAGTTCGGGATTACTACATTTCTGAAATAGGAATCCGTCTCTCGAATTGCTTTCTGTATCCTTTTCCATCCTCCCGGTACGTTTTACCCAATGTTTCCGATCCCAACAAGTACTGTCGTATGAACCCCCTCTTGGCGCCGCCAGTGTTCCTCATTGATTTGTACCTGAATCGAATCTCCATTTCAAATAATGCACTATTTCCTTTGACCCGACCTTCCTCCGACAATTCGATCTCTAGTTCTATTCATCTTTATTCTATTTTGGTATATTTTCGGCGGGCTAAAGCTCAGAACTGACGTATTTTCGGATAACAAGTTCTTATCTCAAATCACTTCTTTTGTCATTCTTCATCATCCCTTGAAATTTGACCCATCATTAAAGATACATCCTGTATAGAGGGAAGATTTGTCGTTTCATTGCTTATCTGGAGCATGTTGCTAAAACATTTATACTAAAATTTGATGAACTAGGGATGAAATTTCTCCAATTTGCAGTGGAAGAACCACGGTACTTCCGACACAATAAACACTACGGGCTATATCATATGGGTTTATTTTACGAACATGATCTTTCTGGTTTTGGAAATACGCATAATTTAAATAAGAATAGGAAATTCCAAAACAAACAAATATGATTACTATTTGTCAATCGTATTACATTTCATATAACGAAGGCAAAAAAATATTGCTGATGTTATAATATAAACTAATAATAAACGAAGTGTTTGATTTGGTTAAATATGCCTACTATTTTCGTATAAGATTTTTTTCTTCTTCTTTTGAAAATTGTACATGTACAAACATTAAAAAAAACTGCTAATGAAAAACTTCTCACAGTCACTTCACTTTACAATTCTAGTATAATCTGCTTGCTGTATTATCTGGGCATCTTAATGGAAGCTGTAGAAATTATTATCGAAGGTTAGAATTATTCTAAATTCGAGAAAGTAACAAACAACAGGAGACGAGAATGGACTATAAGATTGGAGTCAAACTATAGAGGGAATAACTTGTCGTAGCTTTCCGTAATTTCGACAAAAAACAGATACTTTACGAATTCTATTCTGTAAGATTTTATCGTAGAATAAGAAGGCAATATTGGCAATAACACTGTCAATAATTACTGCAAGCATCATTGTTAAATTACAATAAATACTGCTAAAATTACATTAATATAAATCTTTTAGCTTTTAGTTTAACGTCCCAAGATTATGTCCTTTAGGCTAAGGGAAACGATGATTAAGAATGACGGAAGAATTTAGGAAATGATACTGTGAAATTACACTGGACTACACCGGGAAAACCCAAAGACATTATATTGTCCAACAGTAACTTATTTGTCCCGGGATCGAACCAGGAACGCCATATACTAGAGGTAAGCGCTCTGCCCCTTAGCCACCGTTCATTCCTTATAATAATACAAAACGACTCTTGATATTTATTTTCAAGGTAACGATACTGATCTAGCGATTTATTTCAATGTTACTTTGAAGGCAACATATTTCTTATAATGTCGTTGCAAATTCCCAGCAAGTTTTAGTATTCCAGTGTACACCTTGTGAACGAGTTTGGTTATATTTTCATAAATGTAACACCTTAACAGTTTGTATTTTACCACGCCAAAGCACTTTATTACAAATTAAATTAAATATATAATGAGATATTTACATATTTGAAACTAAACACCACTACTATTGACATATTAGTATTTTGCATCCTGAGTGTTATACGAACCCGCCAATCTCAAGAGCGCTGTGGGTATATTTATCAAACAAAGATTATATCCGTAATTACTCCCATTGCAAGACATGGGGAATCGATTTTTGATTGTATATATATTTGTATAATGTGAATTAATTACATCCATCATTGGATTCCTTACTTTTGACTCTCCAGCTCCAGGCCGAAATTGATGATTATCCATCAAGTACACTAGACTCTCGCTAATCCGGCTCTCAGTAGTCCGGCCTCTCAGTAATCCGGTGCACATCCAAACAAAAACACGTGCACAATGAATTATCATGCGCAAGCTCAACAATGCTTTATATACTGTACGTATTCGAAATTGTAGCATTCTGTACAGTTCGGTTCCGTGATAAAGCATGCCACCGTCGCGTATCATCATTGCGACAGTTAAAAATTAAGAACATGTTTCGTAGTGAGTGATACTACTCAAGGAGTAAGTATCAGGGGTGGATAACTTAAAGTAACTGTAACGTAACGAAAATAGCTCTCTGTAACAAAATTATTGGTTATTTAATGTAGGTAGGTACAAGATATAACACCAATTTTTGTTACGACGCCGTAACGTTATTCCTGCACGTAACGTTATTGTACCGTAACTAATTGAAGGAACAAATCTGTTTCGGATATTCCTTGTTACGCTTGGTGGGAAAAAATCGACAACTCGTACCAGCTGAATGAGATTATTTCCTCTGCCGGTATCTAATGGAACGAATATGAGCAAAGCAGAAGTTATTTTGTTACAAATACTATTTGCCACACGAATAACACAAATGAACAGACAGATTTGGTAAAGGTATTGAGTTCATCAGTTACAGATCTTATCAGATCTTTGGAGACCTCCTCGGACATGGTATCAATTGTATTGTTTTCAGAGGGTGACATTGAATTTCGTTCTTCAGGTGGTGAAGCAGAACGAAACTTCATTTTCATATGTTGTTATTGCAAATCTAAAGTAGACAGGGAGAAAAAAAAAAGGCGATTTCTGTGAATATCATAAGAAAAAGCCAGTCACATACAAGGAAAAAGGCAGGTGGAACGGGGAGTAAGTTTTCTTTCAAAATTAATGTGTATCTGGATTTAATAACGTATATCCTCTATGTTTTAAAGTTATGTCCTTCAATTTAATAAAGTATAGTACACTATATCCTTTATGTTTTCAAAATAGAAAAAAATACAAAATAAATAAATAAATCAAATAAATGTCAGACACTTAATAATCCAGTACTTTCGCTAATCCCGCACCCATATGTGCTAGGAATGGCCGGATTAGCTAGAGTCTAGTGTAATTTTTGAGATTTTAATTCTCCCAGTTGGATATACAGACAGACAAAGAAAATATATAGAACTAATTTTGGTTAGCTCCTTACAAACTCCTTACAAATAAGTACATTCAGTGTATAAAAGATTTTTTGTCTAAAATGGTCAAATAGTATCTCTTGAAATTATCTTCTATTCACTTTTTATTGGTACGATTGTACTGGAATGTGTGTCAGCGTAGACTATTTTACACTATCTCAAGAACTTCGTTTCATTTTCCAGTTTCGTTCTACATTCTCTGGAAAGAAGTTTCGTTCTTTGCTCCTACCATTCTTCGTTTTGTTTTTCCGTTGCACACAATTTATCACGAATCCCTTTTCCACACACACACTCACACAGAGTTTATATGCTCTGCTTCGTTCTTTTAAAAAATCTTTTTTCTTTTCTTCTGCCAGCTGTGCCACGTTTGAAACTCAAACGGTTTCCCAGTCAGTGTTGACAACTTAAAATGTTATAAAATCTCATGTTCAGAGGTAAAAAGTTCAATTTTCCTTTTTTTTTTTTTTTTTTTTTTTTGTCGCGTTATACTGACCATAACCAGTTACTTGCACATGCGTCCGGACCTCAGCATAGAAACGGCTGTAGGGCTTTCTCCAATTGGAGGGGGCAAAAAAATTGACTCACCAGCGATGTTGTGAATATAAAACGATTAAAACACTGGTTCCTTTTTATAATACTGTAAATTAAAGCCATTAAGAATGACGACAACTTCTATGCAGTTACTTCCCTTTATTTCTTGTTTTTCTGGTTGTCCAGCCAACGGCGTTCCAAAACCTTATAATTTTACAAACATTTGAATATCTTTTATATGTTAACATTATCGACAATCATATTATTTTTAAAAAACATTTCTTTCTCTTCTTTTGATCGGGAAAGTAGCCAGCCTAGTACATATTTAGAATAACTTATGGCCCAAACTATAGAAATATACAATGTACTGTTGTATTTTATGGCGCCCGACAGAGTTTTATTTTTATATATATTCATTCAATAAAAGGAAAAATAATTCTGGACCGTTTACATTTACATATTGATCAATTGAATTTTTCGAATGCACCTCGTATACTTGAAAATTACAATTCACATATAAATATACATATATATCATATTTAATTCTATAACAATATTGTATTCATTATCATATTCATTTTAAACTTTATCATCATTTTCATGTATTTATTCATTTCAACGACGACAAGGTACATTCGAAATTTGATTAACAAGTTATTTGGTTCCTTTTCAGGGCCATTAAATGCTTGTTACAAATTATCAATTATTTATTTAGGCAACATGAAGAAGGTTTTGAAAAAGATGAATGTGATATTCGTATAGTTGTTCATCAAACATGAAATGATCAGATGTAAGACATAAATAAACAAAACATAAATTAAGATTGAAATATCGATGATAATCAGAACATAATATAATAATTAATGTCTTTTTAACATCATAGAACTCGAATAAGATACGAATAACAAACGAAATGATAATGAAAGCAATACGTAATCAATGAATACGATCTTCTCTGACATCGAAAATCCATCTAAGTTACATGGCTAACAAACTCCTCATAGAAAACAAAACTTATTAACTTCAATATATATCCTCGCGATACAAAGATGCTTTTAAATATACTTCAATAACAAGGAACACGAATAATGTGATTGATAATACAAATATCAAAGAAAAAACATAACTTTAAGACATATGTAAACATAATTTGAGTAACTGTACTCATAGACATGAACTCAAGGTACGAACAACACACGAAATCATAATGATACTTAAAGAAAAATCAATTGAGTACGGTCCCCTCAGACGCCGCAACTCCAATCTAAGTTACATGTCCAATAAGTTCATTCGAGTCATACTGGAAGTCACTAATACGAACATAATATTGCGCATTATTTACTTCTGCAGTTTTTCGTTTCTTACGTTGAGAATTTTCGTCATCTATGCGATTTCTACGAAGTCCACATCGAACGAAATTAGATCTACTGCTTACATGGTTCTTAGATGTACGTGATCGAAATACACTAGGATTAGGTTGAGCTACACAATCACTACCAGGATTAGGTTCATTTACATCACCGGTAAAATTAGGTTCAGTTCTCATTCGTTTTACTGATGTCGAGATATCGTGTCTCTTAACATGTCTGTGCCTCTTCTTCCCACAATGCTCACGGTACTTTGTGCTACCACGGGTTTTGTTTCTTCTATGGTTAGTTTCGGTTGCATCACCGGTATACATGGATTTGACATCTTCCTGCACATTGGGATCGCACTTCAATCGCACAAGAATACATCGAAGTTGGTCTCGATTAATGTTAGTCTGATTCAAGCTAGCAATATGTTGCATCACTGATGGATTTCCAAAACTTTGCAACATTACACCTGGATGATGGAAGCTGACGCACTGCATCATATTATGTGAAAGGATTATCGGAGTGTTAACTAACATCATTCTGGTCTTTTCGTTGAATGCACACTTCGACAGATTCGACTCAATCGGTCACTCAATACAAACACTGTTGGAAACACACGTCTTCTTTCTGCATTTCACAAATATTGGGATCAAATTATCTCCTGCTACATGAACCACAGTATTGATATCATGTTGAATATACTGGGAACGCAGATAGTCAATAACGTACTCAAGATGAGGATGACTATAACTTTTCGCATACTGATAACTACCAGAATCTTCGTTATACAAATTATCAGCAAACCAGTCAAAAACATTCGAAAGAAGAGAGAAGTCGGGATAATCCGAGCTAGCCAATACAGCAGTATGCTTATACGAACATTCAGCTAATCCTATCCAAAGTTCCTGCATTTGGTCTCGCTTGCCATCTTTGCACTGCTGAAGTTGCTCTAGCTTTTTACCATTGAATTACTGCAATTTATCTAGCTTTTGGTCCAAGTTTTCCAGTTGGTGGTTCAGCTTTGCAAATTCTGCCATCTGTTCATCGTTACGTCGTGCTTGGTCCTGGGCTTGTTCCTTGATTTGTTGGGACAATTCTTTCAATAAGTCTATTATGTTGTCTGAAGAATTCATGGCTCAATGTTGTTCGCTTCTACTTTTCTTCGAAACGATACAACTATTTCCCGGGTTTCGGCACCATATATAAAACGATTAAAACACTGGTTCTTTTTTATAATAAATTAGAGGCATTAAGAATGACGACAACTTCTAGGCAGTTACTTCCCTTTATTTATTTATTTATTGTTTTTCTGGTTGTCCAACCAACGGCGTTCCAAAACCTTATAATTTTACAAACATTTTAATATCTTTTATATGTTAACATTATCGACAATCATATTATTTTTAAAAACATTTCTTTTTCTTCTTCTGATCGGGAAATTAGCCAGCCTAGTACATATTTAGAATAACTTATGGGTCAAATTATACAAATATACAATGTACTGTTGTAAATATATCGGGTAAGAACCCCTAACATGAGGATAGGCACCGAAATTGAGACCCCCTACCTATCTTATGAAGCAAGAGCTGCAATCTAGTGGAAGCGAGCTCAAACAGAAGAAAATATCCCACCACAGCACCGAAAGACACGTGGGCTCGTTATATGAAAAGTTGTTAGCATAATGGAGGCTGGAAGAAATTGTGCCCCTACAAAAATTTTTTACGTGCACACATCAGATGCTGAAAACGGACAAGATAAATTCATATTCATTCTATCTTTACTTCCTTTTATACCAGTGAAAATGCGTATTGCAACACGTAATGAGTTATCGGTTTTCTTCTACTTATATTTGAGATGGCGTTAGTCATTTGTGTATAGATCAAATGTCTTATTATGAGATCCTTAGCTGGTTCACTATATGAGACCGGTCTCGCAATGTGACCCGTATAGTAATATTGGGTGTTATATTAGGAGCTCATTTGTATCGACATTTGTGTATTCACAAAGTAGCATCTTAGACTTAGTCCTGTACATAGAGCCAGTGATTTCGGTGGCATTGTGCTGTCATTTTGGAAACATTTCTTCTCATTTGGTACATATTTGAACATTAAAAGAAGTGATCAAAAAGCTTTGCAGTTTATGTGTACAAAAAGTTTAAAATTTTACAGTGCGTATATTCTAAAATTGAAGTAAATTAGGTAGATTGAAAGTGTAACGTTTTATATTTCTGTGCCATCACATGATTTGGCTTCAAGAGAGTGTTGAATGGTGAATTAATAAAACAACTCTTTCAATATTACACAAAAAGTCAGGGTCTCTTATTAGGTACCCCTCATAAAAGTTACAGTAGCAACTTTGGTCACATTTTTTAATGTAATTTTTTATTGTTATATTTTTATGTATTCCAGTAGTTTGTAGCGTAAATTAGACATTCTACAGAATATATTAAAGTAATAACAGTATTTGTTTATGCTATAGTTAACCAGTACATAGCAGCGGCGTAGTGTAAGGGAACACCGGTATGCCCGGCATCCCCTGTTAATAAGAAAAAAATATGTATTTCATTAGAATATATAAAAATTGTTTGCTTGTTATTATCACAATTATTCCCACTGTAATTTTCTGGATGCGCTCTCACCGTCTCGCCTTACTGTGACAAGCGGAACCTACGCATGCGCGTCACTCAGATGCACATTTTCTGTCTTTCCTCTTGTCGGATGCTATGTTCCTTGGGCTTCCAGGCCTACTACAAGCAACGAGGTTTTCGGTTGCTTTCTGTCGAATGCGCATGCCCAACTACTTCCTTTGACATCCCTGCAACTCTACATTTTGCTTTAGATATACGCTGGCATATTCAAGTATTTCCAACTCTATCTATTTTGAACTAAAAAAAATGAAATGAAATCTTTAAGTTTTACGTCCTACGCTTATGCCGGTTAGGCTAAAGGAGACGGTGATGATGAGAGATGAGTGAAATGGTGGAATGAAGAAAGTGGGAGGAAACGGGAGAACCCCGAGAAAACCCACGAGCACGGTGTTTGTCCACCACAAAATTCACTTGGCGGAGGCTGGGATCGAACCCGGGACCCCAAGCACCAGAGGTGAACGCTCTACCACTGAGCCACCGCGCCCCCTATTTTGAAGTAAGCTATAGTTTCTGTACAGAACGTACGAACGCTATCAAGGAGATAGAACAAAACAGAAATGGTTAGTTGTCTTTTTGAAGCCAGTCGATTATGTAAATAATAGTATAAGAATAGTTATGCTTTAATTGTAATGAAATGCATCGTAATTGTAATCGTAATTAAAGGCAAATTATTAATCTTCTTCATAAATATACAGTATGTCCAATGGCGTTGCCAGAAACTCCTTGAGGGAGCTCACACTCACAAGCATAAACATAAAGCATTCTGTAGAATCACGGTCACCGATCTGGTAGGTCAAGAGAGCCAGCACTGTCCACCCCTCGCAAAGATTGCTTGGGCCCTTCAGTCACTGACACATATCCCAGGGAGATGAGGGGAATATGTCCCCTCCAATCGTGGAACAAGGTGACTGTGTTTCCTAATAATCCGATTTGAAATTGTGAAGATTTGTATGCGACTGTCGCAAAGGAAAGTGAGATGAAATTGATGTACCTTGACTTCTTTCATTTAAAAAAATCGTATTCTTTAATATTTCATTGTCATTAATTATTGTTAGTCTATTTTCAACTATTTGTTTAATTCCTGTATTGTGATCATCATAATTTTGCTCAAATAAGAGTATTGTTGCGCCATACATAGTTGATTTTCTTCCATACTTTTGGGGAAGTCATTATTTATATTATTACAAAACAAGTGTCCTAAAATTTTAATTTGGATCATTGTGGATGCATAAGTAGAAACATATCAATTATAAATATGCATGTATTCAGATTACAGAATGTGTTCACGGCACAGATTTTTAATACTGATATGTACTACAATTTTATCTACATCGCCTACAACAGGTTCACCTCAGAAATCAGATTCATGTAATTTGAGTCTCATCTCCCTTTCCCCCCAGAAAAAGCCTCAGTTATCCCCTCCTCCCTCAAATCTACCCTCCTCCCAATGTTGAAGACAACTCTGCTCTCCTAATCCTCCACAGCATTGTTTTTCAACTTCATAAATATTTGAACACCGCTTTTTAAAAAAATATGAGAACGGTCTTACCCGTCCCACGAATGTTGAAGACAGATTTACTCAACTGCCTTCAGTATCTGGATATCTGACAACGAAATACATACGCAGAAACAGGCCCCCAGAGTTGGTTTAAGTACTTTCTATTTGCACCTAAAATGATATATGTATACACTCAGGTCCATATTGACGAATGGGGCCTGAGTTCCGGACCCAAGGTGACAAATTTGTAGGGGCGACTTTTTTAAGAACGAGATTGAAGTATGGTATGGGGAGAAAGAAGCTGCCCAAGGGAACTATACTGGAAACAATGTTTATACAACAGTGGGGTCGAGTTTTCTCGTCACAACACTAGTGGCAAGAAGAAGCTGAGACAATTGCTTATTGGCTTCTACCCTAATCCATGCATTTGCTTCTGTATGCCCCACTAAGCCACCAATTAGGGAGGCCTCCCTTCTAAATTTTTCATAACTCTATATTTCCCCTCGGAATAGCTATGTATTGCTGATTGCAATAGTATTCTGTCGTGAAAGTGACTAACTTTGGCATCCCCACTTCGGAATACCACGCTACGTTACTGGTATATAGTATCCTAACTTTTGGAGCCCCATATTCGAGGTTCTTACCCTACACCCTGATGCACGTACACCTTAATCTATAATAATCATTATTGGTACACATTGCATTGCTCTCTGTCACCCGGAGCGGCCTATATGATAAAAATCGTGTTTAATAAAAAGAAAGCTACAATTCTTTACTTGTTCCAATAGCAAACACCAAGGCATGTTCATCTTCAATATTGCCATTATGCGTTATCAAAGATTTAAATTAAAAACAGTTCTTCAACCAAAAAATCACAATAGTTTTAAAACTTCAAGCTACCCGCCTCTTAGCGGCGTCTGTTGTTATCACGCAGGTAGATATTGCAAATAGCTATATCTACTAGGATAATTGTATACTACTGGGAACTAGAATAACAATTAGATATAATTTTGTAAGATACTTGCAGCAAACAACTCCCACCTAAATATAAATGCTTTATTACGTAAATACATTAGATATAATAGACAAAATTTTACATGCATTTTATTTGTCAATGTTTTATCTAATGTATGGTGTACTTACTTTAACTTAAACATCGAGCTAAATCTATGAAAAACGTACTGAAAGAGACACATACCAAATGGCCTAATTACACGTATAGCAGGTAAGTAAGGCCCTACCTTTGAAAAGTAAAAGATTAGGACCTGAGAGACCACAGGAACTCAAATAACACCTAACATTTTTACAGCACTTCAAATACTAATAATAAGACGATATTTAGTAATATAAAGTAATAACGAAATAGGTAATCTCCTATGTGCTATGCATCATTAGTTAAGTAATTGCAACCAACTTTGGCACATAATACATAAGTCACTAATGGAAACAGATTTCAGCCTTGAGTGTCACCAATCCATTCTTTATTTATTTATTTATTTATTTATAACAGGTTTCAGATACAGCTCTAGACCATTTTACACTGAAACATTCTAACAATTTCATAACATAACAATTTAATAACAATTTGAGGTCAAGTAGTACAACACAAAAGCAACATTACAAAAATATCTTATTTATAGGTGATTTGAAAGTATACTCACTTGAAAAAACGTCTACAGTTTCTGGTGACTGATTATTGGTACTGCCAATTCGGTTCAGGGGGGACCTTTGGACAATATTAACTCTTGCGGCTCGAGTGTAAAAGAGATCAGTAGACTGTGTTGTTCTAGCGGGCACGCAAAAATTGATCTGACTTAACAACTGTTCACATGATATGTGGCCATTTACATTTTTTTGCAAAAATATTAGGTCAGAAATTTTGTTTCTCACTAGGGGAGGTTTGATATTGAGGTATTTTGAAACGTCATTGTGTGGAAATGTTCGAAGGTGAATTACTCGGTAGGATACAATGGCTAAAAAGAAATTAATTACGATTTTTTTTAAATGAGTAGGGCAGGCCATAGACCAGATAGGAAAACAGTACTCAATACTGGGAGCAACATGTGACTTATAGAATAAGCTTAAGGAATTAGGATTTTTTTATGTCAGTGAAGCGCTAAAGGAGTCCTAGTTTTCTCATAGCAGTACAAGATATTGTGCTTATATGATCCGGAAAAGTAAACTTACTGTTAATGATAACACCAAGATCTCTGAAAGAGGTGACAGGGTTTATGTTCAGATGATCAATTTTGTAGATATGGTTTGTAGGGTCCTTTTTAGAGAAATCGTAAGAGAAGCATATTTTTCGATGTTTAAGTTTCCAAGAGTTACACGAGTTGAGAAGAATTGAAGCATCATGCTGAAGAGCAAGAGCATCGTACTCTGATTTAACTTGTCTGTAGAGTTTGCAGTAATCAGCGAATAGAAGAATATTGGCAGAGTTGTTTGTGAACAAAGAAGGCAGATCGTCCATTTATAATAGAAGTGGACCCAGAACACTGCTTTGAAGAAGTCCAGAAGTTACGGGAATAAAATCAGAAAAGTAACCTGAAAGAGAAACTCGTTGTGTAATATTACTGAGATAGGTTTCCAAAAGACTAAGCAATTTGCCATGTAAATTGAATCTCGAATTGAGTTTGTATATAAGAAGATGGTGTGGAAGGGAATCAAAAGCCTTAGCCAGGTTCAAATACCAAATTTCGAGTTGCGAATTTTGTGAAATGCTGTGCACAGCATCGAACAGAAGAACATAAATTAGTAACACGAGATTTTCCTGGCAAATAGCCGTGTTGTGAGGAGTTTATAAATGGAGCAACAAATTGAAAGATCCTGTTTTTGATTATCTTTTCACAAACGAGTGAGAGAGGTGATAATAAAGAAATAGGTCGATACGAGGACACACCATTTTTATTCTTACAAGACATGAATCGGAGTGGCATTAGCTCTCTTCCAACAGGTGGGAAAGACACTTTCTGCAAAACAGCGATTTAGTAAATTCGAAAGGGGTTAAGAAAGCGAACTGGCAACACTGCGTAGGAAGCAAGTGTCAATATTATCTGGCCCTAAGACGCGCTGCGGGGGCAATGTCAATGTACTTCGGTTGGAGTGGTACAGATAGAAGACAAAGAATCAGAACAAGCAGGTTGAAGAGGGTAGGGGAAGGAAGGAGAGGTGAGAGGGCATGAAACAAAGCTGCTAGCAAAATATTCATTAAACACCTTTGCCCTGTCTTTTTCATTTACACATGCATTTTTCTATGTCAGTTCTGTTCTTATACGAGAACTATTTCTTCGGTTGTTTATTAGGATCCAGAAACGCTTAGGGTTATTACTTGTATCGATTGTAATGTGTTCAATGTACTCCTCATATTTTCTTTTCATAAGATATTTACTATGTCTTCTAATATCTGTAAAGTTCTTATAGGTATATTCACTAGGAAAATCCTTCCATATGATTCCGTGCACCTTTGTTGTTGCGAAATATGCGCTTTAGTTCCTCATCAAACCACGGGGGGAACTTTGAAGAAGGTCTTTTACGGAAAGGCACAAAATCTTTAACCACAGCCTGTATGACGTCAGTAAATAAGTCAGCTGCTTCGTCAACTGAGCCTGAAGCAAGTGAGCACCATGGAAAAGTATGAAGAACTTGACGTATTTCACTCAAAGGGACCTTTTTCCACTGGGGTAAAGTGGACACTGATTTTTGTCGTTGATATATTTTGTGTTTTCGTGAGGAAAGAACACACTGAGGGAATCGTGATCAGATGGGGAAAAGTTTAACTTAGGGACCACAACCGTCGATTTGTGGGTTGACACCATGGGCGGCGATTAGGGGGGGCAAAGGGGGGCAGTTGCCCCCCCACTTTTTTGAAATGACCCATCAATGTATATAATTTCATTTGGAAATACAAAGTTTTTGTATGTATTAATGGTTCATAGAATAAAAATGGTGCCATAAAATATTTGCCGTTCCGTGAGTACGTATTGGTTGTCTTCCCGTACAGTGAAGAAAGCTACATGAATTGCGTTTTAATTGCCACGAAAAATGGCCCAAAACTTAACCTATTGGAGTGCCGTGCCACAATTCGAGTGTACTTTCATTTCTTCTTACAAGGGCTCGATATGTTAGTCAGTTGCTTTAGAACTTGAGATAATATTTCGCAAAAAAAGAAGTTCTTCACAAGCAGTTTTTCTTTCAGAAACAATGTTCCTGGGCGCACACTTAGTATTCCGGGGGGAGCACTGCTGGTACTATTCTATTTATTATTATATTATAGACGTATTATTTTGGTCTCGTTCGGGAGGTGGGATACTCTCAGAGCCTCGGGGGACAGTGCCTCCCAAAAGCATGTCTGGAAGAAACACTGTTCACAAATTATTATTTAATTGCACAAAAATCGACAGTTCCTAAAATGTCTTTTCTTTTTTTCTAATGGTAGGGAATATTTTGATTTGATTTTTTTGAGTTTAACATCCCGTTCAGCAGTGAGGCTATATGAGACGTGGACCTACTGATTAACGTGGAATACAAACCACATGAGCTCCCGCCAGGAATCGAACCCACGTCTCCTACGTCAAAGGCGCGGCATTGTTTTGCAGTGTAATATATGAATTTAGGGGTATACATACTGTATACAATTTTGTATATACAATTAAATTTAGTGAATTCAACATAATTCTAGGTTTTAGGTAGGGATGCGCACGAGACGAGTCGAGACAGAATTTTCCTGACAAAATTCGAGTCGAGACACAGCTCTTCCAATAGAAAAGAATACATTTTTCGAGTCGAGACATCACTTTTACAGCACATTTTCGGGACGAAACAGCCTCAAATATTGTCTCGTGGACATCCCTAGTTTTAGGATTATTTTGCATAACTGGAGTGTGGAGTGATTCTAAGTATTGTTGAGTTTTGATGTATTCCAAGAAAGTGATAACTGTACAATTTTTCAGGAAGCGAACATTTTTCACAAAGTGTCCAATTTTTCAGGCAACGAACATTTTTCGGGAAGCTGCAAAAGTATTCCTTTAAATGTTGCAGCATGTGCTTGTAGTATTTACTGTTTTTCTAAGAGTAATAACATGCATGGAATTAAAAATATAAGTTGTTCATTAATTCCCAGTTTCAATATAACTTCTGCGAAACAAGCCTCATTTTTCATTACTGTTCGATTAATATTATCCTTTCTGTTTGTTTTGCGAATTTATCAAATAAGCCCCTAATCTGACCACACAATTTTCCAGACAAAATTTTAAGATGTTCATGAGCAAGGAATCAAATCTCTTCTTACACCTTCGTTGTTTAAGAGTACAAAGGGCTAGCATCTACTTGCGCTGCTCTTGTTAATTTACTTAGTAAAATATGAAACACGGTATACGATATTTTAACTGGAAAATACAGTATCCTAATAGTTATACAACCTTTCGTCAAACAAAATGTTAGAAGTAACCAAAAAAAACTAACATTGATATACAAATATTGAGATAATGTCTTGCCCCCCTACTTTTGACGTCCAATCGCCGCCACTGGTTGACACAATGTCGTCCAGGTTACTATTGCCTCTAATAGAATGCATATTATGCTGTGCTAAGCCCAGAGCATGTATAAAATTGTCCAAAAACCAAGAGTCATTATTATAGTTTTCAGAATGTGGGACAGCACATGTGGGGGAAAGCCAGTCAATGGAGAGATTGAAATCTCCAAGAAGTGTTGCATTGCAGTCTGGTACGGCGGCAATTATAGAGCCACGACATGCTTCCAGTGTGTATAAGGGAGAGTTTTTATGTGGTCAACAAAAGCAGCCTATGAGTTGTTTTGGACCGTTTGGAATGTTTATTTCAACCCATAATATTTCACAGTTCTCACTATATAAGTCGTTATGTTCTTTACGTTTTAGTTTAGAGTTCAGGCATATCATTTGGCACATACTGACCAGTACCATGAAGTTGTCCTGTGTTTTAACGTGGAAGTAACATCAATACCAACTTGCTCTCTTTTCCTCCCATGTTGGCAGTGTTTCTAGTGTTGACAGTAGTCTTACTATCAAATATTACCCTTATGACTATCTGCAGTATGTAGTTCAGCGACTTTCGACGAGGTTTTGTCTTTCGTTTTATTTTTGTCATAGGCATTAGTTCTTGGAAAGATGGGATCATATCTTTTTGAGTGTGAGAATTGGGTAAGGTATCTACAGATTACTCGTCATATCTATTCCCATCCTCTTCGATGTCAGCCGTTGATGTAACACTCTTTTTATATGGCAACAAATTGTTCTCGTTGTTAGTGGACGTTGGCAAACTAGGTGCAAATTCAGAATCAGGAATTGCTGTACGATGGGCAATAATCTAGCTGCCCTAATCCATGGATCAATCAAATAATCAATCAAGGTTATCACGCGCTGGACTCTCGACTCCCCTCAAGCATCTCTCAACTCAAACTAAGGCGATCACCCGTCATTGTCCTTTAAGACTGATGACGGTTGATGATTCACTCTGATTTGGCTGAAAGCTGGAGGAGAATCGGGCGTCAGCCAGCGATAACCGATCTGTTTTATTTTCATTAATATACGGGTACAAAAGTTACATTGTACTTATAATGATTGTACAGCAATTGAGCCATCTGATACAAGTATGGAACTCTAAATATTTCCCTTTTTTAGCAATATACAACTGCAAAGTTGTCTGACAACATTAGCGGACAATGTTGAGAATAGGTTATTATAGCAGTCGCAGCTGCTAAGTATTCCATTATTAAAAAATAGGCAGTGAATGAGGCCGTTGGGATGAATGAGTCCCAATAAAACAAAGGATTGTCCTCCTGATTAACTCAAGCTCTCTTGCCTTTATTGAATGTATAAATATGATGCGTAAAGATGTAATGTGGGGTGTCACAAAACATTCCAGCTAAAGAAAATTATTCTGTATCTACAAAATAAGAAATATCAAATATGGGAATCTCCCAGGCTCCTTATGTTCGTTTAAGAGTTGAAAACATGATAAATTACGTCGTACATTATTAATATGTATCCCAATCTGTATATGTGTAAATTTGTATAATAAACACATCAAAGTTTCCTTTGTTCTTCGTTGAAATTCTAACCAGTGCCAAGTTAGAAGCCATCCTTGATACCTTTAGCCACGAGTTCGGTGAAGTGGAAGGACCGACTGCTCTCCACTAATGATAATAAAGAGGATATAAGATTCTTAAAGAAAGAAAGGATAATATTGAGTGGAACTAACTAGGCAAGTAATACTATATTATTTAATATGTGTATCAAATTGTGTGACAAATACATTTTTTAATATGTGAGACAAATAAATCTGTGAGGTGCAGGGACGGATACAGGACGGACTTCTGGGGGGGCGATGGGTTGTAATCAGTGGCGTATTTACGGGGGATCTCCGGCCTTAAGCCCCCCCGAAATCTTACTATAGTAAAATATATGAAATATCTTGCAGAATTTTCACATTTTCAGACAAAGCTCCCCCTCTGAAAGTTAGCAAAGCGCCCCGAAACAAAATCGTAAATGCGCCACTGGTTGTAATACTGCTACTTAGAGCTACTTTTATGAGCTTCAAACTCTGGGATGGGTTTTATTTATATATAACAAATAAGAAAGTTTCCTCTTCTAGGGGGGCAATTGCCCGATCGCCCCCCTCGAACCGCCCCTAGTTCGGTGGTTATTTAGTACTCCTGTTGGGGTTTATTCAAATGTGTATTATGTTCTTCATCGACAGAGGCAATCTAAAAAAAGTGATTATTGAAACCTAATTACCAATTTAATACAAATACTCGGATATCTACCTACTAAAATAAATACCTCAGCATTTTACGTCACTAGCTCACTATACAAACCAGTTCCGTTCTACCATGCACTTTCTGATTAACAAAACCTGGAAATTGAAACTTTTACAACTAACACTGAATCCCACCTATTAAAATTCTCACTAAAACAACTTCTCTTTCCCTAGAGAATTGTTAGCATTGTTCACTAGGTATTGGCTACATATATGCGAACAATCATATGATTGTAGACCATTTCGATATCCCATTGTGCCTTTCCGAGATTTTCCTCGCAAGTTGGCCACACTTATTCCTGTTTCTTTTCTTTTCTTTCCCCTTATTCGGAATAAACTTTTTTCTGTGTAGGTCATCAGCCTTTATTCCTCTGAGATTGGAGTCCAGTGTGACCTCACACGTGGTTAGAGTTTTTGCGCAGTTGACACACATATAAGTGTCTCCGCCTATCTTCCATCACGCACATACAAATCCTACCCTATAACAAATCCTCATTGCAAGTAAGAAAACGATAAAGAAAATAAAAACGGGATTTATTCTCTGGAGGGTTAGAGTTCCCGGCTCACTATGTTCTTAAAGCAGACTTCCATTTCTTGCTTTAAGCTTTTACAGATTGCGATATAAAATGGTATCTGCTTCGTACTAAAGTGGAGAGTAATTTATCATCAATTTCATAAGAATGTATATTTTTTTTATAAACGCCTATTTTTGTCTAAACTTTTATCTCTGTTTCCTACATTCTCCTTGATGTAACACACTATTAAGGTCTTTCTTGTGAAACATCTCCAACGATTCTTAACGATCTTCTTTTCTTCAAACATCGTGTGCTTCATGTGGCAACTATATTTATAAAATCCACCCACGTTTCTCTCCAAGAAAGAACTACATTATACTTGTAAATTTTTATAAAATAACTGCTCCACAGAGGGCGGAAGAACTATTTAGTATTAAATTATGGGCTACTTGTTTTCTGAATGCAAAATACAGAATAGATTTTCCAATTTACTGAGAAGAAAGATTTCTTGCGGCATTTATCGCTAAGTGAAGCAAATTCTCAACTAAAACTGGAAGAAAAGTGTCTTAAAGTGTGAAACTGTTTTAGAACATTGAAGTTATTAAACTACTGAATTACAAAGTATACTGTAGCAGAAAACATAATATTTCTTGGACTCTCGAACACGTTTAAAGAAAAGTAATTTAAAGGAAACCAAACACATACTTTTCATATGTTGAAAGAAAGTAAATTTGAAAAAAAAAATCTTTATCTTTGAATTGCATGATTTTGGTGGTTAGACGATATTCTAACAGTAAGGAGTTTATCGTCGAATAGTACTCGTATGTCTTGCTAGCTACTTTCTACACGCGGTTTGATAGTGTAGAAAAGTGGTTGAGAATTCAGGATACATTAACTCACAATATGTGACTTAGTGTTATAGCGCCCACCTGTGGTGCATGTTCGCAGGTAGCCTTATCTTCTGCTTTACCAGAAAAAAGAAAGCTTTGGATCTTTTTATCGGTAATCGGTATGCAAGCATATGAGGAGCTAAGGAACATACGAGTATGTACACTTATGTCCAAAATTATTGTCGCATGTCTATAAATATGTTGTTATAGGAATATAATTTGATAACGAATTCACCTGGTATTTCTTATGATGTTAGTATGTGCATAATCGGCAAAGACATCTAAGTGGCAAATTTCATGTCAAAAGAGCAGTAAATAAGAACAATAAAACGAAAATAAAACTTTCTTGTCCATTTAGCAACATTTTTAATTTTGATCTTGCTAATTTTCGTATTTATAATTATTTTCCTATAAAAAATTACCACAACTATACATTTCCCGATTATACACATAGTATCAGTATTAAAAGTACCCTGCAAAATCATTATCAAATTATTTTCTTACAAGAAGACAGGTATAGATATGCAACCATCATTTTAAACATGAGTGTACACCGGTAAAACCGGCTCAGAAATTGTACTCGGAATTACAGGAATTGATGCTGCAACACTATAAGGAGTACAGACAAACGAACTAGAGGAACGCTTGAAATTTCACACTCTTCGGGGGCAACCTCATCAGTGTGTAGCACGATTTGTATTAACGTTAAGAAACCAAGCTGCTTATTGCAATTTTAACACTTGTCTCGATCACTCATTGAGAGATCAATTTGTGTTCAGTATGAAAAGGAATATCGCCAGAAGACAGATATTAACTTCAAACAATCTTATATTTCAGTAAGGAATTGATATAGCGACAGCTGTCAAAAGCACAGAAGAATAGCTGGTATGTCAGACCACATGACACATGACATCAATGTGGTACAACTTAAATGGACAGCCCGACAAACCCCTTTGTGTGTTTTCGCAAAGTTCTTCTGTTTCCTCTCACCTTCTTTATTGCACTGTTTCTTGAATTAGAACCATAATCGTCTTCCTTAAACTTAAAGCATAGTTCTGGAACGTGAAACTCATAGTAAATAAATGACTCAAAAGGAAAACAAAAAGAGTTTTCAATAGTAAAGAAATAACTTGTTAAATTTTATCTTGTTTTATTTATTTCTTCAATACTTTGTAAAATATGTGAAAGTAAACAATAAGCAAAATGTGAGCGAGTAGTTGTGGAATCTTAAAACTCCATTACAAATCTGGAACACCAGTAGTAAGTAGTAAATTTTCTATCTACGAAATAATTGTGACAATGTAGAGATATGATTAGTAAATATTACTGCATGAGAGCTTTTCGTCCTGGAAGGATACCTCTTCAATCTCAAATATATTCAGCTTTCATTGTACTGAATGCTCATTTGAACATCTCTAGTTAATGATTGGCATTGTATTTCTAGCAGTTTCTATAACATTGTGCACTTTAAAATCACCAACCTTAAAGGCCCATATTTTGCTGTTTTGACTTCCGTAATCTATCTCCTTTCGCTGGTGTCCACGCTTTGTTGTGATCAGAACCAAAAGAATTGCAAGAAAAAATTCTGACTCGTTACTTTCGTCTTCTTTTCAGTTTTCAACTAACAAAAAAGAGAGTACGTGCAATGCAATGCAACAAATTTGTTTCAACTGCCGTTTTACTTGCCACCATAGATATGCATGCCAGTAATTTAAATTTTACAAACAGTTTATTTCCGTTTGTTTGTTGAGTGAAATTTCTTGTCCCATTCCAGCACTGGAGCAATATGATATATTGACCTACTATTGTATTTGAAATCAGAACTTGAATGTAATGCGCCCGAACTTGAATGTTCCACACTAGGAATCGTATTTGAGACCATGCGCATAAAATACGCGCCTGCTGGTTACTAGATCAGTGGGAAGTGAAATATATACAGGGTTTACAGAAAACATATCCAAGGTTTCAATCACTCATTACATTGCCCACGTGAGAAACACTGGATTATGGTACTAATGCGATGAAAGAATATACCTGACAGTTTTTTTGGCTTCTTGTAGATTTTAATTTTGCACTTTGGTGGTCCTGTATATGTCCAACCGATATTATACCTTGTGTCATGTTTACGTCAACACTTCTAGTGAGATGGGTGCGAACTTGTTCGTTATTCGTTTTTTAAGGTGACTTACATCTTGAGTTTTCTGAGAACACGTTTGATTTTTACGTATCACCAAAGGCGTTACATCAGGGCTACGAGAATGCCAAGCAAATTTGTTCTCTGTCAGTCTATTTGCCAGAAGACCGTCTGTCCTTTGCTTTCTTTTCAAGGAACTACTGAACACATCAAAACACTCTTATCTGTTCGTGTGAGGATCACCAGACAAAAGTTACGTTGTACAGTGATCATGGATTTAGTCTCAATTAACCAATGCTGTGCTTTCTAGGCTGGATACATCATTGTACTCCCCGACCGACACAGTGGCGCCAAAACATTTTAGCTAAAGTCGAGTGGATTTGTTACCTGATAACGCAACAATATATCCTTTGCAGAGGACAAATGTCATGAAATTCTTCACAGTCTGGAAAATTAAAAATGCTGTTTTCAGTTCCGTAATACTTATATATATATATATACAGGGCCGGATTTAGGGGGTGCACCCTCCGTTGTGAATATACACAATCTAAAGTGAGAAGCTTGCAGTGAAAATAGCAATACTTTCAAAAAATGTTATGTTATGTTTCTGTTTCGTGCTTAAAAGAAAGCGGAGCTTTCAAAAATAGGTGTTTAAGTCAATTCCTCATACACACCACAGGTGTCTATAGGCATTTACAACAGTAAAATTTGATGTAAATGTACTGGTAGTTATTGGTGCACCCCCCCGTCAGAAAAACCTGGATCTAGCCCTGTGTGTATATATATAAAGACCTCCTATTTCCTTTCTGTAATTTCAATTCAAATTGAATTATGAGTAATATGTGTAACCGTTAGTGACACATACTAGAAGACAAACACCGGCTAGGTAGTAATGTACTATATTTCTTCTTACATATTGGGGGGCTAGATGGGTCAGTAGTAAAATGTTTACCTCTATTGTGTGATGTCCCTGGTTCGATCCCCGATTAAGTAAATTTGTGGTACGCAACATCGTACCCATGGGTATTTTCGGGGTAATCCCGTTTCCTTGAACATTCAAATTCCGCCAAATCCTCATTCACTTGCTTAGCTTAACGGGCTTAGTCGTGGGACATTACACTGACTTATTTCATTTCTTTTTTTTTCTTAAACAACCTACTTCAGGCTAATAGAAATAGCAATTATTATTAGAAACGAATATTTTTAGAGCCGTACAAGTCCGTTTTATTAAAAGTTTTCTTAAACTATGATGAAATTGTATCCTCAGGTATCTTATATTGTCCAGCTCGATGTGATACTCGTATATATAGGACATATTCAATGGTCGATGTAGCCCGGAGCCGGGAAGCATAGCCCATCACGTTTTTTGAGTGATAAAAACAAATTTTTGAAAGTTTATAGTAAACTCATGATATACCTATCTTAGTCTGGGTTTTGGGTAGCCCCCAGTTGTTATCTTTTAAATGCGCCACTGGACATGTTTTGACAGTATTATAAAAATACGAGGATATAATTCTGCAACATTTGTTTTACTAGCAAGAGTAGTTTATAACTAAGTACAGAAATATTTTATACCCCTAAATAAAAGTCATTATTTTCTTGGAATAATATATGGGTATTTATGTTTTATTCACTTCAACCTAATCTTCTGATACATATGAGCAAATTAAAATTACATTGCTGTAAGCCACATTTTTCTTCTTTTCCAAACGCTAAGACAGTGTTGTTGTAATAAGTGCCAGAACCAAACACCTGCCTCTTTTATCACTAAAATTTTCACTGCGATCTGTTAGAGAGGAATGAAGCACTGGCGTACGTTTTTTTTCTGTTAACACATTGTCTTATGTAGGATTCGTTTATGCTATTTACTGATACGGAAATGAGGGAATGATTGTTTTCTTTGATGATGCCGCCATTAAATATTTTCGAATTATTTTGCCTTCTGATAATAGCACTCATTTTCTTTCTAGGCGGTATCGTCAGCACTAATTTACAACTTCGTATATGGGTTTCATCTTTATCGGCTAAGTCGGGGGTAGCGGAAACCTAGCCCCCACTCAGAATCTTTTTCTGTGTTTTTTTACGTTTCAGTAACAGCACATTTTTTTAACATTCTAGGTATATGTTTTAAAATTAATGCGGATGTGGGTGTGGTTAGATTCCCGGATATTTTATGGACATTTTAATCTGTCCATATTTGTCTCATCCATGACCTTTCTGGTTTCGTTAAATGTTAATAACATTGCATAATTATACAGATAAACCACAAATGTTCAATTAATTATTAGCAAAAAACTAATTATTGAATATCGGCAGAAATATAAAATTTAAAAATCTTAATAACACTACTTTTCTACATATATCTAACGCCAGAAAACCACATATATCAACATTGCTCAATGTTCTTTTCTGGTTCATGTATTAATGTATAATTTTAGCGAGATTTCTTCCAGGTGTCTTTTGTTTTGTAGAATGGACTGCTGGTATGAACAATAACACAGCTCTGCAAATGAAAACCATCAAAAACTTGTTTTCGTGTTGATAGATGATTTAATAGTTTTTGATTCCGAAAATGAAATCAATTTTTTCTCATCGTCCTACGTTTTTTTCGCAAATTGACTTTAAAAATCTAACTCAATACCACAAACTTTATATGTATATAGGGGAAAAGTGGAACAAATTTGACATCCTAATGAAGTATGGCTGGAGATTTCTATACATGTTATATTTGAAAGGTTGATACTTATAGCATTGGAAACTACAGACTTTCACATACTATGAAAAGTTCTAAACAAAAAGTCGTAGTTATATGTAGTCCACGAGAAAGTCGCAAGAAAAAATAATGTCAAAGTGTCCATATGCCCCCGACAGTGGCCCATAAGGACACTACAATGGGGGCAAACGGACACTTGCACATCAGTGATAAGAATCATCATCACTACGCACACACACAAAGTATTGCTAATCTCTATTGGCAACACATGAAATATGAAACCGAAAATGACATCTCAAATACTGAACCCAATTCTCCCCCTTCCTTTATACCGTTCTACATTCAAACAAACATTACTCAGATCGAATTGTCGCTTTGTTAATGAATTAGATGGTCCACTCTTTTTAGATATCGTCGGCAGGAAATTCTTCTTAGCTTTTAGATTGGAGGATTTATTTGCAGGTGCACGCCGAAGCATATCCATGACACCAGGACTGCAAAGTATTCTTGATCCAGCATTGTTTCTGTCGCGGTGTTGTCCTAATGACGTTGCAGTAGTCAAAAGATTTAGGTGTGAAAAGCTTATGGTTTCTAGCTAACTGTAAGCGGAAGTGCAACTTGCTTCTCCTCTTGGCAGATGTACAGCACCTTCTCTCGCTCTGTATCTGCAAGATGTTCTCCAACCAATGAAGACCCATTTGTATCAGATTCCACGTGCTCTTCATTGGTTGGTGTCTATTTGAGCAAAATATTTTAGCCTTCTCTCTGGTTAAGCATATTTCCCTAGCATATGATAATTCTTCAGCCAGTAGTACTATCAGACGCTTTTGACGTGGCAGAAAAGCTCTAATTCAGTCAGCATAAGCCATTTGTGTGTTGTTGCTGAATGGATGCTTGTGATTATTTGCCATAGTAAAACGATACACTAAAGAGCGAATTTCTCTCGTAGTCAAACAAAATCCTTGAAGATCTAATAGGTAGGCTTTTAACTCGCTTCCTACATCAATCAAAAATGTGGTGTACTGTCCAAACTTAGGAGACGTCTCTTTCAGAAGGAACACGACGCTGCAATGTATTGCAAGGAATGTTAAATGTTTTTGCTGCTGTTGACATTGAAATTGCAGTTTTCTTAACAGCGTTAACTGCAGGTAATATAGACTTGTCGTTCCACTGGCGTCTGTTTGTTGTCCTTGCACGGTGCCGAACCATGACTGAAAGGACGGCTGTGTCAATTAGCGATGGATTTGTTTTATTTTTTCTAGACTTAATTGATTATCACAATCTCTCAAAATAACTGTAAAATCATCGTTCGTTTGCCCTAACAACACGCTGTCCGTCTGCCCTAAAACACATGTTTCCAATGAAACACCAATTTTTATCCAAAGATGACACATATTATCTTGTGACTAGGTTGCAGCGTGGCGTGAACAATGGTGCACACAATACCTGATTCTTACGGTTTAACGCCCGCTTGTAATATCTTAAGAGCCTTACGAAAGACCTTGTAATTATCATAAATAGTGATTCACGTGTCGTACTTGATATATAAATGGACAATTTATGTCTTTCTCTCTGCAACTGTTCTGACTTCAAGTGGATTTGTGGACACAGACGAACTACAAACACACAACCCGAATCGCCAACTACACTTACTTCAGTGTTGCTACTTTGGTATGCAGATAATACATCGAAATGTTAGGACATGTTCGTTTGCCCCACTTTTACCATATCATATATGAGAACAGAAATATGAAGGAACTATACAGACATCTGCACTATAAATGTGAATGAATGTGAATACACTCATCTACAAATCTATTTTCATTCTTAGATAGATCTATATATGCACACGCACACACACACAACCATACATCTGATGAATATGTAAAAGAAACAAATATTTTTTAGTTGTTTTTCAGACGCTTTCTTCTGTAAACTTTGATGAGTTTCTTCTGATGTTTACCTGTCTTTGGTTCAGTAGTAGTCAGCCATCATACTAGCACTCACCTACCGTGGTATGTATACTCCATATCTCTCACATCCTGGCCATCTCACCTTACTCCTCACTTACTTGACCAAGATTTTCTGGAAAGTAATTCAGATGTGCATGCAAGACATATATCTTAAGACTTATGTTGCAACCAAGCTCTTGAAATTTCAACAACAGTTTCTAAAATATTCTTATAGTATGAACTCTTGTGGTTAGCGAGAAAATTCTCTGATACAGTTTTGAATGTCGCACAGGCATCTTTCTCAGCTGGATTAATTATTGCTTCAAAATCTGTCTTTCATAAGTTTTCATATATCGAAACTAACAAATATGCCTTTTTTCACTTTCCCATAGAACAGGAAAGGAAACTTATTACATATAAACATGGAACATTGTCCCTGTTTGCCAAATGCTTTCACGAATTGTCTGAGTCCCAACTTAACGTGAAGTGTTGGAAATAATATTCTGTCCTGATCAACTAAACGTTCATGTGCAATATTTTTACATCCTGGATTCCATAGTTCCTTTAATGGCTACTCCTTTCTTACTTAATGCTCACTTCTTGCCGTGCAATCCCATTAGCAAATGAAAATGGCATCTTCATATATTCAGATAATTGTCCTAATTAAATGCCCAAAATCTTGAAATCATAATACACTTCGCACTCATATTCTTGAGTTTTAATTTTATTTAGAATTAACTTAATCGTTCTATATGTTTCGTTCTCAGCAATCAAATGGGCAATAGGTACAGTTGGGTACCTATGTCCATTTTGTAAAAGGAAACTTTTTAAGCTTGTTTTGTTAGAATCTACAAACAATCCCGAACTATCTCCAACTAGTGGGAAGTATAGGAAAATTTAACTCATTAAGCAAATCCAACGCATCACAACAGTAGAGAAGAGATTATTCTTGTATAAAACAAGGTGAGAATTTCCTTTTTCTACGTCTGTGCTAGGCAAACTTTGTTCCAGAGGCTAGAAGGTTCCCTTTGTCAAGCCTAGAACCAATATTTCCTCCTGACTCTTTCGACAACTTCAAGTCCCGAACCAAATTTTTAAGATTATTTTGTGAAAAGTTATAGACTGAGATGAACCACTAGGCGATTCAAAGTTGTCATCTTCTATGTCACTTTCGTGGCTTGCGAAATGGAATCTCTAAAGCATTTTAACAGTGATGAAGGTTTTGGGATAGAAATGTCTGGACGTAACTCACAGGCCTTATGGCTGATGGAATGTGTGGGTAAACTATCGTTTTGTTGCATTGAGGCCAACGATTTACACCAGAGTAGAATTAACAATCGTCACTATGACACTTGTTTCTCCTTTACTCCAACTTCTGAGATTCCACATAAGAGCGTCACACTTTATATGGAACTTTTGGTTGTGATTTGTCAACAAGTTTTATATGAAAATAAGTGCAATATGATATTTTTTTAGCAAATTCCGTAATACTTTGCCTTCATTTCTTAGGAACAAACTCACCGCAAATATAACAAAACACATTTGGACTATTTTCGCTACCACGACTTGACAATTCTTAGTTGACAACATACGAGCACTGGATAAGTAAATCCAACAAAAATCCTAGTGTTACGCAAGTTCCTCATGTGTTAACTGAAATATATATAAATCTATGAACTACAAGACAATTTATACCAGAGATTGTGTGAGACATTGTCAGGCATGTTACACAATTTTATATGTAGATAAATAATAAATGTAGATTATGCGGACTAAATTTATAACTTATTCTCTTACCTCATAACTATATCTGCTGCAATCTAGCGAGCTCTTAGTAAAGTACAAACCAAGAAGGAAGAAAAAAGATGCTAGCGTAACTAGTGAATTGTAATAGATAAAATAGTTATAAATGGTATTTTTGAATATATAATTAAGTCATAACTTCTATTTTTTTAATAGAGCCTTATAGCCTATATAAATATTTCTCTTCTCAATGTTGAATAACGTATCATGTCTTGGAATATCATAGAAGTATCATTCCAGTGACAGAAGAATTCCCAGAATTGACCAGAGAAATACAGCGTAAGTCAAAAGTCCCTAACCACCGCTTATAAAATGAAAGTGCGTATAGATGGCCGGAATTGGTATTTGTAGATACACGGTAGACCGTAGGGGAACGTTTATGGTGTTTGTTAGGCAAATGACCGCCATCTTCCTGTCCATTATTTGAAATCTCGCTCAAATATTACAAACGGGAAGAATGTTATGTGATATATGAAACAAAGCTACATTTGTAAGAAAAAAACTCACTGGTTTAATTAGATTTAACATAACCTGAATCTGGTGAGCGCTATCTTCGAGCAACTTGCGCTATTGGTACACTGTGGTTCTACTCAGTCTGTCTTATTCGGCATACGCCTATTGAAATTTTGCACACGTTTCCGCAGAACTTTTCCCCAGAGAGCTGTTCACTTCTGGGGAACACTGTTCAGAGAGCTGAATACTCATGGTGAAAAGAAATATTATACACAAAAACCTGGACACGTAAAAGAAACACATCCCACATAAATCAACACACTTGCTAAATAACATGATTTAGAAACATGTGACAACTTGCTACGGATCGAAAACAGAATTAGTCATCCTACACCACGAGACTAATGCCGAGTACAAAGACAGTATTATTAGGACAGGAAAAATTCTGTCTCATCTTCTCTGCAATAACGTTAGTAGCAACTTATCTAAGTACATTTTTTTTCATATAAAGCTTTATGAAGAAATTCAAATTTTAATTACTTTAAGTGTGTTTCTATTTAGTATTTAAAATACGTCATATGATGTTTATAGAATTTTACATTAAAGTATTTTGATTATGTGTTGCCTTCTTCGTCATACTTGTGCTATTACTTCGTAAAAGCTTCCATTTTTTTTTTTTTTTTTTTTTTTTTTTTTGTTAATAGATGTGTTATATTGTAGTGTCTTTACTTTGTAAGACTGAAAAATAAAAAATGTGGACTATACGTTTTCATTTAATAAGTAGATTTCTTTAGATAACCTGACGTATTACAATTTGAAGTGAATACGCAAAATTTGGGTTGTATTGCAGAGTATGTTAAGCAATATATCCCTCTGCCATATTTATGTGGTACAGAATTTATTTTTATCATTTATTAGTTTGAATGTTACAAAGCATTTCAAGATAAATGGTCCACCCTGTGTATCGTATATTGCTATATATAGTAACCTTCGCCAACATTATTATAGAAAATTATATACTTAATATTTTTATAAGCTCTCAATGACATTATTCTTTTTAGAATAAACATGTCTTTACCAGAAATTGAATTAGATTATCCTTGTAACGTTTCTCGAATACCCTCTCTAATATGCATATTATCTGTTAATTTCTGTATGTGTGTGCAAAATGGTTAAGAGAACTTCATTGTATGAATTCTCAATGCATTAGCGCTTAATTAGATTGATGAATAACTGCCGTCAGAAGCAGTTAATCGAATCAACACAGTGAGGCAGAGAACAATTACTTGAATATTAACGCATGAATAATACTCCATATATGCTTCTGACAACCAACACGAAACTACTCATACCTCTTGTTTCTAAGCTTGGGAACCATAGCTATGCGACAGGGAAAGATTTCACCACCGTCCAATTTGAATTTACTTTTATTGCCAATACGAGTATTGCCATATATTGCCGAGACTTTTATTGCTCGTACTTTTATTCCATAGTTAGTTTTCTCTATTATTCATAAAGGGTAATTATACTCTATTGTCTCCTTCCGAATAACAGTGAAATATGGCAGCTCAGTGAGGAACGCTCACCTCTGATTATGAAAATGAAATGAAATCTTTGAGTTTTACGTGCCACGGTTATGCTGGTTAGACTAAAGCAGACGGTGATGATGAGTAATGAATGAAATGGTGGAATGAAGAAAGTGGGAGGAAACGGGAGAACCCCGAGGAAACCCACGCACACTGTGTTCGTCCACCACAAAGTTCACTTGGCGGGGCTGGGATCGAACCCGATACCCCAAGCACCAGAGGTGAACGCTCTACCACTGAGCCACCGTGGCCCACCTCTGATTATGGGTATGCCTAGTTTGATTACCCGACCACTCGAAACACTGAATTGAAAATTTGTTTTACGTCCCAAGCTTATGCCGGCTAGGCTAAAGGAGACGGTGATGATGAGAAATGAATGAAATGATGGAATAAAGAAAGTGGGAGAAAACGAAAGAACCTCGACAAAACCCATGTACACGGTTGTTGTCCACCACAAAGCTTACTTGGTGCTAGCTGGGTTCGAACCAAGAGCCCCATAGAATAGTGGTGCAAGCTCTACCACTGATTCACCACGGCCCCTCAACCACTTGAGTTTCCGAAAGTAACACTGTGTAGTATTACATATGTGCTTATTTCACAGTTTGTATATGATATGTTTAGTTTTGACATTTTATATGGTAAACATGTTACACGTAGTAACTCAAGAAATGTGTTAAAAATAGGCTTCCAGAATTTTTTTTTTTCAGATTTCACTATTGTACGTGTTTTGATATCTTAATAAAAAAAAGTTTTGAAATGTATCGTTATGTAACATGTAATTACAGTAGATCCAGAATATTCTAGTTTTAGGTGTTACATAACTTAATAAGTCTTTTGTTCTTGGTACATTTCCTTTCACATGAAAACTGCATTTTTTCTAGAAAATATGAATGATCTACGATATTATTAGCAATATTGTAGGCAACCTTCATTCATTTTCCCATTTGACTTTAAATTTGCACCCACTTATTAAATTCACACAATAAATCATTATAGTGTAAATTATCATTGTAAGCATTTTTGCTAAGTATTTTTATATACATATATATTTTATAAATTATAAAATTTGTATCCTTTCTAACTGATCTTGATTTACCTTGTAAACGTGATTCCAAATCATAGACATATAGGGCCTAGTGTATTTTAAATCTGTATTTTAAGGTTAAAAACAATTTTATTAACCTTATATATGTCATTGAATTTTTTTGTGCTCCTATATGTCACACCTACAGTATTATTAATGTGCATTTTAAAAGACACACTATACGATAGTGTTATACCAAGATCCTTTACTATCAATACTTGCCTTGAGACGCATAACATTAATCTCGTGATTTAATATCGCATACTGGTTGCTAGTAGTGAAATCTATCAAGCATTTCCTTTGAGTATTAACATTCTAACATTTTTTCTACAGTTCATTCATACGTAGTAATTAAATCATCCTGCAATTATTTTTGTAAGTCATTTCTATAATTTTACATCAGCTTAATAAAACCTTTTAAAAAATTAATGACCTTAGGTCAGTCATTAATATACCTAGGTATATATATATATATATACGATCAGGGTGTTCGTTTATCTTGTAGCCAAAATCCACTGGTGAAATCCTCACACCTAAACAATAAAAAGTCCATATGAAGTCAAAAAACGCGTTGTTTCGCAGATACGAGATGCCGAAATCTAGAAAATTGTGACTTTGAAGTTGCCTGGCTCGAAAACTATATGAGATATCAAAGGCGGTTAAAGAAATATTAGAGGAAATGGTACGATGTCTATCTAAATAACCATGTTTTAGAGTTGGGACGTATCGGGCCAACGGATTTTATAGAGTTTCCGCTCTTCCACCTCTCTCTCTCTTGTACTCATGTAGGGTGGGCAGGATGAACTTCCAGCCAAACTGTCGGATAGAGGAATGCCCCTAGCATCTGTGTTAAGTTTCTAGGAAACCAGTTTCTAGTATTCTTCCATTCGTCAGCCCCCATACAGCGAGGCTAAGTCTGACGAATAGCTACGCATCCACGAAGTGCTCAATGTCCCATGGCTCTTAGATTTTCTAGCAAATGTCATGTGTGCTTGATCACCTACGCCGCTATTACATAAAATCAAGCCATCATACAAATCACCTTATAACAATTTACATAATGTATGGAACATAATAGCAAATACTATCCGCCCTCTCGTTAATAAAGAGCCCTATCATAAACAATAATATTAGCATACTTTAAAACCAACATTTTGTCAATATTGTCTTGTAACTGCGAACAACCCAAATTTCTCGTATGTAAAGAAAACTTGGTCGCAGAGCACAGATACGAGACGTTCAGAGTGCAAGGCATCCAAATTCATTTACCAAAGTTGTGAGAGAAAGAGACAAAGTTTTTACTCCTCGTTTAAACACATGGTAAAATTAACATTATTTGATGTTATTTACAATATCTAGTATATTTTAACTATTGACAGGAGATTTGAAATACGTCATAAATGATAAGAATTTGACTTGCACCCCTTATGCATCGAACGATCCATATTTTTGACATCATTTGAGATAGAAAAATGACTGTCTCATTAGGGTATGCAAAACAAGAAAAACGGTAAATGTTCCTAAAAGAGACTTTACGACACCAGAAAAATTACTTTTTTTTTTTTTTTTTTTACTAAAGTTGGTCAGTCAATACAACACTTACAACGCCTGTGGAAAGCATATATGTGTATGTGTATATTTGAGAGGGAGAGATAGTATTGTAAATATGGTTGGGTTTGCGTTGAAGTAAGTGACCAAGCTGAAGAAATATGCATTTGCACCCCTTTCACACTCTTTCTCAAACTTCATCACTTAGTTTGTGAGCCAAATATGTGTTATTGGCCCGGATGTTGTTGTGCTTTTTCTAGTAAAAGAAAGTAAAGAGAACTGTCCTATCTGGTACGTTAGACAGGAAATAACCCAGAAAAACATTTTTCTTCATTTCAAACCCAGTCTCTCCCAAAGGATAACGAACCAAGCGGAAGATGTTTCCTTCGGTAGGCGATTCCTGTGGCTGACAGGAGAAAACGAGAAAGAAAGAGGAAGAGAGATTGAAGGAAAGAGATTAGGTGCTCGCCAACCATAGAAAGCAATTCATCTTAACACCACTTGACAAAAAAGAAAAAAAGAAATAAACGTTTTCCACTCCACTTCAAAATACGATATTTCTTCCGGTTAAACGTACGATATTATGTACCTTATATATCTGTTAAGTAAGTGTGTTTTAATGTATTAGAGCTCAGTATTGTTTAATATACTAAACAATGAAATTTTTCTCAAATTTGTTGTACTGTTTTCGTACTCCATTATGTTGGACGAAGAAAAGTATCATATGGTATATTGAGTGAAGCAAAGTGACCCATATATTCAGTGACGACACTAGAAGGGAGCAAAGGAGATGGGTGGCCTCTGGTGGCATCGTTCGCGCCACCGACTACCCCTAGAAATTCTCTATTATAATGTAAGTAAAGTAACATCAAACTATTTTTATCGGTACAAAAAAGTAGCCGCTCCCAAAAAATCTTTGTCCCTCCACTTGTCCCCGAGATATTATAGCTGGCACCGTAACTATTTGAGGGTTTAGATTTCTGGGCATTCGGCATCTAGGCCATTTAGACGGTCTAGTACGACGGATGACGTCTCTCGGCGAGCACAGTAACCGGGGAAAAGGAAGGAAAAAAGCGACCTGGGTCCTATAAGTTAGGTACCAACCTGGCATTTGCCTGGTGTGAATGAGAAAAACCCAGGAAAACCTTATTCAGGATGGCTGGCCTGGAAAGCGTTTTACACTTTTTCGACCGAGTGCCCCCACCGGTATCGTAGCTACGAGATGTGTTAATTAGACGAAGTGATGCACATTCAACAATCGGCCTCATTCCCAGTATTTCTTTCTCTAAGAAATGAAATAAATGTTTTTCAATATTCACATAGTTAATTAGTAATCAATATTCAGGTACAAAATTTAGTATTCAATATTAGGTAGAAAATTTCAATATTTAGATAGTTAATTAGTATATAATTTAGTTAATATATGTTAAAAGAAATATAAAGATTAATTAATAATGTGTTATTTCTGTTAAGAGTTTAAAATTGTCACAACAATGGGCATATATTTTGAATTTTAATGAAAAATAAAACAAATAATTCTTGATTGGTAGAGATAACAAATTATGTTATGTTATCTATGATTTCAGTTGGAATAGTAGTCTGAAGAAGGAAGTGATATACTTCCGAAACTGTAACATTTCTCGTTAATTTATAATAAAGAATATAGACAGTCTTGTAAGAAAGTTATGTTTAATTTGTGTTTAAGAACTTGTATATAAAAATAGATACAATATTATTTAATTAATTATACGTTGGTCTCTTGTTTGAAGTTTTTAAGTGAGATATTATTAATAGATTGTTTTTTGGCAGGGAAGGATTTTATGGGAACAGGTCGGTAGCCAGCCCAAGTTACAACGAGATACTTTGTATCGTTTAATAATTACCTGTACCTTGGGCAGAAAGTGCTCATACTCAAGCACTATACTTGATATAATGTTAATTTAAATATAACAAAAGAAGAATGTTTTTAATATATGTAAAGATATATACATTATTGTATAATTCGTTGCTATGTAGTTGTTTATAGATACTGAATCAACATGTATGTTTGCAAGACAGTTTGAGTGAAAATACGTTAAAAGAGTATCAACTAATAAACCATTTAATACCGATCATCGACTTGTAATTTCGATAGAAAAGGTGAGAATAATAGTGTATATAATTATTGAAGATATTTTTATGTGTAAACAATTATTACCACTCAAGATTTACTTATATCATTAGCCGAACCAGGTTGACGACTACCTTTGGTGAGTCGTTGTAAAATTTTTGGTTTACCTCACCCGGGAAGTTTGTAAATTCTTATCCTGAAGTATAAAGTAAGGGTGAATTTACTTCTGTAATAAGGTTCATGACTACGAACTTTACTATACTTCGAAGTGGTAAAATAATCACAAGAAAAATGATGATCGGTGAGGCAATGGAGAAAGAAACTGGTGACAGTGGTAACGAAGAACAAAATACAGCTCCTCTTGTACCCGAAATGTTATCGTTAGAAGACAAAATCTTAATGGCTTTACAGAGACAAGAACAACGATTGGAACAAAGTTTAGCCCAGATGTCGGAAAATTTAAAGCAGACTTCCAGTAAACAGTATGAGGAATTAAAACAGACGATGGAGCGGAAATCCGAAGATTCCAGTAAACAGTACGAGGAATTAAGTAAACGATTGGAGCAGACATCCGAAGAAACGAAACAATCTATTATCCAGGCGGTGAGTGACATTACATCACAGTTCGATGAAAAGCTAAGAAGAGTATCTGAAGATAGCCAGGATAATTACAACCATACAATTCAAGAAGTCAACTGTGTAAAAAAGGATTTGGAAGTAATAGAATCTTCTATACGGCAACAAAAGATTCAGGTCACGGATAATTCTACCAAAATACGTGCGAATACTCAGTTGATATCTGTATTACAAGAGGAAATCAGGATGCTACAGATTAAGGACAACGCATACCACAACAACGTGGTTAATGATCATTTGCAGTTCCCTTGTTCACAGGAGATGACCTCGCATTCACCCGTAGCAGATCAATGTGGACCTCACATTATCTCATCTTCTAGTAATCCATCCGATGAGGACATTATTTTGGAAGGAATCCATCCAAGGAATACAGATGGGCGGAAAAGAGACGGTGGAACTACACATCACGCAGTAGGTAGGAATTGTCACTCAACACGAACACGGAAAGGTGAAAGAAAGGTAAAGTTAAGTGTAAAGATGAGTGAAATACGTGCTATGAGTAAGTTCAGTGGTAAATGTAACGAAAATGCTACCTCTTTCCTAGAAAAATTTCAGGATGAGTGCAATATAATGTGTATAGATAAATCGCAATATATGAAACTAATCCCTCATTTATTACTCCCACCATGTTCTTTATGGTTTAAAGCAGTACCAGATCACGTCAATACATATGATGAATTTAAAGCTGCGCTGATTGCAAATTACGAAAATGACTTTTTGCTTGCAAACAGAGATGCCACGATTAGAAATCAACCTTTCAATCCTCGTTTGCACAAATCTGTTGTAAATACATATAACGAATTAAAAGTCGTAAATCCATTGCAATCGGAATCTAGAGTAATTGCATCAATTCGAAATTTGCTACCGTTTAAACTACAACAGATCCTGTTTTCTACCCAGTGTATGAGTTTTAATCATTTATTAATGCTTGTACAATGTTATGAAACTCAATACCACGCTCAGAATCATCAAGCGGGAGTAGGTAAAAGTAAAAATAATTCAGATCACTTTGTACCTGTTCGTAATCTAAATATCCGTAATGCGAACGATACGGAACGCAACCTAAATCGAGTGAATTTAAGCAATCCGAACGAGCAAAATAGGCAAAGATATGTTGGAAATCCACCTAACCTAACCAACCGTGACAATAATTATGTCAGATCACTTAATCGAAGTAGACACAAAAACAGTCGAAATACATGGCGAAATTCTAGAAATGTTATAAATCCTATGTATAGACATAATCGTGGTTCAAGAGATGGCACTTCGTATCAAAATCAAAATCATGACGCAATTCATGTACAAAATAATGCGAAACCTAATCACGATTGTGCAGTACAATGTACTTTATTAGAATCATATACAAGTACGAATGTAAACTGACTGCAGTTGATGAAGTAAGAGTTAAACCCATATCAGCTACTGATTCTTATGAATATGTTTGTGTAAAAATAGATTTATTTTCTTCCTTTTGTTCGTCCGAACATAGGTTACGTTTAATTTTTGATTTTTACTTAATTTAATTTTCTTTAATTCTCATTAACCAATGATAATTTTCAAATGATTTTAATTCTGCCTTGTTAATGTGAAGAATTATAATTTGATTCATAATTGATTAAACAAAAAAGGTTATTTACATTATATTAATCTGTGTTGAAACTCTGTTGTCAAAGATGAATATTAATGGAATGAAAGATTTATTATAAATGTATATATATATATGAAATTTAATGAAGATACATACGAGGGGCGATCAAAATGTAAAGGACATAAGTAATGTAACATCATTCTTGTAAACGGACCAGTGGTTCTTAAATATAAAAGCTAAGCTCGCTTGTAACTTTTATATTCAGTCCCATCGTCGGGCGACATTTTTATACAACGAGATACTTTGTATCGTTTAATAATTACCTGTACCTTGGGCAGAAAGTGCTCATACTCAAGTACTATACTTGATATAATGTTAATTTAAAATAACAAAAGAAGAATGTTTTTAATATATGTAAAGATATATACATTATTGTATAATTCGTTGCTATGTAGTTGTTTATAGATTCTGAATCAACATGTATGTTTGCAAGACAGTTTGAGTGAAAATACGTTAAAAGAGTATCAACTAATAAACCATTTAATACCGATCATCGACTTGTAATTTCGATAGAAAAGGTGAGAATAATAGTGTATATAATTATTGAAGATATTTTTATGTGTAAACAATTACTACCACTCAAGATTTACTTATATCATTAGCCGAACCAGGTTGACGACTACCTTTGGTGAGTCGTTGTAAAGTGTAGGGAGGCCGGCAGAAGTTAGGGGACTCTGATCCAACCATATCACATTTCATCACCATATTGCAAGCCTACTGTGGAAATTTTAGGGGGCAGTAAAACTTTAGGGGGGAACAGGTCCCCCTAGACCCCGTGGATACGGGTCTGTATGGGAAGGGACTTCAGTAGTACTATGAAACACTCGTTCAATGTTTTCCGGCAAGAATTGCATCCGAGAAACATAAATTATATGGACAATTTGGAGTTGAATTGAGTTGATTTTAGTTTAGCGTCCCTTTCAGCAGCGAGACTATATGAGACGTGGACCTACTGATTAACGTGGAATCCGAACCACATGAGTTCCCGCCGGAAATCAAACCCGGGTCTCGAGCGCCAGAGGCGCGTACGCTAACCGCTTAGCCACGGGGGAGCTCAGACAATTTGGAGTTGTAATTTGCGACAACATGTAAGCCATAGTTGTTAATGCATTTTTCTTAGTTTAACGTCTCACGTTTATGTGCTGAGGCTAAAAGTGACCATGATGATGGAATGGATGATGACGATTGAATGATGAAAGTGGGATGTAATGGGAGAACTCTGAAAATACCCACGCACACGAAGTTTGTCCACCATACAAAACTCACTTTCCTTACTATTGTGCTATCAAAATGTCTTTATCCGTAGTAAAACTGCGAAGTAAAGCTCACACCCTCGATACACTCATGCGTTGAGCCAATAAGAGTTCGGTTGTTGGTAAGCGAGAGAGCCTTGCAGACGTCTACGCCAAAGGGAGTGGAATTCCTTCAGTTGATAGCAACGCTTGGAACACATGACTAGCTGTCAAATCAATGTGGTATATCTACAGTTCGTACTAAGCCCTTAAGTCGGCTCGTAGTAATAATGTAGTCTCCATATTAAAATATGACATCAAAGTAGTATATAGAAATGGAATGTGGTATTTTGGCTTCCAAAAGTGGTCTGTCTAAGACAGAAAGTCATTTCCATAAATGGAAGATAATATATTTTAGAAACATATCCAAATTCGAGTCTATATAAGAAAGTAAGTTCTGTTTCAGACATTTTCTCGAGAGCTCTTCCTGTAACTCTTCCAATATAATAATTTTCAATATATTTTCGAAACAAAGAAAATTTGGAGAAATGTTTAAAATCAAAGTTTTATACTTTCTTGTCTACCTCCCAAATCGATGTTCTTCCAATAACTGTGTCAGAGTTCAACAGAGTAGACTCCGACTACCCGAATTAACATGGCAGAAGGATAGCCTGGATATGCCAAAATTCCATAATATTCATTCCTTGCTCCAGTCATAGCACTAAAATATGTCTTTTATGACAAACCCGCTCTTATTCACATCTCGTAGTACAGACTACTCTATATAGCCTAAATAATAATAAAAATGACTACCTTTGTGACTTAAAAACTCTTGAACCGCCGGACCGATCTCGATCAAAATTTCAAGATAGATTAGGTGAGGGCCTGGAATGTCATTTATTATTTAACTTCGGCAGTGCAACTTAGAGTAGGGAGGGAGGGATATATATATATATGTAATGATCGAAAATGACGGATATTAGTGCCGAATCCTTAGTTTTCGGTATCTGTGAGATGAACAGTGATGCTTGCCATGCCGTTTAATTACAAATTCAGCTCCGCAACGTGAGAAATGGGGATCGGGAGACATATAAAAATGATGGAAAGTGACCAAAATCAGAGAGCGCTTCAGTAGCAATAAAACATTGACTGACTAACGGAATATATTACTAACTTTTCTTATTTTAAACCTAGCCAAGTAGGTAACTGACACTAGTATTTTTAAAAGTTTGTTGTGCGCTGTAATGTAAGTCTTAAAACACTTATTTCATAAAAAGGAAATCCAAGAATATTATTGTGCACGTTTAAAGATATAAGCTTATAATGTGTAAACTAATTGCAGGAAACATAAAAAGATGTTTACTGTACATAAGACAAGTTGTTCACTGGTACGAGTCTAAGACAAACGGAACATTAACATGAAGCATATGCCTGTATTTTTTTTTTAAAAAATAAACTAGTTTTATTGGTCATTGACAAATTATTACTCAAAAACTGTGCAATTGAGGACCTTAGAAAAAATAGTCAAAGTTTACAGCATTTAATTTTTGAGAAAGTCCTTAATTGATGACTGGTACTGCATTGTAAATTCGTGTTTTTATGAAGACGTCAAAAAGTCTTGCATATCGTTCAAAAAAATTATTCCTCATTTTATTACGAATGATTTTTTTAGTAGGTCGGTTAGTGGAAAGTCTACTGTAGTAGTTCTCAACATAATTCCTTTCACGGCCCCCATTTATCACATCTCTTGCCAACCACCTCCTTATAATTTCTGATTTGTAATATTTGCTTGTGTGGTGTTTTTAATATATCTAATATGGAGATCTCACGATATCCATCTATTTCTATAATAGTAGAATCCGTTTTTTGTATATAGTGGATACAGTAACTTCCCTAAATGCGAATGGATTAAAACCAAATTTGGTTAGTTCATTCATATTACAAATATCGAGTTCGATCCATTATACTGTTTCAAAATGGAGGCCGTTTGAAATTTTTGGAACTTCTCAATTCCCTTGTTTTTTGGTCATATGATAAACAATCAAGTGATTTCATCTTTATCTTATTCAGTATCTCATTAACTTTCAATTTAAATTGTGCTTCAATATGAAGGTTTTGTTGCATTTGTATTTTTCTGGTATTTTAATATACAGTTCTCGTTAGTTTCATATCGTACCTCTTTCATTTAAATTAATGTTTAAACAACGCTGAACCTGTTGAAAATGTTTAGTATACCTATTTTGTGTTGTTCTTAACAGTATATATAAAAATAAAAGTATACCTATAAGAACAAAATTCACAATAATATTTAAAAGTATTTTCTGACATTTGATTCTATTTAAAGTTGTCTCTTCCACTTATCTTTGTAGCCCCCAGGTTGAGAAATCCTTGTCTACTGCACTGCCTTTCTCACTGGATAGATTATTTTCAAAGCTGATATTTCACCAGAATTTAGTTAACATGACATTTCAAACTTGCAGGAAATATGTTTAGTTATAAATGTGTTCTACCCTAAAAGACAGACAACAATATGTATTATGTGGTCTTTATTAACCTAGTTTTAGATGTCAAGGTCTACCTTTCTTCCAGGATGCAGAAAGAAACGCTGATGTGTGCATTATATTTTCGATGAGAAATATTGCGAATAAGAGGAAATTTTTTAAACTTTTTAAAAACATCTCCCAACCTATTGGCAGGTTTCCTTACTACTACTTCTTCCCCTGATTTTTGCTCATTCAATTCTCACTTGCTTTATTGATTGATTTAAGCATTGATTACATGTCTAACCAATTAGTGTCCAAAATTCCTCGCAAGTATTTTGGAAAGTTTTTTTCACCAATTTGGTCCTAATGGTACTCTAAAATAGATGTTGGAATATATATTAGCCTGGTAACTTAAGTTGCCAACGGGCACATACATTGTTTTGCGGTCAAAAAAGGGGACATTGTTTTGAGGTTACAATTTTGAGGAGAAAAAAAATAGACCGCAAAAACAGAACTATTAAATGTCTTTAACGGCATTTTGTGTTTCAATTTTAAAAACACATTCTTCAAGTATCATATCAAGGGGTTTTGTGAAAAACTTTGAAACATTCATCTGTGCGCAAAGGCAAGCCGTACTTTTCACATAGGAACTTTGTGTAATTGTTACAAACTCTTCAACATCTGTATTAGAATTTTCCCGTGACTGCCATAATGATTACTTAGATCTAATCTTACGGCCTGTAGAGCGTGGGAAAATTCAAAAGGGGGTCGAACACCTGAGGATGGTGGTGAGGTACCAAACAATTTTAGTAAGAACACTGCATACTGACTTTCCAAAATCTGGAAATGATATATCGTGACCAAGCTTTCTGTAAAGTAAGCAACCTTCAACACGTAATACATCCACAGCTCAAGCAAAGAATGGCCACCTGGATTTCTTTGTGCGAGTAGCGATAATTTAACAGAAACAGATCCATATCCAGCCCAGCACTACAAATCCACCCCAGCCATATTTTTAATATATTGGGCAATAGTTCCTGGTATCTAAACACCGATCTGTTTGTTGTCGTCACTCAAGTACGCTGTTGAAGACTTTGCGGGCTCAATTTTATCACAGTTTTTCAGAACTGTAACAACAATGTTGCCGTTCAAAAACAAAAAAAGGGCATATTGAAACTCATGAGCAACATGCTTTCATAACCGTAATCTTTAGTTGTAAGTGAAGTATCGAAGATGAGCCTCGAAACGGGCGCCATCGAACTGCCCCCACGGAACGCAACAAGGTAAGAGTTGATGAGCTGATTAGGTGAGATAAGCATATCACTATGAATGAAATCGCTGCAAAACTTGTGGTGGACAATGTGTGGTGCAAGAAATGATTCACACCTTTGGTTATCGGAAGGTTTGATCCCATTGGGTCCCATGTTATTAATGGAGGACCACAAACTTCCGAGACGAGCCATTGCCCAAACCTTTCTTCAGAGGTTTGGACATGAAGGTGATGAGTTTTCGACGAGTATTGTGACTGGACATAAAAGCTGGTTCTATCGTTATGAATCTGAAACAAAACGACATAGTTTCGAATGGCACAACTTGAGTTCGCCATCGAAGAAGAAAGCGAAGACAGTGCAGTCGGTAGGGAAAGTTATGAGAAGCGTCTTCTGGGATGAACAGGGTTGCATTCTGGTTGATTTTCTTGAGCCTGGACAAACCCTAAAGTCTGCCCGCTACATCCAGACACTTTTGAAGCTCCGTCGTGCTTGTGTGATAAACGTTCTGGAAAGAAGAGCATCTTTCAACAGGACAATGCGCGTTCGCATACTGCATGTGCCACTACGGAGCAGATAAGGAGATTTGAGTGCAAAACACTTCCACATTCTCCCTATAGCCCCGACATGACACCCTCCGACTACCATCTTTTCAGTTTTGTGAAGAAACACATGCGACGCCACTGGAGGATATTCGGTAAGCAGTGCGTCAGTGTCTACGGGCAGCTGGAACGGAATTCTATCGCAAGGGTATTTTCAAACTGGCAGAAAGATGGGGAAAATATGTCCAAAAAACGGAGAATATGTGGAAAAGTGAAAGAAAGGACTGTAGATTGAGACGATATATTTGGTTTCACTTACAGTTACAGTTGTGAAAAAATGTTCCTGACACTTTCAGTATGCCCCTCGTATATAAGGTCACTTGATAAGCTTGTGGCAAACTCAAAACGTGTGTTTTTTTTTAATTTTTCCTCTAGTAAATCATGTTTCGAGAACACTTGCTTTCCCATAAGGTTACGGTTTTACCAAAACCTTTCGAACTTAGTTCTTGAAGTTACCGAACTGAGGTGAAAAAACTATGAAAATACAGTTTTGTACCGGCTTGAAAATTAACATGATCTACTTTCCAAGCACATCTTCTGCAAGTGCAAAACCTGTTTCTGGGATTTGTGTGGATTTTCCAGCATAAGGTTTAGCACGGAAAGCTTATCCAGAAGGATCTGCTACTGCCACATCTTGAAACCAAACCGTATTGGTTTCCCTCAAATAAATCGCTTACGCCCATGTTTTCCATAACATTGAATCATGTTTTCGTCAATACTAACGGAAAGGTGTGGTTCCACCACTTTGAGGAATTCAGCATACCGAACAATGGTCGAACTTAGTACATTTTATGATGTATATTTTGTCGTTTCAGCTAAAAGAAGGAACATCAGAAGCTCGTTATCTGTTTCTGCCTGTAGCATTTGACAATTGAAACACAGACCTCTGGTTCGAGTTTACAATACAACCTTCTTGAAGAAAGTGAGTGATAACCAGAAAGCAACAAAACTCCTAGCACTACACATATATTACTAAAGTGTACTCTCAAATTATGTACACGATGTTGAGCAGCATAACGATTGGCCTCCAAATCAAAGTGCTCTATAAGACTATCATTGAAGAACATTTTGAGAACACCCAAAGGTGATTGTTATCAATTTACTCAATAAAGCCTTCAGCATTAGGTTGATAAATTGTGTTAAGTTCACCAATTTTGAACCTTGCATTGGATGAATTGGGTTTCCATAGTAACTGTCTACATTTGTGCTGCTCCCTTTTGCGGTCGGATGTATTTCTAGGTCTAGGAGTGCTAGACCCCAGATCTTCGGGGAGTGTTTGTGATTCGTCATTATCTGAGTAACGAACAAGCACCTCAGAATGGAGGAGACGAGCAGGAAGACGATAAAAATTGCCTTCGGCATTTGCATCCGATAAATCGGAATCATGGTCTCTGTCTGCTGTTTTCTCATATGGTGGACATACACAGTATGGAAACGTACAAGGATCTTCCTCCAGACCATCAAATGTTTCATGCAGTTTTCACGGTTACGCCATGTTGCTAACTGAAACGTGGATCTACTGATAATAGTGGAATGGAAACTACTTTTTTTTTCATTCAACGGTACCCCCACTGAAGTATTAACCCCAGGACCACCCGCACCGAAGGCAAGAGTGCTAGCCAATAGGCAAGCAGGAAAACAAAAGGTTTTCTTGACACAAATAGGCATTTCCACACGCATATTATAAAAGTTAGTATAAATAACTACAAGAATAAGTGAGGGAGCTCCTTGCGCACCCAACGAATGACCACAGATTATACGGACAAAATAATTTGCCCTTACTTCCCTCGTGCATATACTGGCGAAGGCAGTGACTGAAAACAGGTACTCTGCTATGAAAGATCGATGTATTCTGCTGTGAAGTATTCCCACTTGTATATCACATTTTATATGAAAGAGTATAAATACAATTATTTCGATTTTGACTGCGCATCTTTGTCCTTGGCAACTAAAATTTCCACGTGTAGTTGTATACCCGTCCTACCAAACACAGTGAACATCAATTTTTAGAAACTAAAATGAATAATAAATTACATCTTTCTTCACCAAAATCACGAAAAAAGATACCACTATGTTGTCTGTAACGGATTATGTACTTACATCTTTCAAATCAATCCAGTTGAATTATTTATACTCAAAACTGGCACACAAAGGACAGTGCTAACACAGTGTCAAAATATTACACAATGAAAATGCAACAAACCTATGACAAAACAGACTCCAAGTTTACTTCAAGATTAAAAGCAACAAGCCAACCATTGAGTTTCAACTCTTATGATGACAAATTGCCTTGGCAACTAACGCAATGAGCTAAGCATATGTTACAACTTCTTACTTATATATTTGTTTTAAAATATATAATTGCTTTTAAAAGTTCCTTGGAAAGAATAGCAACTGTTTTGAAAGTCCTAACTTTGCTAGCAAATACACATGTCTTAATTAATAATGCATTATATGGCTGTGACTGTTGCGGCATGTACTTGAATTACACCTGTAACAATCACATTTTGTCTCTACAAGTTAAGGATAGATAACGTATCCAGTTGCGATCTAGGATTTCTATAAAAATATTAAGTCATGAGATAAGATTTCTCCCCCTGGCTTCTACAGAAAACATTAAGACCATTTAGTTTTTGTGCGACATCTTCACTTGAATTTTTCCTAGCTCAGAATTTTATACTGTTTTTATACTTTTTAGTACCACGAAGACAAGAATTCTAACATTCAATAAAAAGAGAACAGGCCGTTTGAAAAATTTGACCACCTCGATTACCTGTAGCGCGACATCTTCAAATTAGAATTTTAATTATCTCAGACTATTGTGATCTCTTCGTACTACAAAGAAAAAATTACCATTCAAATAAACGAAGGAGGACCATTTCAAAAATTTTAGGGGTTCATTTAATTGTGGTGCGACACCTTCAAATTCGAATTTTAGCTAGTTCCGAATTTTGTACCTTTTTATAGCAAAAGGTTCAGGATGAGTTATTGAGATTTCTGAACTTTCAGCATCTATGGCCATGTTAGACCATCACGTTTTGAGGGATGACGTTTCTCGGGGGAGCACACTATCCGGAGAAATAGTACATTGCAATTAGGTCTGAACCCGGACATTAAAAAAAACAAGCCGAAACCTTTTCTAAAATGATCATGATACTCTATACAGTAACCCAGAGAAAGTCCCAAAAAAAATTCCGTGTAGGGTTTATTCACTATGGCCTGCATATTGGGTAGTCTATCTAGTACTTCCAACATGAAACGTTTTCGTGGAAATCATAGCAGTAATTTTAACTGGCTATAATACAGCTTGTAAACACAGTAGAGATATGAACCATATCTCACTGAAAACGCATTTAATTAGTTGCTCTTATTGTGTAAAAAATTTGGAAATTTACATTTTCCCAAAAGGGAAATTCTACAAAATTTCTCAGAACAGAAAGGAAAAATTCAGTTTTTGGATTTTTATTTCAACATTGTAAGGAGAAGAAATAAATCCGGAATGTTTTCTAAAATGATCATGATACACTATTCAGTAACTCAGAGGAAGTCCAAAAAAATCCCGCGTATGGTTCATATCTCTACTGTGATTACAACCTGTATTATACTTAGTTAAAGTGAATGCTAAGTCTTCTCGAATACTTTTGGCTTTGGAAATAGGCTACGCAATAGGGCGGCCATAGTGACCAAACTCGACGAGGGATTTTTTTTGCCTTCCTCTGAGTTACTGAAGAGAGTATCATGATCATTTTAGAAAAGATTTCGGATTTTTTCTTCTCCCTACAATGTTGTAATAAAAATCCAAAAACTGAATTTTTCACTTCTGTTCTGGGAAATTTTGTAGTATTTCTCTTTTTTCCCTTGGGGTCAAATGTAAATTTCAATTTTTTTTTTTTTTACACAATAACAACTACATTAAATTTCTCTTCAACGAGGTATGGTTCATATCTCTGCTGTGTTTACAATCTGTATTATAGTCAGGTAAAATGAATGCTAGGTCTCCTCGAAAACTTTGGCATTGGAACTAGGCTATCCAATATGGCAGCTATAGTGACCAAACCGAACGCTGGATTTTTTAGGACTTTCTCTGAGTTACTGTATAGAGTATCATTATCATTTTAGAAAAGCTTTCGGCTTGTCTTTTTGAATGTCTGGGTTTTGTCCTTTTTGGTCTAATTGCGGAAGTAAGAAAGGATTGGGTAAGGAAGGAAGCGGCCTATGACCTACATGTTAGAAACCACCAAGGCATTCGCGTGGTATGAATGAGGAAAACTCCGGAAAATCTCATTCAGGATGGTTGGCCTGAAAAACCTTCTTACACTTTTTAACCGAGTGCTCCCTTCGGAACCGAAATCAAAAGATTTAGGATAGGGACATGGAAAGTACTCACCACGTTATAGGGAGGTATATTAGAAAATCTTCAAGAGAAAATGAGACAAAATAATCCAGATTTGGTAGGAGTTTGTGAACTTAGATGGGAAGGTAATGGGGTATTAAACAGCGAAGGATATATAATGTTTTACCCTGGTAATGAAAAGGGCAGTCATAATGGTGTAGGAATAGTTCTTGAAAAGTGCTTAAAAGAAAAGGTTGTGAAAGTAGAATGTGTATATGATAGAGTTATGATGTTAAGAAGACATAAGGGACAAAAGAAGGATTTAGTAGTGATAGAAACATATGCACCGATGACATTTCACTCAATTGGAGGAAAATTTTGATAAAATGGAAGAAATTATAGACAGGGAGATAAAAGTTGCATGTGTATTTGTAATGGAAGATTTCGATGCAGTTGATGCAGAAAAACAGGAAGATAATGCCGTAGGCAAATATAGTTTAGGCAGAAGAAATGAAAAGAGAGAGGGACTGGTTAATTTCTGTAGACAAAGGTCACTAATAATTGGGAAAACGTTGTTCAATCCGCACAAGAGAAGAAGGTCTACATGGACATACCCAATAGACAGCTGGCACTATCAGATAGACTATATTATGATTCAAGACAGGTATCGGAAAAGCTTGAAGAACTCGAAGACCCTTCCTGTGGCTGAAATGTTCTCTGATCGTAACCTTGCGCTGGCCGAAGTAAATATTCAGTTGAAAAATATAGGCAGAAGAAAAGTAGGCAACAAACTGTTGAATACGGAAAAGCTGAGAAACGAGAAACTAAGAAATCTTTTTTTTTATTATCGTAAATTAGAAGAAAAGGAATACTCAAAAGAGGAAAGAATATGTGCAAGTAGTAATAGACGGTGGGAACATGTTATACTTTGCACATAGCAGGCTGCAGATGGAGTAGTTGGTTACCACAAACACAAAAGGGCTAAGAGACCATGGGTTACAGAACAGATGTTGTAAGAAGTGAGGGAAAGCAAGGCGTGAATACAGATTGATATGGAAGAGGGCAGATAGATGTGCAGGAAGTTAAACAACGAATGGCGAAGGGAAACAGACAGACCAAAGGAAAAGCTTTACAAAAGAAAACGTGATAAAATGTAGATGAACTGGAAAGAGTTTGGAAATATGAATAAATGTATAAGGACGTGAAATCTATGGATCTGCAGAGGAAACAAGGGGGTATTACGCTGTAAGTAGAAAATAAGAATGGGAAGGTGGTCAGCGAGACAAGTAAATTCTTAAGAAGATAGAAACAATATGTTCGAGACTTACTTCGGAGTAGGGATAGACAAAGGGGTGTAGACGTTAAAGTAGAAAATGAAGTAAGCGAGGATAATAAAGATTTTAGTGTTCTTCGGTATTAATTTGAAAAAGCGAAAATCCGAGATTACGAATTGAAAACCAACCTGAATAGATAAATGTACCAATCGAATTCATTAAGAATATGGAAGACAAGGGCAAGAAAGGATTGCTTCGACTGTGCAATCAAATGCATGAAAAAGGGGAGTTGCCAAAAGACTTCCTGAAGACGATCATGGTAAGAAAATGAACCCAAAGAGATATGAGGATTATAGAACTATTAATCTCATATCTCACACAGCAAAAATTTTGCTTCGAATTCTGAACAGAAGGTTATATGGTAAAACAAATAAAAAAAATTGAGGAGGAACAATTCGAACTCAAGGGAGGTAAGGGCACAAGAAATGCGATTGAATTATCAAGTGTGATCGGTGAAACGATTATAGAAAAAAGAAAACATGAAATCTTTGAGTTTTACGTCCCACGATTATGCCGGTTAGACTAAAGGAGACGGTGATGATGAGTAATGAATGCAATGGTGGAATGAAGAAAGTGGGAGGAAACGGGAGAACCCCGAGGAAACCCACGCATACGGTGTTTGTCCACCACAAAGTTCACTTGGCGGGGGCTGGGATCGAACTCGAGACCCCAAGCACCAGAGGTTAACGCTCTACCACTGAGCCACCGCGGCCCCTAGAAAAAGAAAAGAGGTGAATGTGATATTTATTGATCTAGAAAAGTCTTTTGATTCCTGAATTAGGAATGTTGTTGGAAATCCTAAAGAAATTTCGGTTGGAATGGAAGGATCGACCACTCATAAGAAACTCATATATGAATCGACAAGTAAGTGTTAGGATAGGGGAGAAAATGACAGGGGAGAGTGCAGTTGGAAAAGGAGTTCGATAGGAATGGTGTACCACGCTTACATTATTTAATATCTATCTAGAACATATAGTGAAAAAGAGCCTACTAAATGAAGACGGCTTTTCAGTAGGAGGTAGAATGATTACGTGTATACGCTTTGCAGATAACATGACGCTTCTTGCAGAATCTGAAGAGAAAATCAATTAGATGTTAGTAAACGTGAGGAAGGTCTGTCATGGGTATGGGATGAAAATAAATGATAGAAAGACAAATGAAATGGCGATTGGAACGAAGGGGTCGATGTCAAATATATAAGAAGGAGGGGAGAAAATAGAACAGGTAACTGACTTTCGATTTCTGTATAGCTAGTAGTGACATGAAATGTGAAGGTGAAATAAAAGCCAGGATACAAATGGTAATTATAGCCTTTAGAAGAAAGAAAACACTATTTTGTGGGGACTTGAATAAAGAGTCGAGAAAAAGACTTATAAATACTTCGTGTGGAGTATCCTACTATATGGATCAGAAACATTAGCATTACGTCAAAATGATGAAAACCAATTGGAAGCTTTTGAAATGTAGGTTTGGAAAAGAATTGAGAGAATTAGCTGGGTCGAGCAGAAAACGAATGAGAGGGTGTTAGTAATGGTGGGGGAAAAGGGACAATGTTAAATATTACTCAGAACAGGAAGAGAAACATTGTTGGTTAGGACATTGTCTAAGAAGGAACTGTAGAATGAGGGATGTGCTAGAGGGTATGGTGGCACAAAAGAGAGGATTGAGGCGAAGGAGACTAAAATTAATGGACGATAACAAAACAGAAAAATCATGCTTGAAGACAAAGAGGTTAGCGGAAGACCGTGGAGCATGGAAGCTTCTGAGTTGCAGCAAGTGACCTGCCAAAAATGGCCAAATACCTATGATGATTGAATGACCAGAAAGAATTTTTTTTTACCATTCAAATAAACGAGGGAGAGTCATTTTATAATTTGCTACTTCTATCAACTCTGGTGCGACGTCTTCAAATTCGAATTGTAACTTGCTCAGAATTTTCTACTATTTTTGTAAATGTTTGTATCACCAGTAAATAAAATGTACCATTCAAATAAACGAAGGAAGGCCATTTCAAAATTCGGGGGCCCATTTAGTTGTACTGCGACATCTTTAAATTCCAATTTTGACCTGCTCAGAATTTGTTACTATTACAGAGCTCCCGCAGAAATCGAATGTGAAGGAACGGTAGGGAGTTTGATTTTTCTCATGGGAAGTCAGATAAAACATTGAACTGATCTTTAACGTTAGGAAAAAAAGTAGTCGTACTCGAACATTTAGGCACTTTGATGTAATATGTTTATTTGAGGTTTAGAGATCATGGAACATAACAGTATAAAATAGTAGGTTTCAGAATCATTAAGTTATATCAACGTTGTATCGTGATTTGTGGCTAGGTTCGTAACTCTGAAATTAATTGACCTCTCGCGTCTCCGATGTTATGAACTGAGATATACATTTTTAGCCAACTTTAATAAGGAAGAGGTTCTGAATTAAAGTGCAAAGGACGTATATTGGGAGTAATCCTTATTTCTCGAATGCAAAACCTGACGAGCTTGGGGCTAATTATTCTCATGACTTACTATTTTGCCTGATCTTGAGCCATTTTATGGGATGAGACTCTAAATACTCGGAAGTCGGAAAACTATATATATATACATACATATATGCATACATACATACATACACACACACACACACACACACACACATATATATATATATATATATATATATATATATATATATATATATATATATATATATATATACTAGGAGCTACTGAAAAGTTCGTACCCCAACACACAGTAATATTATTACATAACGGATTTCACTGTCAAACATGAACGCATAACTTTGGTATTTTCCATAAGTAGAAGCTTTGCTTTGTACATACTTAAACAAACTGTTCTGAGCAAAACAATATATTTACATAAAAAAAATACATAGTGTTATAGTTTCGCCAACCAACACTTTGTCTTCATCACTATAGTGTCTCATGAAGCCAAAGTGTTAGTTGGCGAACCTGTAACACGTATGTAGTTTTTAAATATGAACATATGGTTTTGCTCAACAAATTATTTGTGTATAACTTTGGTGTACAGGAGCTTCATAATTGAGGCAATTCAATTACATAATTCACTTTAGTGAGTTCAAATCATGGATCGGAACGAATGCAGATGTTTTTCATGTGTAAACTCAAAGAATGAAATATACTGTAGATAAGGATAATAGAATGATAGAATAATAAATCAAGATAAATACTAATATACCGTCATTTTTACTGAAATGACATTTTAGAAATTGTACCCCGTAGAGTTCGAGAAACAGATAAAATCAGCGTAAGAAGGAGGAAAACGAGGAAGGTTGACCAGTGCATGAAATAAATTTGTTTTTGGTCTTTGGAAAAATTTTGATCTATGTGATTTGACTTTATATGGCTGTATAATATGCAATAGGAAAACTACACGAGAAACGTCAAGACACAAACCGATTTAGAAGGTTAAGTGCCATTTATATCGCAACAAGAATATCCATTATGACCAAAATGTATTTTCTTAATTTCTGGCTTCTGTGCGTCTTTGTAGTAATTTAATCATTTTAGGTAATTCTGTAGTATCGGTATTATTTAATATTGATAATTTCTTGTGATAGTACGTTAATCGCACGCGACCCCAGATAGGCCGATGGTCGAAATAGGCTTAGTGGCCACGTGAGACTACTATGTCACCACGTACAGGATTTTCTCGGGACGAGTTTTGTATAGCGGCAAGTTCTGCACGCGCTTTGTGTTGTACTGTTTACTCCACGTGATTGTTGTCTCGCCTTAGTTTTGAGTTATTTGAATAGTACATGAGACCTTTGGGTAATGTTGAAAGTACGATTTATTTGGCTAGAACTATGTAAGTACTACCAGCACAATTATTATATACTGCAATAGGTTTTAATGTAAAAAATGATATCAGTACGTCATCACAGGCCAAGCTAAGAAGAGGTTGTGTAAGACCAACCTGGCACCACGTGGCCGTAAGGAAATACTTTGTGTGAGACCAACGTTGTCTTACGTGTCACTTAACCTGTTAATCTGTTCAATTTTTTAAGCATTAACACACATCAAGCAGTCAACTGAGCAAAACATTTAGTCAGTGTGCAAATAATGTTTCTTAAATATAAGAATATCTGTTCCTGGTCGAAGTTCAAGCATGGAATTTATTACAATCATACACTGAGTATTCTAATATTGTGTTGTTAGTACATACGTACGTCCGTTGCTTCGCACAGACGATAACTCTTAAACGAGTGTCATTTTTTTTTTTGACATTATGTTCTTGCAATAGGTAACTAGAGCAGTTATCTGGGCCGAGTTCTTTAATGGAGAAAATATGTTAACATACAGGATATTTCAAAAATGAATATCGAGGTTTTAAGTCTTTGTAGTACTTATTACATTTAACGTACAATTATAAATAATACATCAAAGGAAACAGCAACTCAAACAGTTTTTGTTGCAAGTGTTCAATATGAACACTATTCGTCACACGGCACACATTGAGTCGATAGGCGAGAAAAGCCCACACACTTTCCATCGGGAATATGGCACAAAATACATTAAATTTAGGAAAGTTTTGTTGCAACTGTACCATCTTGTGGGGATCTGCTGAACCCTAAATAAAAACATTGATTCATCACTGAAGAAGAAACGATCCAGAAAATAATCTTCATTTTCATTCAGCAACATTTCATTTACTAAGTTGGCACGCAAACCGTAATCTGTAGAGTGGGGCCGCGGTGGCTCAGTGGTAGAACGTTCACCTCTGGTGCTTGGGGTCCCGGGTTCGATCCCAGACCCCGCCAAGTGAACTTTGTGGTGGACAAACACTGTGTGCGTGGGTTTTCTCGGGGTACTCCCGTTTCCTCCCACTTTCTTCATTCCACCATTTCATTCATTTCTCATAATCACCGTCTCCTTTAGCCTAACCGGCATAAGCGTGGGACGTAAAACTCAAAGATTTCATTTCATTTTTTTCGTAATCTGTAGAGCTTCTAGCAACTGCAAACAATAAGAATGTACTGTAATTGTAAGCGTCTCCTTACAATTATCCACACAAACGGTTGCACTGTAGCTACAGCTTCAGTCTCTGCGAGAAGCTTTCTGCTCGCTAGTCGCCATTTTCCTACTAGCGCTTTCTAACGGCAGACAGAGAAAATAGTGCATGTGCATGCGTGGATACAAAACTGTTTGAGTTGCTCTTTCATTTGATGTACTATTTATAATTGTGAGTTAATTGTAATAAATACTACAAAGCCTTCAAACCCCTTTATTCATTTTGAAACGCCCTGTATTTTCTACAAACGGATAATTATTTAAAATTACATATCCAGGTCGAATATATTCGGAAACTATTACTTCGAGATTCTCAAATTTTCGAATTGTAAAACAGTGATTATAATATATATCAATAAAGATATTTCATCCAAAGGATATTACAGTATTGACATGTATCGGAAACTTACAGAATGACCTTCTCCTTCAATAAACAATTTATAGTTTAATTAATACGTGATGCACTATTTTATATTATATGTTATACATAAAATAACATTCATACTTCTGAAATCAGAGATGCATGGTGGCTCAGTGGTAGAGCGCCTACCTCTGGTGCGTGCTTCAAACCCCAACCAAGTAAATTTGTGGTGGACAACATCGTATCCGTGTTTTTTCCAGGGTTCTCCCGTTTCCTTCCGCATTACAATTCCACTAATTCACTTCCCTTAATCATCTCTCTCCCTTAGCCTAAACGGAATACTCGTGGAACTTAAAACTAAAAGATTTTATTAGAAAACCAGGATTTTAATGCTTTCATCTCTTTGCTATGTATATACAAAGTATATAAAAGGATTAGGTCTAAATTGATATATTTGTTGACGTTTAAACTAGACAAATAATTTTAGAGGATATTATTTAAAGCCAAAATACTCTGTGATGACAAGCAAACGTACCGTACAGCTATTGTGACCAAGACAGTGAAACTCGTTGCTGGCACACAGCCAAAACCCTTAACTTATTCTTTTCCCGCCTTCTGATTCGGTCTTCTCTCGGATATTTTCTCTTTCCAGATTAGGGTTGCCAACTCTGGTAAATAAAGAAAACCGGCACCGCCTCAAAATTCCCTATGATATAGGTCTAAGTGTGAGGTATCTCTGTTCGGACCCATCCATTTGATGGAAATGTGCTATCGTGAACAAAAATGCATTAGCATCTGTATTTTGCTTATCCTTAGTACATTCACTAATAAGCTGAATATGTACATTGTGCTATAAATAAGAAACTGAAATCGACATTGATCATTTTGTTGTATTTACCAGTAACTGACACTTCTTTAAAATTATCGAAACAGATGAACAAAAATATTTTAATCTTTACGTGACACTTTTGGATTTGAAAAATAAAATTTATTTTTTAAATTTATACTTTAACTACAGAAAATTGCTTTAATAAGTCCTTTTTCACTTTCAATAAATGTATAAAATTCCTTACAAGTAAATTTTAAATTTTCTCTGATACAATCCATTTTTTAAATTTATACTTTAACTACAGAAAATTGCTTTAATAAGTCCTTTTTCACTTTCAATAAATGTATAAAATTCCTTATAAGTAAATATTAAATTTTCTCTGATACAATCCATGTCATCTCTTTAAAATTAACTAAACTAATGAACAAAATATATTAATCGTTTTTAGATGGTGTAAGGTGACAATTTTGGATTTACAGAATGAAATCTAGTTTTTAAATCTATACTTTGAACTAGATAAAATTGCTCCGAGCTCGATACAATTTAAAAAAAAAAAAACTAGTGATAAAGGGGCTGGTAAGAAGTTTGTACCGATCACCGGCTTTAATCAAAATAACGTCAATATTTCAGGCCAGGCCGGTGAAAAATCGACCAGTTGGCAACCCTATTTCAGATAGGAACTGGAGGTGGGAATAAGAGAGGAAGCGCATACAGAACTATGGCGTAGGAAAATGCAAAATAACAATAACAATAGTACACATATATTTGTGGGTGGGAGTGTGGCGGTGACAGAGAGAGAGAGATGGAATCACACTCTACGGGTTATGAGTTTATGTGAGGACTGCTGTAGTAAAGGATGTTAAAATGAATGTGTGTACTGTAGGAAGAAATCAATTTTGGCATTGTTCCAACCGGGAAATGGGGACACTGGGGTGATGAGAAAGAGACCACAAAAAGAAGCGTACGTATAGTGAAAAAACGAAAAATGAAAGAAACGATGTACTACAATGAAATAGGAACAAAATGGTTTGAGACTGAAAGAATGAAAGGAAAGAAACTTGTAGTACGAAAGAAGAGCCAGGAAGATAAAATTTTCAAGGGATCCCTTCTGCAGTTGGTTGAATAGCACGAAAGAAGTGATTCAATGCTGCGAGAGATACAATAAGACGGAAAGATTAAATCTTTCCTTTTCTTTCCCCCTTTTACTTCAGTCAGAAAAGGAAAGAAGAAGTGAAAGCAATCAAGTTACTAGTGGCTAGTGCAATCATTATGCTTTACTTTCTGATAAGTTAAGCTTCATTTTTTTGCAAATTATGCTTGATTTTAAATTTAACATAAATCATATAACACACACATTATACTAAAAGCACTACTTTCTGTTTATTATACACTACTTTATACACAATGCACTGTATTCATACCAAAGTGTATAAACTGACTTTTTGAGGCAATAACTTATTTTCCAAGGCAGTACAACGTTACAAAAGTACATAATGTCAAATCAATGGTTAAGAATGGAAATCCAGTAATCTCTCTCTCTCACTCTCTCTTGAAGCGGTAGGTTAATTGTAAGTTTTAGGTGATTCTCAAGACTTCCTTCTGTAGACGCGACCTTACAGAATTTTAAGCATTCCACCGAATAATGCATAATGCTGTATTACACATTTTGAAATATGCTGAGTTAAAAGTAGAATTAAGTACAGTACGAAATGATTGTACTGAAAGGCTGGTTTCTCTACTGCTATGATGGCCAACTGGTCTCAATGTTGTAACCTAGAAACATACTATATATAGGTTTTCTGTGTTTCTCTTGAATTCACTGAAATGTACCATATGTAGGTTGAAATAAGTCGATCGAATGCTTCAACTCAAGATCCAAATTGAGCGGAAAAACGTAAAAAAAATGAAATCTTTGAGTTTTACGTCCCACGGTTATGCCGGTTAGGCTAAAGGAGACGGTGATGATGAGTAATGAATGAAATGGTGGAATGAAGAAAGTGGGAGGAAACGGGAGATCCCCGAGAAAACACACGCACACGGTGTTTGTCCACCATAATGTTCACTTGGCGGGGGCTGGGATCGAACCCGGGACCCCAAGCACCAGAGGTGAACGCTCTACCACTGAGCCACCGCGGCCCCAAAAGAGCGGAGAAACGTTTCTCTCATTAGAAGCAGATGACGAATTGCTAAAATTGAAAGTGCACTGTGATCATAAAGGTAAGAAACTTTATGTATTATAATATTGTTTTACTTCTTATCCTGTTCGTAACAGGAATACAATTTTTATTTAGATGCAGGTATTGTGTCTTCAAGATATATTGTGTATTATTAGTAGATTTATTACAAGTTTTAGAATGCAACACATTGGACTTGATTCAGTGGAAAGTATAATCAATATCTATTTGAAATTACCAACTCTAAATTCTTATCGTCAAATTAATGTTGGAAGTTACATTTTAATTTTCATTTCTTTCGATTCACTAACAGTTCAGGTACATTATAGACAAGGAAGGATTACTATTTTCTGTTGAGTTGTTTCTGAATGTATATTTCGTAATTAAGAAAACAGCAGGTTGTTTCTTTTATCTGCATTCCTATTAACACCTTATTTCTGGTCAACCTACGTAGTTTACACTTTCCATCATCGAAACAGTAATTCATCAAACTGGAAGGGAAAGACCGAAGAGACGCCTAACAAAACTAACTGAATAGGTTAATGAAGAGAGTCGAAGCTCTATGTTGGAACAACGAGGATGTAGTCGGCGGATTCATAAATTCCAGTTTAGAAGTCTGCAAATAATTATTTAGTCTGTAAAGGCTTTTATCTATTCTATGCGTTATTGAACATCATACAAGAATGTCTCAATAGTTAGAAAGGCATTTATGTCTCGGCTAAATTCATCGCTGCTAAAACATCAGTATTCCTGTATGTACTAGGGATAGCCACATTTTCTGGAAAAACGGAAAATATATTTTCATCAAACCGGAAAATTGAAAACGGAAGACGAAAAATTTTCCCGAAAAATGGAAGACGGAAAGATTTCCGGAAAAGCGGAAGACGGAAAATTTTTCGGAAAAACACAAAACGGAAAATTTTCTGAAAAAAAACGGGACGGAAATTTTTCCGAAAAAACGGAAAACGGAAGATGTGATTTCCGGAAACCGGAAAATCATTTTTCTGGAAATGACCATCCCTAGTAAGTACCGAATCGGACTACGAAGGTCAACAAATCGCCAGAGAAGTCATCGCAGGAAGATCAATGGGAACATCAGACAAGTATAAGTAGATTTGACCAATCTCTCTTACATCCACTTTTTCACCCCTTTAACATCATAATCTGTTTCAAATTTATTTGTGTTCCGGTTTATTTATTAAAGAAACCCAGATCCGATCCTGTTATATTTTGCTCTACCAATTTCAACATCTAAAATTCTAGGACTGCTTGTCAGTTCAGCATTTCCTTACGCTCAAACTTACCTGAGTATTATGAGCTTTTTGAGCTGACAATGCGTAGCTGAAACGTCACAATGAGCATGTAAAGAAAGTATTTTTTACTCTTTAAAATATCGGTCGTTAATATAATTATATAGTAATTATATAGATTTTTATTGTTTCTGGATTGACGTTAATGTCCTTTCCAGCATCGAAGTTACGTGGATTCACATTTCCACGAACCACGTTAGCTCTGCTGGAGATCGAACCCAGATCTTCCATCATTGTTCCTGGAAAATATAACAATAGAAAATAATAATTTTTCGCTACAGAGATTAGACTAACAACTAAATAGGCAGATGCTTCTCAAGGTGTCACTTGTTTTACCTTACACATTATGTTTTTATGCATTATTTTATTAAATTATCAGTTTAAACAGAATTTGGACTCTTTTACAATCAAACATGTAGTCAGTGTAGCGACTACTGTATATACCTAAAATATTGTTATGCGTTTTGTGCCTTATAATTGCTCTGGTGATTGTAAGAAAAAATAGTCAGAGAATCATCTAGCCCTGTTATGCACAATGTTCACAAATATGTATTCCAATCAGGACGGTAGCCAGCCCATAAATGTAGGGGGGAGGCTATCCAACCATATCATAGTTCATTAGCAAACCTACTGTGAAAATGTTAGGGGGCAGCAAAAATTAAGAGGGGCGGCCCCCTAGAATCCCAGATTCCTATTACTTTGAAAGAATTTACTATCTCAAACATAACGGTTACTACAGTCTCACATATCTCAGTTTTACCATCTAATTTTTTGTACTGATTCTGCAGTTTGACTATCATTTACACCATAAATAATAGCACCTGCCTGTGGTTTCACATAATTTTAGGGGAAAAATCACACTGATCATGTGCTGTTTGTCCCCTAAAATCACGGAATCACAGAAAAACGGCTCAATCCTTTGAAGCAAATCCTTCAGTACAGTTATCATTTACTTCAAATCGTGTCTTCACTGTTCGCCTTTTTCCGTTTTGCCTTATGATTCTTATCCCAGGAAACCTCAATCAAAAATTGGTACTTAATGATTTGTTATCGTAAGGCAGAACGGGAATTCCCGTTTCGTCTGACAATAATTTTCATATATTGGTAGCCCTGCTTGAGCAAATATAAACGTAATTAATAAAAACGTTATTAATAAAATAATTGATAATAAGCAAATATAAACGGAATGATCAGAAAATATAGAAAATACCAGAACCATAAATTGAGTAGAGGGTTGGTACTCAAAGTTAAATAGAAGTGCTGGGAATCTTCACCTTAATATATAATACTGAAGCAGGAGCAATCATAAAATAAAGTTTCGATGCCCATACTTTCAGCAAGACATGATACAAGACACCAGAAACATAAGTGCCCCATCAGGATCCTGCCGCCTATAGTTGGACAATTTGTCCATGCCGACCAGATGCCGCGGTCGGATTGCCGGCGCCGGACACTGGCGTCTTTCTGCGAGATTTTCGACCGCAACGAATAGTTGCCTTGCCGAGCAGTCAGCAAACAGCCGGAAATGAGCATTAAATGTGCCGGCGCCGCCGTCGGAAAGTTGCCTTGCCGAGCAGTCGGCGAACAGCCGCAAAGGCGCAGCCGTCGAAATAAGACCGGCATGAGGAGTCGGCAGAGGGTCGAAAAGGGGCCTTTCCGACTGTTTTGTCGACTTTGACGGTCGGCAACAGTCGGCAAAGGGCATTTTATTTTACGATTTTCGACCGCTTGCCGCCTCGGTAAAAGGTCGGCCACTTTGAACAAGTAGATCGTCGGCGGTGCAATTCCTCTTTCCCACCGCGACTTCCTGATGGGGTGGAGACAGTTAAAGATTCGCCTGCGTAGTTTGAAATGTAGAATGAGAAGTAAGCAGATTTCTCTAATGCAACACTTAGATGTTGCTCATTGTATACATATGGAAGATAAATAGCATTTTTATAGATTTTCTGTACTTCTTGTAGTTACTGTTCTTATTTTGCTATAGAAATAAAAAATCAAATTGTATCTATGAACGTATTTGCGAGCCTACCAACATAAAATTCGTAAGGCGAAACGGGAAAATGCACATCGAGATTTCCCGTTCCGTCTTACATCACGATGGAAAGTGATAACACGTTTTACATGTAAATTTTATTGCTAGCAGTTATAAGGGAAATGGCGAACTGTGCAGGAATCCTTCAAACTTTGATTAAAATGCAAATTGTACGGGGAAATCGCAGGCCATAATTTATGCAAAACATTGGGTAGGTCCTTCTCACGATAAGGCTCTCAAGCTCGGTGTATAAACTCCTAACTAAATATTTTGGTAATTTTAAAATAGTAGTAATAAATGGTAATTTTCCCATCGCTTTGAAAAATTCTTGTTAAATGGGAGCAAGAGGGATATTGTTTTCGTCACATGAAAAGCGGCGTTGTTGATTGTGATGATATCACTGAAAACGCATAATTTTGAAATTTAGTCAATTTATATATCTACTCCTAGATTTTAGTTATACCACTTTGATTGAAGTGCGTATCCTAAGGAGGGCAAGCAGTTCAAAATTTATTCGAAAACAAAAAGAGAGGATCACACAAATCCTTCAAATTAGAAAGGTGAAATACGGTATTTAAACTTGCCTTTAACCCTTAACAGTTCACTATCTTTAAAAATCATCAAAAAATTATGATATTTGCAGTATGTCTTCTATTTGGTTTGTATATCATTTGAAAGTAGTTTTCTAAATTTTCCCGCCAATAGTTTTCGAGAACTGAGTTGTGTCCAAATGGTTACTTTGCACAGTTTTCCGTAAAGTGATTTATGAGTACTTGTATCCATATAGTAATAAAGAAAAGTAGTCTCATAAGAAAGGAGAAATAAATGAAACATGGGAAGAGTTGTTTACTTTATATCTAAATCTGGAATATTAATTTATAAGAAAATGTAAGGTACTATCTATGAATCCACATACAAAAAATAATAATATTTATATTTCGCAGAAAATACAGATTGAATAAATATGGTATTCAAATATATGCGTAGTTTTATAGAATATTCTTCTTTTTTATTTCATTTTTTATATTTTTAAATTTGAATATATCAACGTAGTGTAACAGTGACTTAGGGGTCTAGAAAAGATATCAATTACCAAGTGACAAAACCATTCCTTATCGTGATACATATACTTACAGATGGAACTGCATAAAGGAATTCTTTAGTGAGCTTGTTACTCCCGACTTACAAAAACGACATCTTCCCTGAGATGTGTGGGCTGGCCAATGAGCAACAAACTCTTTCCTTGTATTATCACATAGTCACTTAGCAACAGGTCGACATATTTTCACTTGAGGTTCGCCCAAGCTTTCTAAAGATGGTCTCTCTTGTTTAGGCTTTCTGCATGATACTAGGGCAGATGCAGTATCAGCCCGAAACACTTTAAGATGTCTGGATGATTTCCCAAGTACGTTACACTCTCTTTTGTAAGGTAACCAGCTGTTTACAACAACTAAATTTAGCATGTACCCAAAAATTCTAAGACACCATCGTTATGATTTCATTGGTGTACGGCAGAGTTCTATGAACATGTTTGACTTTTCTACACTTCTCATGTGTTTGCTTCAGAAGATAAGGAAAAATCTTATCTTCTGCCTCCTAAACGATTTTGTCTCATTGTTAGAACAGCTGAGATTTTCATTACATCCTTCAAATGTTGCATTTGAAACTTGTAAAAGGTTATCAATGTACACGACTGAAAACTCAGACTCCTCTATCTTGAATGAGGACGGTGATTTCCCATAATTTTTCAGCAAGACGGAGCTCCACCTCACTATGCCTTATGATCACGCCAATGGCTCGATAGACCATTTCCGGGACATTGGAATGGGCGACGGAGACGGATAGAGTGGCCCAGATTTTACGCCACTACAGCTCTTCCTCTGCTATGATCTGAGGAACCTTACTTATCAACCCATCCATGATATCCACCATCTGACGCAGAGAATTTTGCAATGTTGTGAAACCTTTGACATGCTGTTGCGAATCCATGCGGATTGGCTGAGGCGCTTTGCGGTTTGTCTTGCTCAAAAAGGATAGCACATAGAGCAAATAATGCTGTAATGCCAAATTTTCACACTTTGTGACAACATAACGTCTGAACCAATAACGGTAGGTGAAGTAGTCTGTATCACTGTTTCCCTGAAATTGAGGTCATATCAAATGATACCCCACATATCCCCTTCCATTTTAAAAATCCAAAGTTGGATCCAAGATTACGGCTTCCAAGATGGCCACCAGGGCAACCATGTCAAACAATATGGTCCATTACCCACCCGAAAAATATATACCATGAACCAAATGTGAATTCCAAGATGTTCCTGTGCTACAGGAGTCTTAACTGACTGATGCCTCACTCTGTAGTATATCTCAGGTATATAATCTGGATCTGAATCACTGAAAGTAAGATCAGGTTCTGAATCCGAGGTTCCGAAATCCGATAGATTAGAAGAGAAAGAGATCACTACTGTTGGCCTTATGCTTAGTTTCCTTCCATAGATATATAAACGGAGGTAAGTTCTTAATCCATTTTTGACGAAACACAGACACCTGCAAAAATGTAAATAGCCTATCACAATATTTCTCCTTTGCATCTGAAATGAGATTTCACAGTAAAACTTATTTATACACACATATAGATTTACATATATATATATATATATATATATATATATATATATATATATATATATATATATATATATATATATATATATATATATATATATATATTCCATACTGAGTCTCTGTATGAAATTTAAAATTTGACTAATAAACAGAGTACTATGTTTCTTTTTCACGTTAGATTTTCTATAAAAATATCAAATGATACATCAATATAAGCTAGTCCAATATATTGTACTTTTTCCTGTATAAAGTATACGTTTGATCCGTTACCGGACAATGTAACCAAATGGTTACGTAGTATATTTTAATCGTAAATAGTAATCAATTTTTGAAATTATGCCGTTTTCATACTTGCACATTGTTGGGCAATGACTTACAAACAAGAACATATCGAAAAAATAAAAACATAAACTGCTTACCTTCAGTATTTAATATTTTCTGTGTGCTTCCAGAGTTGTCACAAGGGGCTAATAGCAGAAAGTATTTACACAAATAACTACAACGAACAATACGGAAATATAACACTCTTCAACCCAAAAGGCTAAATCAAAAAATGTGTAACCAAATGGTTACGAAAACTCGTTAAGGGTTAAAAATAATCCAAAGCGTGTAGGGACAAGGTCGCCGCAACGGATAAAGGGACAGTTACCCTCGTAGATTTTCGGAAGGTGTTCCTTTCTTGTAAATACATGTCAAAACATACTTATTTGCTCTCACATACCAGAGTACTTAATATATTATATTATATACTATAGCATTATAGTGTATTTTCTATAGTTAATAAGAATATGTGCGTAAATAATTGTTGTTTTATTTGGTGTATAATGCATAATTGATGTATAGTTATCTGATGTTTGTCATTTCATTATGGCAAAACGCCTGAAATATTTTAAATTAATACTCGGGTAGTAATTAAAAGGGTTAAAGTGCAATTTTATGACGTCATTTTGATTAAAGGGGATATCCAAAAAGGGTGAAGGAGCTGAAATATTTCCCACAATCGCAATTTCCCCGTGCGGAGAACGGACATTTCAGCTAGATATTAACAAATTTTAGTTGTTTAATATTAAAGAAACATGTAAAAATATATAACATCAATCATTAAAAATGTGTTTTTAAGAAAACCATTTCACAATCAACTAAAGGCAAAGCGGTTAATACGTTTTCTATCTAGTATTACCAGATAGAAAACTACCTTAATCAACCAGGGGTAAAAGTGAGGGGGAACGCAGGCAGACGTCGTCCCACCACTACTAGAAAATACCTGTGGCGCAACGTGAGCTCGCGCGTCAGTATAGGAGAGGAATAGGCATACTTATTGATATCATTTCGTTCCAATTTACTAACACAAGGTGAAGAAAATGTTCACCAACAAATTTCAGTTTTGAATCAGGTGTTACTCCTAAATACTGGATAGAATTTGTACTAATAAACTCTGTGAACTCAATTTAAGACTTGAAATGTGTTACAGTATACGCAAGTGCTTCTTGTCTTAGGTGATAAGTTGTCTAAAAATTGTTTCTGTACTAATGGTGTGGTATTTGTATCAATTTTAGTAATAGTAATTCATACATTTATTCCATGAGTTTTTTTTTTTTTTAAAAAGTTAAGGGTGCAGAATATCTGGAGAAAAAGGCTCAGACGAAATATATGTTCGAAATTGTTACTGCTTTGGAAACTAAAATTGGCCTTCCCTGCTGCTGCTGATTAAAAGAAACTGAAACTTGAGAGCTTTCACATCGAGTCAACTTTGAGACCTTTAATGTGAACTCCTATTGTATAATGTATATCCCAGAGTTTGATCCTACAGGGAGAAAAATATTAGACTTTCTTTTCGATTAGTGATAGATGGCACAGTAATCGATTGAAATTAGTTTCAGTAATTTCTCTTCAATTGTGAGGAGACACCATAGGAGGAACTTGCAATCGGCCAAGCACCTCAGTGGACATCTGAATACCCATTGATTCTTTAACTGGATGAAAATAATGTAATAAGTTTCCCTCAATTTTCGCAAAACTCTTTACTAGCATTTTATTTCGACATATTTAAAAGTAACTCTAAAAGTAACTACCCATCGATTTTTTGATATTACATTTTGGAACTCTTATGACAGCACAGACTCTTAGAGTACAATAGCAGAACCCTTCATTTAGGCGAAACCCGGAAAAAAATTGGTACAGAATTGACTTATGCCTTGTTTGTAAGGTTTATGTTTGTACTTCACCATAACCAAAATACCTCGCTTGAATTTCAAGATATGACGTCATCAATATGGCCGCCAATGAGTTTTGCCTCAGTACATTGAAAAGTGCATAAAACCTGTACCACTCCTTAGAAAAATTAAATTTCGGTTCATTTTTTTAGAGAATACATCAGAAGAGAATTTCTTTGAATAATACAATGCATATATTTCGGCCATTTTTAAATATGGCGTCTAACAATAAAAGAAATCGACTTTCACAGTGTGCATTATAATGTTTAATGGTAAATAACTTTAAAACTCTTATATATATGCGCAAATATATTTTATATCAAGATTTGAGTATATCATGAACATTCAAACGAGCGCAGTACCAGTACTGTATGCATTAAGATGGCATAGGTGTAACCTGTTTTATAGTGGAAGGTGTATTTTCTCGTTTATCAGTAAAGTACTTGTAGTGGAACAGCATCTCCAGAAATACAAAGAATTCCTTGCAGTAAATTTCCGGACATCACCATTGTGGTTGCAGTATCTAGAGTATGTAGAAACTGTGAAATTATTTGTTCATGCTGAGCGTATTGGTGATTGGCACTTGTACTTGTTTGCTGCAGTCGTATGCTCAATCTCTTTGCAGTAACTGGGCACATACAATACGCAATATATGCTCGCTTGTACTTGCAATTCATGTACAAACTTCCGGCATCTCGTGCCTGGCTATATGAACAGTTTATATCAAATGCCTATACAATCCATCGATCGAGTTGTGAATGGGCTTGTTTATGGCCAAACCTTATCATTGAACAAATGCTAATTAAGAAACAGTATGACTCAAGGAAGGGGATTCTCTGACAATGTGAGATTGCTTTGAGCCAACATTATGCATATGCACTCTGCTGTCCACGAAGCTATGTTTCATTAACTGTAAATCGTCACATTTCCGGAGAACAACACATTGAAATGAGGACGACTAGATGGAACCGTGATGCAATTGATCTAAATCAGGTATCTGACTGGTTGCAAGTTCTCAATCCTTTAGACATCAGTGACGACTCACTTCAAAATTTGTCATCAGGTACTCGTGTTCTTTTGGAAGATTTGATTAATTGCGATGACGCTGAAGATGTTGGCACAAGAATACAGAAGACGTTAAACAACAAGAAAGTGTGCAAAGCATCAATTCGAAAAGCAGACCAAGTTCAAAGGCTAATCATTTCGCAGAAAGGAATGAATGTTGGCCACACAGTGCTCTACATTGATTCGTCTGTACTGTTTTTACGACTTATTAACATTGCTGAATGAAATGGAAATATGGCTGAGCAACTCAAATATGAGTTTACTGCTGAGCGTGCAGCATTGTTCAAAGACGGTTATATGAGAAAGCCCAACAAGACTAACCTAATAAACATCAATGAAGGAAGTGCCAGTTGCTCCATAACCTAAAGTGTTTGACAGATATGTCTTAGATGATAGAGCTCTTCTTCATCACATTCAATTGCCTACAACTGGAACCTACTTAGAAATCTTCCAACAGTACATACAGCACATTTTTTGCAAATATGGAAGGTCCAATCAAAGCACAGTAGTATTTGATGGTTACGGTGGATACTCTTCCATTAAAGATTATAAACATCAACGGGGCTCTGCTGAAGTCATGTCAGCCAACGTAAAAAGTTACTGAAGACACGAAAATCCAAACAAATCAAAATGCTTTCATCCCATATCCATATAATAAAAGACAGTTCATTTCCATATTCAGCAAGCATCTTTCAGACAATGACTACAAGATGATCCAAGCTTCTGATGATGCGGACACCGAAATCGTTGCATCCTCACTTCAGATAGCCTTAGAACTTCATGAAGTGACTGTAGTTGCTGATGATACAGATATTCTCATTGTGCTACTTTATCATCTAAAATCGGAAATAGCTAATGTCTACTTCATGTCTGGAACTGGACGGAAAGGTTCATATATTACAGAATGTAGGAAAAAATCTTCAACCGCATCTGTTGTTTATCCATGCAATGGCTAGTTGTGATACCACATCCACTCTCTTTGGATGTGGAAAAGGAATTTGTGTAAAAATGCTGGCAGCATTAAAGGATCTACAAATCCTTAATGAACAGAGTGGCGAAGTTAACTCCACCCAAGAAACTATTGCATCCAGTGGCCTCCAATTTCTTGTTAAATTATATGGTAGTAGCTGCTCAGTCTCCCACAGTGTACTGCGCTTTAAACTATACATGAAGATAATGACAACTGGTGGTTCTCTGCCGAAACCTAAGACTGTCACCCACAGAAAGAGATAGTAAGTACTTTGATTATAGCTGTTAAAAGATTCTGTATCATTTTGTCGGGTAGAGATGAAGAACTACTGTAGATATTTCCGTTAATTTTCCTTAAACTTTTTTGACACAAAACTGCAAGAATAGAAAAGCTATATTTCTTTAAAACAACTGCCATATGAAAAGATTTGGTAGAATCATGTTGATTTTAACACACAACTGAGACATTGTATATATCCATCTTATGCTAAGTTTGGGTTAGTTAAGAATTGCCGAATAGGTTAATTATTATAAAAATTATGAATAAGTGAAAAGTTCCAACCTCCGCCATTTTGAAATTTATCATATGATTATGCTGGGTAAATAACATGTGTGCCAGGGGGTGACAAGCAGAAAAATTACATAGACTTTTTCACCCAATTTTTGATGCAAGGGTTTCTGCAGTAAGTAGCGTTGTAAAGAAATGTTCCTTCCTTATATATAAAGCGCACTTAGAAAAGTCGATTTATTTTATTGTTAGACTCCATATTTAAGAAATGGCGGTAACATAGGCAAGATGTTTTTCACAGAAGATCTTTCCTCATATATTCCCTGACAATCGAATCTAAAACGTAACTTTTCTATGAACGGTAGAGGTTTTATAAAATTTTCAATGTGCTCAGGTGAAATTCACGAGTGACCATTTTAATGACGTTATATCTTGATATTCCCGAGAGGGATTTAGGTTATGTTGAAGTACAAACAAACCTTTCAAACAAGCCATAAATCATTTCTGTACCATTTTTCCGGGTTCACCCTTTTTTCTACTGCGCTATTGTGTCTCTGGTGGGTAATTCAGGATTTTCTATTCCATATAATGATATCGATTCTCTTTAATTATGGGTATTAATGATTTGTATGGCTGATATCACGAGTAAAAGTGAATGTGAAAAGACAAGGAGACGCATGACGTTACGCCGTTCCCCATGCCTATCTTAATCCATTGTATTTTTAGAAAGTGAGGGGACGGCATCCTCTCGCGATCCCTCACACTTTTACCCGTGATTGATATTAGAATCTAACTATCTAATTAACTCTATATCCTATGAAACCCAAACTTAGCACTTTTTCACAGTAGTAGCATTTGTCTTACACGAAAACGCGAATTTGTTATTTGTGGTATTAAACAATAACTTGAATGGAAATGTCATCAGACAATAGATGTTAACTTGGGCTATAAGCTATTAGTTTCTCACATAAATTTTAAGTAATTTAGTTTACCAAAATTCTTTTAAATATTTCCCCAATTTCTGCATGTGTCTGCCAGTCTGGGAAACAAAATACCTTAATAATCACTTGGTGGGTCACCATTAATTTTCGCCAGGAAGTGAAAGATTAAATATTAGGAACATAGTTCGTTGACGAGATGATAATCCAATCAGAAGGAGTGGAAACCAAGCACTTCCAGTTTAACATTGTTCAGTATAGAGTAAAAACGGTAACAAAAGCATTTATTCCAAATTTTTTCGTCCGCCTAGTTTTTGGCTAAAACCGTAATAATTGGTTCCTTTAAGTACAAGTTTAATATTTTAATTCACGTAGTATTGCCGAGCGAGCATTAGCGAGTGAAGGCAGTTTAGAGCCCTGCAGGGTAGATTGTTTTCTGTCTTTATTACAGCTAAATGGGAAGGGGGACTTGTGTTATAGAACCTTGCCACCGCGTTGGTTACATACCTGAAGTTACATTGAAAAGTATAACTTTCTCCATCTCTCTTGACAGTTATTTGCTTACCGCACTTTCTACAATTTATTTTTAAATTTATTAAGCCATACCTTTTAATAGATTTGCCCGATTATCACCAGCTATGTTTCCGAAACAAATGCTCATTACATTCCTATAATCCTACCAGGAAGTAACCTTGCGAAAAGTAGTTCCCTCCGCTTGCCAAATAGTTCCGTGTTTAGAAATGCTTATACAAGAAAATAAACACAACTTTCACTCTCCTTATACATTATCAAGCACATAAACAAGCAAATTATTCATGTTTTCCCTGTAAATTTTCCAAATGTTGCTAGAAACGGACGACCAACTTTGGAACTTAACCCGTAACAAATAGCAAGCATTCGATTTCTGCAATCTATGAAGCGTGCGAACAATACATTTCGTCTGTATTCTTAACTCTCTAGGAAGACCAGAAGTCTCAGGAATCCACTAGAACCACCGGTTAAAATATTGCGCTCCATACAGTTAAAAGAAAAAAAAAACTAAGATAAACGAGAAGGATTTCTTAAAAATGGTTTTATCGTTCTAAGAATAGATACTGTCTTCTCACTTAACCCTCCGTTCAAACTGGAAATGGCAGAAATAAACAAATTCCGGTTTTAACTTTGGTCGTTATAAAGTAGAAACGGCAACATATAGTAAGATGAGATTATTTGCAATCAATTAAGTCCCAATAGCATATTCCGCCTCTGCTCTCTACTAAAATAAGCGGCTAGAAATTTACTACCTTTTCTGGTTTCAAAGGTAAGTGTGAAAATATCACTCAATACAAATCAAATTCCTCCACGTAATGAAACCCATGACACCGCTACTTGGTCCTGACATAAAGGAAGCAATATAGTAAAGCAGTCTTCATATCACTACAGCTTGTTCATCACAATATAGTTGTCCTCTATCTCACGACGGCTGTATATGAAGTTCCTGCCGGTCTTTGTGTGGATAATCTCTCGCGTAATGTTGTCTAATGAATCAGCAAGATTTAGAGGTGGCAATAAGAATCCCTATTAAACGTAGCAGGGATAATAATAATTTAGCAAAAGGTTATTATGCAGTGTCACATAAGAAAAGAAAGGGTTACATTTTATAAAGATGAAAATATGGAAAGAAAAGGTTTTGTCTGCTGGTTAATTTGTGCTCAGCATGAATAATATTCAATTACCTCCAAATGAAGAGAAGAAGGTAGTAAATACAACAGTCGGGCATTAATTAAAAATATTATTAGCTTGTATCTCTGTAAGCTTTTATTATTATTATTATTATTATCATTTTACAACCGATGACAATGAAGGAAGCCTGTTGAAAGAATACATAGATTATGAACAAAATTTTAACTCGATTTAATTAAATTTACTTTAAGAAAAGCTCAGAAAGTTCTATAGCCGGCCAGGTTGCGTACAATCTAAAGAATGTTACGTTATTTATTACAAACTCAGTTGTTTTCGGTGATGATGGCAAAATAGAGATTCACTGGTAATAGTAGTAATAGAATATATATATATATATATATATATATATATATATATATATATATATATATATATATATATATATATATATATATATATATATATATAGATATATATATAGATATAGATATATATGTATATATATATATATATATAACTACAGAGAAAGAGATGTAGTGTGGACAATTTATCTTGACTATCCGCTATAACAGAGAAACCAAAAGGGAGAGGAAATCCACTTTGCACGAGGCAACTATAACGAGGGGGACATCTTTGCGTGTATTAAACAGAAACACCCAACAAACGTGTTGCCAACCCAATAAAAAGTAATATTTTTCAAATGGCACTACGTCAGATTATTACACATTTCAAATCAGCGTGACAAAGAAAGTCTTAAAATACCATATTTATTGTGTCAATGTTGCAAACTGAGGATATTATGCTATCACAAACATTCAAAATTTGGAAGCCTCTATCACACGTACAACACAACGGAGATGGACAGAATAATGCACATCGAAAGTGCCTTAGCGTTGGATACCATGGTCATGGTATGCCTTTTTTCAAATGAATAGGAACAAAGTTACCAGAGCTTTAATATCTGAAGTTTTCTTGAAGGGGTTTATTTTGACCAAAAAAAAAAAAAAAAAAAATGCTTAGATAAGTATCATATCTAGTTACATGTATGGTTTGCAATGAACGTACAAATTGTTTTGCCGTTAACAGCACATCGATATCTCAAACCGTTCTGGAAATATGATAAACATTGCTAAAGTTTGCCACATTGTTTAATTATGTAACTGAGAGAACTTGTAATTACAACTACTAAAAGCTATTGCTATAATACTTTAAAAGAGAAAAAACAATCATTTTAAATATTTTTTTCATAAATATGCCATTTTCAGTTCATTAGTTCATTAACACACTGTATATATATATATATATATATATATATATATATATATATATATATATATATATATATATATATCTGGGTGTGTGTGTTTATTTTTAGCTCATGGATAACAGAAAGATCCATGTGGTTCACAATCATAATATAGGCTACCTGAATCACGACTTGCATTTTAATTTTGAAACTATCTAACATTTTGGATACGAAGGCCATTCTTCAATGTAATATTCCGGTTCGGAAGTCAGTCGAAAAAGTGTAAATGCTTCTCCAGACCAGCCATTCTGAGCGAAGATTTTCCTTGGGCTTTCCTTATTCACAGAACGTTAACACACAGATGATACTCAATATACAAGTTCTAGTCTGCTCCCTTCCTTCCCCATTATTTTCTTTTTTCCCCTTTCCCGTGCTGACCGAGATATGTCATCCCTCATACGTGACAGGGTGAAGGCCACACATCCCGGTAATACCTAGAAATATGAAGTAAACAAATGGAATGTAAAGCCGTTAGTATTGGATATACTTGTAGAAAATTGCAATTTCTTAAAGTTACATTTAACTGCTCGTAGTTCTGACCCTAATAAGCTACACAGGAGCTCCTTCGTGGCTAAGCTATTAGCGTATGCGCCTTTGGCGCGGGAGACCCGAGTTCGATTCCCGGCGGGAGCTCATGTTGTTCGGATTCCACGTTAATCAGTAGGTCCACGTCTCACATAGCCTCGCTGCTGAACGGGACACTAAACTGAAATTCAACTCAACTCTAATAAGATACACACAGAATAGAAAAGTAGATCTACACAGAATAGACAACAATTCAGAAAGCATATGACTTACATATAACGTTCCATTTCCTCAGGGAGAGCAAGAAAAATGAAAATGATCCGGTAAGGTGGTTCTGGCCCATAATGCTTTACTACTTGAGAAGCACTGCTTTGTTGAACTTGAGGTGAAGTTCATTATCTCTTTATTTAGTTAACACTTCACCAAAAGGGATCTAACAAATCTCGTTTTTCGCCACGAAAATTCCGTCTCTTTTCGTCCTGTAAGACACAATACTTTTTTAGTTTAACACTAACGATTATGTGCTTATGGCAAGGAAGACTGTATTGCAGATAATGGATCGAATGGGAAAGAACAAAGTGGAAGAAAGCGCACACACGAGAGAAAACGCACACACGAGAAAAAGATATTTGTCCATTACGATGTCCAGTTGACACGAGTTGATGACCAACACTGTTTACCTAGTTCTATTCCTGCTTATTTTTACCTCCAAAATTTTGCCAGTTCTGTCAGTAATAGTAACATATTCAGCAGATGATTGACGATTAAGTTTTCTTTAAAATGTAAATTTAAAATGTGTAATAACGTGATGATGTGCCATTTGAAAAAAAAATAATAATAATTACTTTCTGTTCGATTAGCAACACCATTAACTTGGTGGTATCGCAGAAGTATTCTGATGTTTACATGGTGCAAAATTTCAGAGTTTTTCTATTAGTTTAAAGCTACAATAACACAAAAACTATGGAACAGCCTGGGTGTAAAAATTCTTCCTTTCGGCGCTCCAGAATATTTGACGAAAAAAAAAACAGTATAACTAGAGAACAAAATGTCAAATTGAAGAGGGGTAAAGAGAAATGCACATTATTTCTCGTTGAAGTTTCCATCAATTTGCAATTCAATGTATTAGAGGAGCGTCGAAAGGGTAACCCCCAACGAAACATGAAAATTCTTTTGTTTATTTTATCAAAAGTAGAGTGAGAAAATTGAACAACAGTAAAGTATAATACTTCAACAATGAAAAGTAATAGTACATCCAGTGGCGTATTTACGATTTTGTTTCGGGGGGGCTTTGCTAACTTTCGGGGAGGGCTTTGCCTGAAAATATGAAAATTCTACAAGATATTTCATATACTTTACTACAGTAAGTAAGATTTCGGGGAGGGGGAGCTTAAGCCCGGAAGCCCCCCCCTAAATACGCCACTGAGTACATCGTTCAAATTACTTTCGTCCAAATTGTAGACCTATAAGGTAATTTGTAGGATCTCTGTTGTCATGTGAAGAATCTCTTGTGCGATCGTTCATCACATGTGATCTTTCCATTTTTGGATACTATGTGTTATTGATTCTTCACATGGCGCCTGACACCCTTGTCCTATGCACAATTGTTTTAAACCCAGTGTTCGTAGGTTTCCTTGAGAAAATTTCCCTCGACTCGCGCAAAATTTTCCCTTTTCTCATAAAATTTTCCCTCGTTTGTTGAGTGGCCAATTCCTGACAAAAAAGAAGTGTGAATCCCTTTTTTTCTATTTTGCTACTTTTTCCTTTGCTTTTTTACAAAAAAAAAAATATATACAAACAAACAGCCAATAAAACGTGCAAAATATACTACTTTGGACATGCACACGTACACAAAAATCTTAGAGTTTTACGTCCCACGGTTATGCCGGCTAGGCTAAAGGAGATGGTGATGAGTAATGAATGAAATGGTGGAATGAAGAAAGTGGGAGAACCCCGAGAAAACCCACGCACACGGTGTTTGTCCACCACAAAGTTCACTTGGCGGGGGCTTGGATCGAACCCGGGACCCCTAGCACCAGATGTGAACGCTCTACCACTGAGCCACCGTGGCCCCTACACGTACACAAACACAAATTGCTATTGTATTGGCTCTTTCTGAAGAACAAAGAAAGATTTAAGCATTTATATTGGTCAATCTGATAGCGTGAGAATTTCCCTGGACTTTTGCCCTTTAACAAAAAAAAAAATTTCCTTTTTGCTAAATTTTCCTAAATGGATCATGCCCTGTAAACAGTTTTCAATGTTGACAGTCTGATTTTAAAGTTGTAAAGAAAGAATAACATCGTCATATTTTATGTTCGCTGTGGGGGACGCCGGGACCGACATGGTTAAGATCTCCTGCATTATCTAAATACCTATACTCCAGTTGCTCGCAGAAATGTCACTGATCTAAAGTTTCTAAAGGTAGTCAATGGAAACTTAATGTCTGAAGTCCTACTTCAATAATTATCCCTTCACATTCCTAACCGTTTAGCACCAAATATCCACCTCTTCCACCTTTGCCGCCCTAGACCTCGATTATTTAAAGGTCCTTTCTTCACAGAACACCAAATTTATATAATCAGGTAACAACTGACGTAGACATTTTTTAAAAAGCTACTCAGTTGACAGAATAATTACACAAATTGAAAACTAAAAATGAATTAAGAAACTTCATCTTTGCTTTGTCTTGACCGTCTTTTGTTTTATATTTACAAATGACATCAACATGGTTTACATTACAATAAAACTAGTAAAATATAATTCCAAATCCCACAGCAACAAAAATGTTTTTAGAAACAGTTGGCTTATAGATTATTTATTAATACTATAGAGAGAGAGGCATTGACAGTAAGTTTTATTTTATTTAATGCTTAAACAAATGGTAAATTTGATGATGTAATGAAAATATCAGGGGTCAGAAGCCTTGACTTTGGTTTTGATTTCGAGAGCAGGATATTATGAGGGAGCAGACATGTTTTTCGACTAGGGTATAAAATATTCTAGAGCCGCCCCTGCAAGTAAGTCTGCTATACAAAATGCTCTAGTTGCTCTGTGATAGAGAGCTCACTTTTGGTGTGTGTACGGACCTTGATTCGATCCCAGCTTCACCAAGAGAGCTTTAAAGTACACGAAAACACCGTGTGCGTGAATTTTCTCATGGTTTTTCTAGTTTCTGAACCGTCACCATTATCATTTCACTCATTTTCCATTATTTTGTTAACCTTTTATGCGTATTTTGGAGCCATAATACATCAAACAAATTATTACTATAAATTAAATTTTGTTTTACAATTTTTAAACATTCTCCAACTATAGAAGTAATACTTCTTTGAAATTCAAGCTTCTAAAGCTGATCGGCCAGCCATTGATAATGCTTTTACTGTGCCTTTGAAAGGAAGTTCTACAAACTAAAAGACACTGAACATTGAGTTGTTTTCCAGTAGAATGCAAGGGTAATATAAAACAAAGCACCATTATGGAGAGATGGCCGCCCTGTAAACTTGACAAACTCGCTATGTTCGAAACAAAAGAGTCGTTGGATTTGTGAGTAAATTGCTAAATCGGCATTTAAGAATCACAAAAAAGAGTCGCCAAGCCGAAAAATGATTTGATTTTTATGTCACTGTGTTCAAAGTCGAATCCCCTTAACTTCACAATTTCTCTCCCCAAATTGGCAATATAATCTGTACAAATCTATATGACGTTATCTACTTTAATACTGTATAACGTAGAACATTCATAGAAAAATATATTGCTTGTCCATTCACATGGGTTTAATAAACTTTGTATCGTGTCTTTTAGTTTCCGGAAGAAAACATATCGTGCGGTTTTCAGGTCACTGATTTTTCCCTTTTTTTATTTATTCTTTTTGAAACAGTTTATCCGTTCTGTGTTCTCGAACAATATGTTGTCATCAGTTTACCTTCATTTTTCTTACTGTTTTCTCTTTCGTTTTGTGATCTCGCAAAACGCTGATTGCCGTTGTCCACTAACTGGAAAAGATTTACAGGTCACAAAGCTACTGTTTTCATTTTTCTAAACCCTCCACTCCCTCGAAGCACTGTATTTTATAGGAATGGGAAGAGTAGGGACTGTGAAACAGTTCCCGTCTGTGAATTTGCTCTCTCTCTCTCTGTCTCTCTCTTTTACGTAGTTGCTTTTGTTGTTGTGTAGGCGTGCTAATCCAACGCAACCGAATATTACTCCCTTGACACCAATCCGTTTACACGATGTCAACCTTTCATTTCAACTGAACCATATTCGTGTATGTATTGATACATTCTATCATTTAGACCTATGTAGTCAAATGATGTATCCGTGCGTATTGTTTCCTCATGCATCTGGACCAACTCAGGGAAGTTAGATCATTTTGGGAATTTGAAATTACATTTCTGGGCTTTTAGCATCTAAGGCCACGTTAGCTCGTGAAGCCCTCGTCGATCACAATATCCAAGGAAAGGGAAGGAAGGAAGGATTGTGAAAGAAAGGAAACGGCCTAGGACCTGTATGTTAGGTACTATCCCGGCATTTGCTTGGTGTGAATGAGGAAAACCCAGGAAAACCTCACTCAGGATGACCCAGGAAAGCCTGAAAAAGCTTTTTCACTTTTTCGACCGAGTGCCCTCACCGGGGATCGAACCTAGGACCACTCGCACTAAAGATGTTTGATCATTTTATTCTCCCTTCGTTTCTCTATTTTAGCCTCATAATATACAGCATACAAATGTCGGTTTACATTACTTTAATGTCACTTCTCAGCTCCGAGACTGACTGATATGCTCATCAATAGTTTGTACGTGTTCTTCCAACGCTATTTATTTCAATCGAAAATATAACACACTTTGCTAATATTTAAAAGGACATCCTATCAGAGGCCACGGTGAATCAGTGCGAGAGGGCTCACCTCTGATGCATTCATTCCTGGTTCAATCCCAGGTCTTGACAAGTGGGATTTGTGTTGGGGGAACATTGTGTGCCTGTGTTTTCTCAAGATTCTGCCGTTTCCTTCCATTTTCTTCATTCTATCATTTATTCCGTTATCATCATTACTATCTTCATTAATCTTGGAGTATAATCATAGGGCGTCAAGCTAAAAAAAAAAAAAAAAAAAAAGAAAAGAAATTTATTATCAGTGAACCAAAGGGAAACCATATCTACCAAGAGGAATCTATTGCGAACTTTACAGTATCATTAATGCTTTTTTCCATTATTGAATCATTGAGAGGGAACGAGAATCTATTTTAATTAAGAGGCAGAACATTCCATCCGAAATGCCTGTAATAATGACATCAAAAGCCGACGTGGTGGCTTTGAATCGCTCAAAATATGCTGTATCTTGACAACCTGGAAAGTAATGGACTTTTTTTTTTTTTTTTTTTAAATAACTCCTACGTTTCTAACTTAATTGCGTGAGATAATACGTTCCGTTCACGTTAACATGTTGTGTGAATCTCTAATTAAGAGTTATGTTTTATATTCATTCTAAAAAGAGAATAACATTATTGATAACATAATAACAGTAATTGGTTTTATGTTTTTAGGGGTAAAAGTGAGAGGGAACGCGAGGGGAGGTCGTACTCCCACTTCCAAAAAAATATATATGGCGTCCCCCCGCTTCTAAAAAAAATAATACAAGCAAAGATAGGCAGGGGGGACTGCGTGATGTCGTGTATCCTCTACCTTTTCAGATCAATTTTTATCCCTGGTTTTATGACATTAGGTAAAAATGGTTATGGCGGAATTTTTCTTTGATGCGCATGTACCCTTCGAAAATATTTTTAATTTATCGCACACAATTATTGACCCTGATGTATATGGAGTTGAACAAAGATGTTGTGCTTGTAACACAATGTACTCTACAGTTTTAGAAATATGTATGCATAGTGCAGAACAATGCAATTGATTCTGTTTTCTGTGTTTTGTAGGTACCAAATGCTGCCGGATTGTGAAAATGGAGAAAACTGAACTGCATGTCGTGATCAGGGTTGATCCTATAGAGGGTATTACACCACCACTCAAAATGTATTTGAAAAGTTATCTCGAGGATTTCGTATTTTTTCTAAGATTTGGCACTCAAACATTGGTAAACGGAATGCAAGGAGACACTTTGTTTTTACGTTTAATCAAAATCAAATAGGTAGACCCTATTAATTAAGAATAATAAAAAGTGGAACTACTTGTGGCAGAATTTTAATTTGCACAGAACTTTTACTGCTATGTCAAATTTGCCCTCACGCGAGGGTTCTCTTCCTTCAGCAATTGCGCTTTTGTGCCCCACTTCCAGATTGTATATTAAATATTTGTATATATTACAAATATACACATGAGAAATGGGAGCTTTCTTAAATAAATTCTTTATAAATGTTAAATAAAATAAATGACACATGCATCATAGTCTGAGTTCTGTGTGCCCCCAAGTTTTAGTTTCTAGATCCGACACTGACCTTTCCCTCGTGCCTATATGGTTAGCATAGGCGCCTTTGGAGCTGGAGGCTCGACTTTGAATGCAGGCGTTAGTTCATGAGGTTCGAATCCCAAGGTCAACGTTTTATATAGCCTCGCTGTTCATAGGGACGCTAAATAGCCAAACGAACCTACTAATTAGAGCTTTAATATACTGTACACTCACTATGATAATTTGTTTGTTACGTGTACTTACTCACAGGAAGTACGTTTGAGCATTTAATCCTACTAAAGAATTTCGTTGTTTAAAGGAGGTTAGAAGTAAACAGGAATACATATTTGTGAAGATGAGTACGTTAAAAGGAAATTTACTTTTTTTTTTATCCAGTAACATAATATATCTATTTTTATGTCATTCTTGTTGTGTAAATAACGCTATTGTTATATGTCAGTAAAGAACGGAAGTGTAGCTTCCCTTTCTTATGTAAGAATAATAACAGTATAAAATGTAAATGGAATGTGTTTACGTATTGGCTGTCTTATGAGTATCACAATACCATGTGACACATTTCCGCTAATTGGGTAGATGCCATCAGTTATTATATCATTGGATATAAGAAAACATCAAACGATATATGCTTTGTTCTGATTGGATGACTAGAAGGTAAGGAGCCTATAAGTTATGTTGTGACTGCAGTTCTTAGTACGTGTTTGGAGACAACAGAAAGGTAAACGCAATTGAGCACTTACCGTTCATCTACTCTTTGTTCTGATTAGTTGACTACACGTAAGTATCTTACAAGTTATATGGTCGCTGCAATTCTTAGTGAGTGTTTGAAGGCAAAAGATAGGTAAGCAGAGTTTAGCAGTTAAATTTCATCTATTATTTACTATGGGTTAATCAGCATTATTTATCCATTATACCAAGGATTTGTCTGTGAAGGAATATTATTATTGATAAGATTCTTGCGCTTGTGTTTTCTTTATGTTTTCTTACGACTCGTAAAATACAGTAGAATATATCCATAGGAAATGAATCTAAACAGGATACCATAGCTACTTTTAATGTAATTTTAGCAATATATTATCAAGATTGTACGTCCCATAATTTGATTAATATACGGTGAAAACTAGAACGTTAAAAATTGTTGATATTAAAATGAATAGTAATTTCTTCTTATTAAATGTAGCCGGTACAGCCGCGCACCCAGAAATGTTGCTGGGAGGAGTCCAAAGTATATTCGGGGATGGTTAGTCTACAACGTCTATGTAATATTTTCCGTCTTATTGTGCACCCAAAAAATTAAGACATTGTTAATTACAATATTCTATATATACTTTAGAAACAATGACAGAACTACGAGGCGCATCTAGAAAGTAAGTTTCCCACGCGTCCCATAGCTAGGAAACGGCATGTTGCGCGAAGCGACTACGTTTACGAGAGAGGGTAAGGTCCTATGTTGACACATGCACTAGCGGAACTTCCCTAGTGCTCTCAGTAGCGTCGTGGCAGTGGTTGAAGATGGACGTTCCTATTCCAGCTCCCGATGCGTGTGAAGTGCGAGCAGTGATAAGGTTTTTGAATGCACAAGGCATAGCACCAATGAAATCCATCGTCAGCTGTGCCAGGTCCATAGGCCTAACGGCATGTGCAAGCAGTTCCTACAGATTTTCCTCTTCTTATTGCACACCACTATCACGGAGTGCCTCTTGATGAAGAAGTTTTGTGTTGAAGCAACTGACCCTAGAGCACAAAGCAAGGCGCACATTGTCAGCATTGACATTTTTGCAACGATACAGCTGACGATGGATTTAAATCGGTGCTATAAACTGTGCATTCAAAAACTTTATCACTGCACGCACTTCACCCGCGGTGGGAGCTGGAATAGGAACGCCAATCTTCAATCACTGCCACGACGCTACTGAGAGAATTAGGGAAGCTCTGCTGGCGCATGCGCCATGTTAGGATCTTACTCTCTCACGTACACGCAGTCGTTACGCGCAACATACGGTTTCCTAGCTATGGGACGCGTGGGAAACTTACTTTCTGGATGCGCCTCGTAAATTATATTGTAAAAAAGAAAGAGTACAGATGAGGCGTAAAATCAAATAGTCTACATCAAGCATTTCTCTGTTAAACAAGTAAGTTTTGTGTTAATAAAATCTAGAACTGTTAGTTGAGTTAATACATTTTGGGGGGGATACCGGTTGAACAACACCCGTGAGTCCGCCCTTGACCAAATACCGATCTTTATTATTTTAAATCGACCATTTTGTTCACGTTACTTTTTCTAAAGACGATACATGTCTTTGTCTATTGTTATAATTTTATTGCAATGCATGCATTATAAATTTCGATGTTTGAATATTAGAATTATTAAACATTCATGGTTGCACCATTATCTGTGAATTATATTTGTATGGTGACATTCGAAACCTAAAAGAAGTAAATCTTCTATTAGATTGACCAATTTAATAGTTTTGGAAGAATCAATAAGATGCGGAATAATACAAAAACCTTTGAAACAACACAATTTATTAACAAGTCAGGTCTATAGTAAAAACACTAAACAAGGGAGTTGGCTGCAATCATTTTTGTGGGCTTACTTGAGTCCATTTTACATTCATATGTTCTCACCACCACCAACTGTAAGTTTGAATGGTTGAACGTGGTCGCACCGATGTTGAGACCAGTGTTTCTTTCAGACCTGTTTTTGGGGGCCATAGCCCCCCCTCCCCCCGGAGCAGACAAAAATACGTCTATAATATAATAATAAATACAATAGTATCAGTAGTGCCCCCGGAATTCTAAGTATGCCCCCCGGGAACATTGTTTCTGACAGAAACACTCGTTGAGACCCCTGGCAACTACCATGCTACGGGCCAGTAGCTACTGAGCGATCGCAAAATATTTTAGTTCTATTTAACAGTAATAAACTTAGTTATTGAAATTTCTAATTTAATACTTACGAAATAAGGTTATAGTATATTAAGTCTAACGACAATATTTCTTTTATAGAAATTTCCAGTATGAAGGTTATCATTCTTCTGGGACTTCTGGCAATCGCTTTCTGCTGGTACGTAAAAAAACTTTTTAAAGTTATATTTACTGAATATTTGGGCAATTTGTATTTTATAAATAAAGATTTTCGTTTTTTAGCATAATAGCAGTATAACAACATCTCCTAGGTTCGTGGATGCTGATGGAGTATTTGGTAGATTGTATTTGTCATTGATCGTATGGGATTAAGGTCTCATCAAGTAGCAAAACGATATTGATATGCATTTTAGTGTAAATAATAATAAAAATAATGTGATTTCTGAATATGGGCCCACAATCTTAAATGCTCAGGATTTAACTAATTTGTCCCACTTTTGGGACTGTAAGAAAATCGCTGTAGCTTGACATAAATAGCAACATTTGTATTTCTCCTTGATTGCTCAATGATACCTAACCTTATTGAAAATTATAAAAGTTAGTCTTAGTTTATACTCTAAATTGAAATGCTTTTATAGTTTTAGTTTAAACTTTAAATTGAAATGCTTTTTATTTACTCACTTTAATGTCCCAAGATTGGGACAGTGGACGGGAAGGGTTTCAATCGTCAATCGAAGAAGTAACTGTTGAAGTCATACAAACATATATTCTGTCCAAATGTTTGTAAAGCTATAAAGTTTCCCAACATATAGGCTATGATCTACTGACGATACTTTCTCTGTTCCCTGGCTAAAGTAGCTCAGTAGTAGAGCTCTTACCTGTGGTGCGTGGGGACTATGATTCGATCCCAGCCAAGTTTGTGGTGGAAAATCCTCCGTGGACTTTCTCCGGTACTTTTGTTCCCTCCCACATTCTCATTCCACCGGTTTCTCCCTCTTCGTTTGCTTTAATTATCGTCTCTCTTAGACTAATGGGGATATTCGTATGACATTAAACTGAAAAAATCTCATCTTATTTATTTTTTTCTCTATTCCCTGGTATTTTCTTTATTTTTATATATTAATAGCTATACAAGTTGTCCAAACTATTACATACGAGGAGTTGTCGGAAAGTAAGGTTACAAACCCTGCAGTGAAAAAAATCATACAACAAATAGTACTAGGCTATTTTTCGACATAGTCCCCATATCTTTCAAGACACTTGTCTCATCATGGGATGAATTTGAAGATTTCCTCCTGGTAAAAATCTTGTCTTTGCGTGTTCAGCCACATTGTCATGAACTATTTCACTTCCTCGCCTGAAACGATGAGAGAGCCTCCTAGGTGCTCCTTCAAGTGCGGGAATAGGCGAAAGTCGGATGGAGAGAAGTCCGGGCTGTAGGGGTGGTAGTTGATGATATCTCAGCAAAACTACTTTTAACAGTATAGTCTTCTTCTGGGCTGTATGCAGGTGCGCCTTATCGTGAAGCAAGGTGACGTCAAAAAGAAAAGCTGAAAGAGGAGGCAATACTTGCTATAAGATGGTTACTAGAAGAATGAATTCGACTGCAAAGAGCAACTTAAGTGACATTTGAGGATCTAGAAATATCGTTTGCTAATTTAGATTCGAAGAAAATGTTCGATTCTTAAGAAAACAAGAATAAAGAGCGAAAAATAGTATCCCATCAAATATATAAATACGAAAAGACAAAGCCAAGTACTCGTAAATTTATCACTTCGTTCAGACAGAAAATAAATAGAGATTTGAAACTGTGCCAAGTTCTATTGAAATCAGAAAATCTGAAAATGTAATTTGCGAATTTAGTGCTACGAAGAAATTGCCACACAACAGACTCACGAGGCGACTTTGCATAGAACTTATTCTGAGCACTAAAGTTGCAAAGTTCATTTTCAAATTTAGGAGTTTTAGTAGAACTTTGCATCGTTTCAGATTTTCAAGTCCATGTAGTCCAAAATCTCTGTCACGTTTTCTTTAACGGAATTGAAAGCTTGTGTGTTAAGTCTTCTCATAGATGCCAATTTCTATTAAAATTAGAAAATTGGAAAATTAAATTTCAACTTTAGTGCTGGGAACAAGTTCGTTACACAATCGCCTCGAGAGGCTCTTGCCTGTCAGCTTGTTCTCAGCACTAAATTTGCAAATTTAATTTTCCGATTTGAATAGATCGGCGTCGTTTCAGATCCTTATTCTTTTCGAGACCGAACAAAAAAATCAGCAAATGGAATTTGCAAATTTAGTGCTTAAAATTAGTGCTATACAGAACAGCCTTGAAAGGCTTTTGCCTGGTAATGTGTACTTAGTACTGTAGGTGGCGATTTCGTTTTTCCGGTTTTTAGATTTTAATAGAACTCGGTATCGCTTCAAATCTCTATTCTTCCTATGGCCGGACAAGTTAATAATTACCTACGAGAACTTGACTTCGTTCTTTCACATATATGTTTGTGGTGAGATATGACTACTTTCTAGAAAACATTTACAATTATTTACTCAGTATCTGAAACAACACACAGACTACTAGTGTAAGAAATAATGATAGTTACGGATATTCAGTTTTCATTTTTCCAGTTAGATGGGCGAACAATGTGACAAATGAGGGAGTATTGGAAACGGTAGGAGAAAACAGGAGTATGCGAAAATGTGAGATAGGATGATTAGAAAGATTACCATGTGAGAGATGGAGGAATGATGCTAGTAGCTATAGAGGAAATTGAGAAAGGAAAAGTACCTAGAGGAAGGCTACGATTGAAATATACGGAGTAAATAATACATAAAAGAAAATTTCAAAGAATAAAATACCAGGCAATGTAGAGATTTCTGACCTTAGATTAGGATTATGCTTGATTACATATAATAGAGTAATAACGTGCATTATTGATCGTTCTTGAGATCTCCTCAAACACATCAAGAGTCTATCCTACTTTCGTAAACTCTTAAAAACTTTTTACCTATCTTTAGTGATAAAAAATAGAGAAAAATACTTAGCTCGTAAGCAAGGACAAAAAATACGAACTGAAGGTCTTCGATGAATAAACGAAAAGGGAATTGCACCATACTATTTTTCACATATGTTTATGTGGATATCTATGGTGTAATCGCGGTCTCGCTACAGTTTACGTAAATGTCAACTAAATATTTGATCATCAAGTGTAAGCTTTACAGTTAGTTACTAGTATCTTTCCGGCCATCTTTTCCAAAAGAAAACTCTTTCCCATTTATACATAGCACAAATTAACTAACTGGAACCGCTAAGATAGTATAGTGCAGGTAGGTGAGTAGTGTGATTCAAAAGATTTATGGAAACTAAAACTGGTCAGATAAGAGGGAGAAATAGATTGCTAATTTGATCATGAAAATATACATAGGCCTATACAACGACTTACTGAAACTGTAGCTGCACATAAGACGTTTTGGAGAGCAACTTCTGCACAATATCCTTTCTTTCGAGATAAATGCTTTTAAAGTATCGCAATAATTTTCTTATTATGTGGTGATGCAAAGTTATATCCTGACCAGCTAACGAGTGCGGGCGGCCGGTTTTGGAACTAAAATGCAAGCAGCAGTGTTTCTAACCGGATTACTTGTAATCAATCTATCAGTGTTCTTTTTGTTCTGTTTGTAATAAATCACTTCTTGCATATGCTCAAGTCAGGGGCAGATCCAGGGACCGGGGCGATTGCCGCCCCCCAGAATAGGATATTTTTTATTTTAAAAATAAGATCTAAGAATTTTCACTTTTGTATTATAAATGTAAAATAAAACTTAAAATAGCTAGGCCTTACTTTTTTACTTTGCAGCAGTCAAATAAAGTAGTAAATTGCAAGAAATTACTTACATTAGAGTTCTTGCGCAATAAAATGTCCACCTTTGAAATCGCAGGTTGCCATTTCTGTTCTAGAAATTGCAGAAAATAGCTACTTCTTCTTTACTAGAGTTGTTTTACTTTTTTTTTTTTTTGTAATACACTCTTACCTTGATTTGACTTCGAATGACCGCCCCCCATACATTCAGCCTGGATCCGCCTCTGGCTCAAGCTAAGACAAACAGTTTCTAAAGTTATTGAAGTTATTTGCAGGAAATTTTAAGTAACAAGCAAAAAAAACAACTACAACAAAAATACACCCTCCACATTAACTTGCGAACAAATTAGCGAGTAGCGTTTTGCAGGCTGCTCCTGTTTTATAATGACATCGAATAAAACGTAATCAATTTTTATACAATCTGCTTAATACACGGTAGAAGCTCACTGAATTGTCAATTGTGCTATGTTGTTCTTAAATTGGTAATTTCCATTCATATATCACTATTCACAACACATCTGCATTACTGCAGGAATGGTTCAGTACAACCACATAACTTACGGCGTTCTTTATTAAGCGGAAAGAGATTAGGCTATGCATAACATCCAAACTGCAACTTTTAAATACCGTTGGATACACTGCAGAATGAAACTCTCCGCTCCCCTGTCCCACCGCTCTTGCCAAGAAACTGATGTAAACACAACAGCAGCGCCATCCTTCCAAAACCGCACTGCTATCCTGGTCAGGTAATAGTACTACATTCTACATGCTAAGTTAGCATAATTGCATTTTTGCTACCATTGTATTAAGTGAAATGAAATCTTTCAGTTATACGTCTCACTATTATGCCAGTTAGGCTAAAGAAGATGGTGATGATGAGAAATGGGTGGAATGGTGGAATGAATAACGTCAGAGGAAAAGGGAGAACCCCGAGGGAACTCAGGTACACGTTGTTAGTCCACTACAAAGTTCACTTGGCGCGAGCTGGTATCGAACCAGGGACCCCATGCACCTGAGGTGAACTTTCCACCACTGAGCCACCGCGACCCTCCCATTAAAAAAATAGCTAATTAAAAATAACTGCAGATATTATAGAGGAATGTTTAAAAAATACGCTGATAAAAATGTAAAAATAAATATATCCGCTTGTCGTCGGCATACTTAATTCGTTACTATTCTAGAGACCTCATATATAATACGAATATATTCATTGTTAAGAAATAGAATTATTGACATAGAGAATTATAATATTTTCTCTTCGAATCACGCACGTTTATTTTTAAAATTGTGTTAATCTAAGTTAGGGACATATTATGTGTAAGATGCTTCAAGGGCATCTCGAATTTAATATGGTTCAATTCTTTGCAAGGACCAACGCATATACGGAAATACATAACTTCTACTGGTTGAACTAAAATTGAAAAAAAAAAAATAGAATTTATATCAAGATGCAGTATATGTAAAAACTTTATGTTTACACAGAACGATGGATTTCCGCAACAAAGTCCACAAATATTCTAAACACAGTATAGTAATTCTGTTACACTTTCTTTCGTTTATCAAACCAAAAACAAAAACAAAGAATATCCTTAAGAAAACTCCAAGAACTTATGAATAATATGAGGTAAGTGCAGGTAAATACGCCATGTTAAGGGTTTTGAATTGTTTTATGGCCTTAACTTTCATGAAACACAAATGACAACGCATGTACATTACAGAGTAGACTTTTCCGCTTTCAGAAAAAAATGTGGCAATGATGCGACTCCCTTCTAGTTTGTACCCAACGTAAAAGAAAAAAGTGTTACAAATTGGCGTATTTACCAACACGTGCAGGTATTTACGACAAGTCTAGGATACTACTACAAACATGTAATAAATCTTGCAACTGCTTACATTGTCTGTATTATACGAACTCAAATATTACTACACAACATGGCTGAAGCAAAAAAAAAAAAAAAAAATGAAATAACCAAAATGCAACATAGAAATAAAAAGATAAAATGTTAAAACGATAATCTCCAAAGTTGAAACGAAGTTCCAAACTGAAAAAAGTTTTAGTCCATAAGAAGATAAACATACAGTGTCACTACATAACGATATTACATGGGACATGTGGGACAAATGAAAACATTTGTCTTCTGCAGTCAATCTTGCACAAGCCCTGGCGTATTTTGTTTCACTATACTTGATATTGATTTAGTAGCCATGGAATCACAAATACTGAAGTTACACTTACAAAACAGTGTTCCTAGACGGACACGAAATAAGGCTTATATTGCTTTATACAATTGGAATTGTTCTGAGTTTGCACGGCAGGCCCTACTAATAACGGATTCTTACCTCTATTGAAATAATATCGTCCTTAAACGGAACCTTCCCGAAGCAAACAACACTGCACGGCGTGGCGGTCTCGGCGGCATCTTCCGGGGAAACGTACCAGCACTCAATTCTTGGCGTATTTATCTGCACTGGCGTATATGCCTGCAGTTACCTTATATATATATATATATATATATATATATATATATATATATATATATATATATATATATCACATTTTAGTTTTAGTACTAATACTATGTACAAAATAAATAATAATAAAACAAGTTATTTTTACTAATCTGTGTGGTTTCGGCAATACACACATCATCTCGTGAAAGCGAAAGTATATTTTTGCGAATTTGTAATGCATATTATTCAGTAATGTGTGTTTATTTTGATCAGATACTATTTCTAAAATTAAGTTATATCGCTAAACTTTAATTTAATTTTTATTAAATCTTCCAAACTCTTATATGGTTGAATTCTTAACTATTCTGAGGCCAGTATTCTTGAAGCTATGTAAACAGGACTTACGAAGCAGAAGGAACTATTTTCCGTTCTCACACCCGAAACATGCAGACGTTATCAAGATGTTCAACATACTGAAGTCCCAGAAAGTTGTTGTCTGCCTATACTAAAGATTAACACACAACGTATTGATGCGAGTTATATAAAGTTAAATGTTTATCCTATAGCAGGGTTTCTCAACCTGGGGGTCACGACCCCTAGAGCCTTGCGAGAGGGTTTCATGGGGGTCGCGAAGATAAGCGGAAGAGATAATCATAATTACAATTTAATACCGGAAAATATTTTAAATATTATTTTGAATTTTGTTATGATATGCATATTTTTATTTTTATATATACTGTTAAGAGCAACAAAAAATAGGTGTCCTATACATTTTCAACAAGTGCAAAGTTGCTTAAAAATCAATTGAAATGAAAGATGTACGATATGAAACTAATGAGAACTGCATATGGAAATACCAGAAAAATAGAAATGCAGCAGATCCTGCATATTGAAATACAATTAAAATTGAAAGCTAATGAGATATCTGAGCATGGTATAACTCCACTAGTGCGCCAATGTCCATTTCATTCTTCGTGACGCACATTATGAAGTCATTTAAAATACTCAATAACTTTTTTGACAACTGTCCAAGTTTTTTAAAAACCAAAATTAGAAATCACTTTATTTTTCTATCATATGATCCAAAATTAAGGGAGTTATAAAGTTTTAAAATTTTTAAACATCCTCTATTTTGAACTAGTTTGACGGGATTCGATATTTATAATATGAATGAACTGACCAAATTTGGTTTTAATCCATTTGCTTTTAGAGAAGTTACTGTATCCACTATACATAAGAACTTAATTCTACTATTATAGAAATAGATGGGTATCATGAGATTTCTGCAACACAAATACTAAAAATCTCATACAGGCTCTTAACAAACCAGAAATTATAAGGGGATCTCTGGCAGGAGGATGTGATAGGAATTACGAATAGAACCACTGCCCTATAGTATTTTACTTCAAATAAATGAAAGTAATTATAGTGCGTTCAGAGAAAAATAAATTTATATCGAACAAAAAAGCTAGAAATAAATGTTTACGTACAACAATATTAGAAACAAAGGATGAAATAAAATGTTATTAAGTCTCTATCTATTACTAATAAATTATAACATGGTCTCGTCCCTTTCCCAATCTCCTATAAACGAGGAACGTTCAATTTATAACCAGAATTTCTTCTTTGTTTGTTACACAGAAAATACAAATGGGAATCAGTTACTGTTCTTTTTCAAGCTACTCCTTATGTACACACACAAACACACACACTTGTACCATCGGAGTAGGAGTGCTCACATCGTCCGTCATAGGATTCTATGGGACAATCTTTCAGCCATTTGTGCTCACATGTTTAGACTTCGTAGACGTTGAGGACGACGCAATTTTTGTCCTGCCAAGTGCTTCCTGAATGACGCAAGGCGACAGATCGGGGCTATATGGAGAATGGTCTAGGATCTCCAAACCAAGTTTGGTGATAGCTGTCGCAGTTGTCGTGGACATATGAGGACGCGTGTTGTCATGCAGGATGATGAAGATTCTTCTCAAAATCTCTTTGACTTTGGTCCGAAGGAGGTTTCTGTAGTACGCGGCATTGATTGTGGCCCCGCGTGCCATCAAATAAGTGCGTATCATCTCATCTTTATCCCAGAATACTGTCAGCATAACTTTACTAGCGCATGCATGTGCCTTGAATTTTTCGACGGCGACAAGTCTGGATGCTCCCCTCTACGCTGGACCTCTTTGCCACCGGCATGTAATGATGCACCCAGCTCTCATCGAAGGTGATTATCTTTGCAAGGAAGATCTCGCCTTCTCTCTGAAATCGTTGCAGATGCTGAGACGTTTTTCATAGCAGTTTTGGGTCCCATCTGGTTGTGATTTTCCGGTAGTGTCGGTGTTCGTGGATGATCGTTTCCAGATATTCCATGCTGATGTTTGTTTTCTCACACTAATCTCTCATATTGATGCACCAATTACTACTCATCCGACGAATGTTGATTTGTTGACTGCAGTAGCTCGGCGTACTTGGAGTACGAGCCACGTTGAGAATGGATTACCTTCCTGTCTTGAATTTTGAACACAATTCGTACGCTTGCAACCGAGAGAGAGAGAGAGTTTCTTCATCATATCGCGTACTTAATCTTCTGAAGGTTTCAGCAGATTTCACTCCTTCCATCAGCGGAACTTGATGATGCAGCGCTGCTCCACTGGAGCTGCCAGCTCCACTCTGTCAGGCTTGTTGCCAAGGGCACCCATTAGGGGGCCAAGGTGGGGCGCTCGCCCCCTAGAGAAAATTGTACTTGAGAATGTCGAAAATCCAATAAAATTTTTACATGAGACAGCAAAATTTGAAACTATTTTTGAAACGTCGCTTATACTTGCCCCTCCTTGAAACCCACAACATGGGCGCCCTTGCTTGTTGCTATTGTCCATCGTCGCTCTCTGAGACTCTATTTCTTCAACTGCCTGTTGTAGCATAAAAGTGTCAGGACTGCCTTATCACAGGATGGGAGACAGACGCCAAGCTACACAAAGTAATACCTGAATATAATTCCGGTTATAAATTAAAAGTTCCTCGTATATTTTCTAATCATTTTTTTTTATTATTGCACTCTTTATTATCATAAAACTTACTTTATGAATTACATTTCGTGTAATAGAAATTCAGATAAAAACTCCAAATAAAAGTTCAGAAGCGTTAGGTATGTGAAAATCTTGAGATCATGTTAATGTTGCTTTAAACTGTTTCACCTATGATTGCATTAAATTTGACCACTGAATTTATAACTTAAATTTAGTTGTGAAAATAGCATATTTTTAAAACCATAGGAAAATATGCGCTAGTTATTGCTTGATTGTTATGTGAGACAGATAATGAGTAGGGATATTTGTTGAAGAATTAAAGGATTATGACTGTTAGAATTACTGAATTAATTCAAAATTAACCAAATTATGTCACTATTGTGCTAATTTCACTTAGTATCTCGTTAGATTTAAAACCTTTAAAGATGTATCACTTATTTAAACAGATTGGATTCATCACTATATGATACACATCCTACAACAGCAACATGTGCTTTGTCGGAGAACTGAACCTATATGTTCATGCATAAGAGAAGGTACATTCTGTGTATGTTTATAAAATGTTCGAAGTTTTTGGAAATAGGAATATAATATATCAAATTTAAGCAGAATCTTCTTCTTCGTAACACGGATCAAGTTAATACTGTCTTAACATTAAAATAGCAAAATCTGTATTGGTTTGCTCCTGCAAGTTCCATAAAGAGTTTTTAAAACTTGTAAAGCGGTGTAAGAAATGCATTAACGTGCTTTGTTCTTACTCGTATATAAAGACCTAATATAAGCCTTGTTCTTTATTTGTGGAACTTATGTCTTGTGAAAACCCTCCGGTCCTTCATCTTGAGCTGAAACTAATTTTTCGATTTATCTTTGCACTATGATACAGCTCTTCAAGTATGATCTGATTTCTTCGGACGCATGGTATTTTATTTTTAAAATGTTTGGGTTTAAAAATTACATTTTCTTTATATCAAAGTATTCATGCTTAAATGTCAATTTGGAAAGACGACTTAAACAGTGATACCGTAGTTGCCTGTTTAATAAAGTTAATATTAAAATTTTCTACTGTAATATTCAAGGCAATTACTTAAAGCTGTTAAGTTAAATTTTCAATTGAAGTATATGTTTAATATTAGAACTATAGTACAGCAAAAGGAAGCGTTACAATTACTTTTGATATATTTCTTCATATGCTGTTCATATGGTTTTTACTCACGAATTTATGATGTTTTTATCCATCTTTGCTGCCATCTGTTCACTTGCGACAGTCTTAAAACCATTCTCATTATCATAGAGAGGTTTTTGCTTGCAGGTGCCAGAGAGGTACATTTCGCCAGCCCCCTACCTTGAAATTTCGTAACAAAGTCTATGTCAATCGTTTGTACTACGTTTATAACGGAATGTACCTTAAAAATGTCGTTTGTACCACTTCTGGTACAAGGGTATAACAGTTTTAAAGTGGGAGGTTGTGGAACCGGCAGCCCCCTACCTCACAATTTCGAAACAAAAACTATCCCAGTCGTTTGTACTACATTTCCACCGGAATGTACAGCAAAAATGTTCGTTTGTATCACATCCGGTACAAAGTTATAAGGGATTTAAAATGTGGGGCTTTGAAAACACCAGCCAATCATCTTGGAATTTCGAAATAAAACGTAAGTTTTTATATGTGTATTCCAATTATAATTACACAAACCAAACTTTATTTAAATTTAGAAATACGACCTATTTTTGCATCGACTATCTATTATATAAAAGAGAACGCACAAATCCTTTGTTAGCTCATCACGCTAATACGGCTGAACCAATTTCTTTCATTTTTGGGGGGTTATTAGGATTTGGACCCTAGATGGTTTTTATCATATCACTTTAATTTTTAATTACCAGTGTCTTGAGATAATTGACCATTCAAGTGTCCATAACGTACAAATCCTTTGTTAGTTCATCATAGGTATAAAAATAAACGTATTTATATGCAACCCGCATGACCGTGTCACTCGGCGGGTTAACATAAATGACAGGCGATATAATGTTAACATTTACTGGAATCTACTATGGTTTTTATCATATCACTTGAAAGCGAAAAAGTAAAAATTATCTAAGTAACAAAGTTTATTGCGTTCCGGGGTGACCGCAGCGAAGCGGGGCGGGTTAACATAAATGACAGGCGATATAATGTTAACATTTACTGCAATCTTCTATGGTTTTTATCATATCACTTGAAAGCGAAAAAGTAAAAATTATCTAAGTAACAAAGTTTATTGCGTTCCGGGGTGACCGCAGCGAAGCGGGGTGAACGCTGCTAGTGTATAATGAAAACTTTTTGCTGACTAGACCTTCAACTTGAAACCAACAATTTCTCTTTTAATTATGGGAAAAATACCAAATAATAAATATGAGTGTAATGCAAGTCATGCAACATGCACAAATGATTTTTTTTTTAACAGGATACTAATTCAGAGCTACATAAATAAACTCTCATGCATTGTTATGATATTATTAAGGTAATACATAATATTCTTCATGCATATTATTTGTTGATTCGTTGGTTGGTTTAGCGTCCCTGTTACTACTGAAGCTACATCAAATATGGAGCTCAGCCACATGAGCTAGCTCCCACCGCAAATCAAACCCGCGTCTCAAGGAGGTTTGCTATCCATATAGCCACGAGACAGCTCTATTCGAAAACATTCCTTTACTAGCTTTTAAGGCTTTTAAACAAACTGAAAACCCAACGTCGCACAAAGGAAACTCCGGTATTTGGGAGGTACTAGGGATAGTCAGAAAATTTTAGATCTGGTTACAAGTTCCGAAAATACCCGGTTCCGAAACAGAGAACCGACTATCCGGAACCAAAACAGAGATCGAGAACTCGGTTCCAGAACCCAGAATGGGGTACCCAGTTCCAGAACCGAAAATTAGGTCCTAAAATCGAGGACTGCATATTACGAAAGATGTCCACACTCTAATGAAGAATATAAATTTGAAAATACACCTGTTTAACTGGCAGTACTTGTTTTCGCTAAAATTGACATTGCAAGGGAAAGCATACAGAACAAAAATGAGATTCAGAAGGATATTAGGGAGCTCCAAAACATATGACCAACTGAAATTTTCGAGTTGATTCCAGGGGTTCTAAGATGGGAATTGGGGCAGGGGCGTCATTTCAGACTTCGCTTGAGGAGGGCAACAGCATCACCAACATAAGACTTCCACGTTTTGTATTAGCATATTGGTAGACAATCGAGTAAAGTATACGTATTCCTCAAACTCTTGGGGGGGGGCAATTACTCCCTCCTTCCCCCCTAAATGACGCCCCTGAATTGGGGGTTCTGATGCACTTAATTATCAGATAATTGGAAAGTTCGTTGGAAACTGTTGAACTATTCTCATCCATTTTTACTTCAGATGCATATTTTTACCCCTTTTGTCTTATGGTCCTAAATTTCTAAATCACTCTGTCTGATAATTTGGTCCTCCTCCTAAGAAAGAGAGTGTATGGTAACTCACAGTGCCGGATTTACGTAGAAGCTAAACAAGATATACCTTAGGGCCCCACTCTCTTGGGGACTCCAAAATATTTTCAGAGAAAAATAAATGTACATTTGCAAACTATTGGATAAAAAGCAAGTTATGAAACTTACATTCATGAACAGTATTTTGCGTTATGTAGGCTCCTATGATGTAAGTAATGGGACTCCTTCTGCTAGCCTGCTCCCAAATATGTCATTAGTTTCCTCATTTCTGCACATAGAGTGCCTACATTCTTCATGGACTAGTTACATTGCAAAATGTAACATGCAACTGCACACTGCAGTATAGACAATTTGACACTGACGAAGGATAGCTGGATATATAAATTGTCCCATTACCTTCAATACTTTTGGGCCCCATCAAATATAAATCCGGCTCTGGTAACTCACCATGTTGATATTTCCTCAATATTTATAGATGTTCCTGAATTATTTTTCTCAAAAGACCTTACACCAATCTTGACTCTTGTCAACTACTTTCCGAAGTGTTCTAATTTAACGTCTTCATTCTCTTCATAGCGTCCTTGTCAATTTTTGACTGTAATGGACTAACAATATGAAACATTTCAATCGACTACTACCTATGTTTCAATTATTGACGTTGTTCTTTATGGCATCATGGGATAGGGTGTCCGACCCATGCACCGCTATCTTCTGGAAAGTATGCTAGAAGTATGTTGCCTTTCAAAACCAAGAACATAATTACCGCTCCGTAGCCTACCTTTTCATCTACTTTCCCTTGCCGTTGCCGATTCTTCAGGTCTTACTTCTGGCAGACGCTAGTTTAAAATATTTAAACAAGGAGTCTCACTTAGAGTGCAAACAATATCCGTAAAATAAAATGAAAGATTTATACACAACAAATAAAAGACATAAAATCACATCTAAAAGATTTCAGTTACGTCAAGAGTTTGGTTGACTGTGTATTATTTAGTAATATTTAACCGCTTAACTTAAAACCACGAATTATTTCTTTTTTGCCCTAAAAGTATAATCACAAATATATTCGTGCAAAGAAAAAAACATCTAAATATAAATTTAAACGGCGATTCCTTACGTTCGACATACGCAGTTGACTATATGGGTGCCCGATAGATGTGGGTAACATCAAGGGCGCCGATTTCTCTATAATTTGGGGGGGGGGGCTCTCAGACGCAAAAGGTGTATATATGAGGATGTTAGCACAAATTGCATTCAAATTATGCCAAATATTGTATATTCATAAATACGCTAGAGGGGCCACATGAGGATCGGCGCCCTTGGATAAGATTCATTTAACTATTTTAGGCTAATATTTTGCATTGGAGGCCAATGCTTATTTACGAAATGACGGAACTGAAATAGCATATCTACATTGTACCGAGAAATCATTTGTCTGTTATTTCTCTTTGAAATAATGATTTTTTTTTTTTTTTTTTTTTTTTTTTTTTGCAAAAAGAATACAAAAATTCGTAGTAGATTGAATGGAATATCTACTTATACTGTATTCATTTTCCCCACTGTTTCGTATTCTTAAGATGCTAGTGTAATATGGTAATGTTTATTATGGAAAGTAAATATTCGGAATTTTAATATTTATTGCGGGAAAATTTAAATCTCAATTTTGATCAGCTTGTAGTTGAAATAAATTGAACGAACTGAATAAAACATTTTAAAAGATTTCGTTGTCTCTTCATGTACACAAAAAGTGTTCAAAAAAAGTAAGACTAACAATAAGATAATCTGCTTTTATTACGAACGAATATACTCGTGGTTTTAAAATCGGTGATTTTGAATTGCCTAATTCGGGCCTAAATTTTTAGACAGTTTTAGTAATGTTTGCTTCAACGTACCTCTACCTTCAACGCACAAGGAAAAAGATAACCATTTAAAAATTATAAAATTTGAAACGACTTTTTCTAAGAAAATTATAAGTTAAGCGGTTAAAACAGAGCTTAGCGAGTTGTTTTTTAAAGTCTTAATTCAGAAAGTAATTTAAAACCCAAACTCACTCAAGATGTAATAGGAATGTACATAAAACATAATTCATACAAACAAACTGCATAATCTTTTTTACAATAGAAATATTAGTTACTCGTTGCACACGTATTTTAATGTAAGCATTTATGTCATGTTTGTCGTTTATAAAATGTCTAATCATCTCTAAAATAAAAATCCTACTCTTCATTAGTACCTCTCCTACTTTTAAGTGAAAAGAAATAAAAATATTTAGCTTGGAATTCAAAATAGGTTTCAATTCCGACCATTATATTAAACTCAAATGTTAGTTGTCAACTTAAATAAAGAAAGTGGAGAATTACAGTAATTTTCATCACACTCCATTGTTTTGTGAGAGTTATAAGTTTATATAATTTGAACATTAAATGGAAGATAATTTCTTGGGGTATTTTGATTTAATTGGGAATATCATGCACTTAAAACTTCCAACCGAACTCTGCAAATAGACGCTATTCATTGTATTGAAACACTGAATTAATATTACCCTATACACACAATCTGTTAACAATTATCTGTTAATGTTTAATATAATGGTCGGAATTGAATTCTATTTGAATCCCAAATTAATATATTTTTCTTTTCATTTAAAAGTATGAGAGGTAAGAATGAAGAGTAGGATTTTTATTTTAGAGATGACTAGACCTTTTATAAACGACAAACATGACATAAATGCTTACATTAAAATACGTGTGCAACGAGTAACTAATGTTTCTATTGTGAAAAAGATTATGCAGTATGTTTGTATGAATTATGTTTTATGTACATTACTATTATATTTCGAGTGAATTTGGGTTTTAAACTACTTTCTGAACGTATGATTTTTTTTAACTTTACTTAACTCCGTTTTAAATTTTGCTAAATAGTCAACCAAACTGTTAACGTAACTGAAAACTTTTAGATGTGAATTTATTTCATTTATTTGCTGTGTATAAGTCTTTCACTTTATTTTACGGATATTGTTTCCACTTTAAGTAAGACTCCCTAATTAAATATTTTATATAGTCGATGTAAAACCCGTCGTATTTTTAAAATGTAAATAAAGTTTAGTTTGTTTTCCGTGTTTTTCGAATTTTTGTGTAATTATTATTGGAATACACACATTCTTAACATTTTAAGAAATTAGTCAATATTTCTGCCATGTTCACGTGAACTTAGCAGAAACATTACGTTTTGATTTTCTCGAATTTAAAACTGGTAAAAATGATATTTCTTCTGGTACAATCCGGTACAAATTTAGTATAAACCATTCCTACAGAAAAATCTTCAGGTTTGTAGAAATTTATTTTCTGGTCCTGCTCGGTATACGTGAACTTATCAGGACTACGTTATTTTACGATTTTCTCAAATTTGAAACAATTACAAACGAAAAGGTTTACGGTACAATCCGGTACAAACGCAGTACAAACGATTTGTAAAGAAAAATCTTCAAATTTGTAGAAATATATCAGTGCTCCAGTTATGTTCACGTGAACTTAGCAGGACAACTTTAGTTCTTGAATTTCTCAAATTTGAAACCGGTACAAAGGAAGATTTTTACGATACAAACCGGTACAAATGCAGTACAAACATACGTGAGGGCTCCCCTTTCCATAGCCCTCCACTTTAAAACTCTTATACTTTTGTACCGGAAATGGTAAAAAATGTTTGCTGTAAATTTCGTTACAAACGTAGTACAAACAATTGGCATAGTTCTTTTTTTTTTCGAAATTCCAAGGCAGGGGGTTGCGTATGCAACTGTTAAAGTTCTGTAATTAATTCACAGCCATGAATAAACAACTAAAAAGTACATAAAAGAATTGAGTGTAAACTTTTAATTTTCAAGAATAATTATAACAGTTTTATTTTAGAATGCTTCTTTCTTAAATATTCGTAATATTGAAATTTCTCAACTTACATTTTTCACGCGTTGGAAAAGAAAAAACAATCCCACTACTAGTAAATTTAATCTAATACAAAGATTTTTGTTATCTTCCCAATTTTTCCGGAAAGAAACCGAAAAGTAAAGGCTTTTTACCAACAGGTTCAAAATTTCAGGAAATTTTTCGACACTAGTCACGACACACTGGTGCATTCCCAATCTCATAAGATATGTTGCAAAATTTTAGAATTTAATGAAGCAATCGGTTAGAATCAATTTTGAGATAGGCAGTACCAGTTAATGTATCCAACGACAGGAACGACGTCCAGTATTACCTAGAGTCACTATTTTATAGAAACTTATAATCTTTCACCATTATAAGTGGAGTAAGTGAGGGTGGTTTGGGGGTTTCAACCCCCTTAAGCAAGATATTATAAGATATTGTTAAGATATAGACACAAATCAAGGCATCTCTTGAAAAAATATGACATTAAGCGTTTGAGCCCCCTCGATGAAACTCAGCATACACCACTGATTATTATCATTTATACAGGGTGTTTTAAACAACACCGACAACGTTTGGGAGGTGATTCCTAACACCAAGATATGGCAAAAAGTATAGACTACCCTGGAAACACAAATGCTTCCTTTTGGAGTTCTGGGCTGTCGAAAACATGAAAATGAACTTTAAAGTTCCATAGCACCAAACCTATGGGTTCTATTGAACTATGGGATTCACTTAGGAACTAATATGTGCCCTATCTAAAAATCCACGTTTCAGAACCCTAAGGTACTCATACAACAATTTTTAAACGGGGAGTTTGGCTATGGGCATATAATTTTAAGTACTCACCAACCACCTCAATAAAAAACACCTTGCGGAAGTATCTTAAGAATCTGAAACATGGATATTTGGATAGGGCACATACTAGCTCCTAAGTGAAGTCTTGTCCCGACTACAGTAGGTCCCATAGCTTTTTAGCTATGAACCTTTAAAATTTATTTTTTCACGTTCTCGGCAGCCTATAATTCCGAAAGGAAGTATTTGTGCACCCAAGTTGGTCAAAATTTTTTTGTTCTCTTGGTGTCAGAAATTTCTTCTCAAGCTTTATCGGTGTTGTTTTGGAACACCCTGTATATGATTTTATTTAGAAATCAAAGAAGTGTGTATTCGTACGGTTATGTGTGTCATCAGTTAAAAAGGTTGAGAACGACTGATCTAAGGCAATAATTATGCTGCTGGTAATCTGTTAATTCCTTTAGCATTGTTTATTTCTGCTAGTTTTCCAAAGCGTACAGAGTATAACTATGGGAACTAAAATTCAAATATAGAATAGCATAAATGTAAGTCTTAAATTACTTATTCTATTAAATATTGTAATAAAATGTATTCTTCTGTAAGGGATGCTGATGTTGATGAACCCGAACCGAACTGTGTTTGTGGATTTTTCAATGTTTCCACTACTGACTTCGGCGCCTGTGATGAAGAACTACTATTAAAGGTTTCAGTCGACCTGGATATCAGCTGTGATGAGATAGGTCACAGGATATGCCTCCAGTATTGTGATGAAGTGGTAAGAACTTAAACTATCATTTAGATCTAAATTTGTTATATTTTTGCTTTGACAGGTCTCTCACAAAATTGACCAAAGGCACGATACCAATCCTAAGACAAATTTACACTTAAGTCTATTTTGACATATTTTATAGTTGTTTCTTTTGAAAAATTTTTCACATATTCCGCAAAAAATGAGGTGTTAAAACATCACAAAATGACTACCATTTTAGCGTGTAACTTGTGTGTTAATATGAAAGATTGTTTTGGTTTACCCGTTTAAAGGGTTGTGCCCGTTATTCGGGGAAGTGTTGCATTTGCATTATGGAGCCTATTACAATTTTGGTTGGTCAAAGAGATTTTTATTCATTATTTTAAATACATTAACAACACCAAAAATATCGCCTTCCGAGCATATCAGGAGTAGCTAGTAGTTGACAGTGCGAAATTGAATTGCATTTTATTGTTTTCAATAAGCAAAGTTTTAAGCAATATATTTGACATTTGTGCCAAGTAACGATTAACTTAATATGTTTTGCTGTAATCGGTGACTCAAATAGTTTTGTAAGACTACGAATTCTCTGGTAATAGTTACAGGAGTCTATCTCTTGATATTATATTCTAGCACATGGGAAAAACAGATAAGAACAACGAATGGCAGAACTGCTACTAATGTAAATGTTGTCAGGTAATTCACAGGCTTACAAAACTATTTTCATTACTATAGTTTCTGATAATGTTATGTAATAAGCCAAAACATGTAAATATTGTGTACCTTGTGGTCAGTATGTTATACCAACCACAGTAAATGGTGACAAAAAAAAAAAAAAAAAAAAACAATATGACAGTAACTTCATACTGAGCGCCTAATGACTGTTGAACTGTTTCCAAGCCCATTCAAAGAGATACTAACGCAAAATATCTTTCTCTCTTTTATGAACACGTATCCAGGGATAAATATTGAGCATAATAATTTCAAAATTCAAAGAAACATTCCTGATCGATTGGCACTTGCGTATGGAATGTATTGTTCGAATATTGAAATAATATTCTTGATTTTTTTAACAATGAAAAGTACATTTATTGATTAAAAATATTAATTTACAGTATTTTTTACAGTACATATTAATTTACAATACATAAGTAATTTTTTTTATTCAATTACATATTTATTTTCATTGCTTTCTCTTCAATATTTATTACAATTCAAAACTATTCGTCATTCAACTAAAATAGAAAAAGGCATAAATGAGGAATGGAACAATAATTGCTAACAGAATAACAGAAAAATATAATAATTTGAATAAAATTATGACAATTGCATTAAATAAATTTATGAAACAACTGCGAATTCTTAATTATTAAATCACAATATTATTCTTGATTATTAAAATTAAGTTTCAATAATAATATATACACTCAAACGATCAAATTGGGTTTACTGATCTAATATATGATGCCTAGGGCCGAGATCAGAGTTAGGGTATATATATATATTTTTTAATGATATATTCAATGTTTAGTAATTCCTACAGATGATTGGTATCATTCCTTTCATGTTTGAATGAAAGGTCTATTGTGCATAACATGTTTTACAATTTGTTGCATCCACTATTTTCTATTCTAACACGAATACGTCAGAGAGTTGAATTCAAAACTCCAACAGAATTCTACATATTATGACTTAATTCTACATATCAGAAGTGTTTTGGATGTCTGTTTGTCTATATGGTATCTTCAGGGACATAGTCGCTGTATTGTTCAACTTATTGAGACCAAATTTTGTTTCGAACCTAGTTGTAGATGAAGGCTTGTTCTTTGGGCGTGAAGAATAATATTACATTTAAGAGATACATTTGAACGCGATTTCCCTTTTAGGATTTTTTTTTTATTATTTTTTTAAGGCCTCCACATTCCCCTGCCGTTGCCAATTACTTTTGGA